>NC_133324.1:537688820-538001320 GCF_042186555.1 Aquarana catesbeiana | reverse complement strand
TAACTTGTAGTTTTCGCTGAACACTGTGAGGAGGACACACTGCACAAACTTGTAGCTTTAGCTGAACACTGTGAGGAGGACGCACTACCCTAACTTGTAGCTTTAGCTGAACACTGTGCAGAGGTCACACTAAACTAACTTGTAGCTTTAGCTGAACACTGAGGAGGACGCACTACACTAACTTGTAGCTTTAGCTGAACACTGTGCAGAGGTCTCACTACACTAACTTGTAGTTTTAGCTGAACACTGTGAGGAGGACACACTAACTTATAGCTTTAGCTGAACACTGTGCAGAGGTCGCACTACACTAACTTGTAGTTTTAGCTGAACACTGTGAGGAGGACGCACTACACTAAGTTGTAGCTTTAGCTGAATACTGTGCAGAGGTCGCACTACACTAACTTGTTGTTTTCGCTGAACACTGTGAGGAGGACACACTACACCAGCTTGTAGCTTTAGCTGAACACTGTGAGGAGGACGCACTACCCTAACTTGTAGCTTTAGCTGAACACTGTGCAGAGGTCACGCTAAACTAACTTGTAGCTTTAGCTGAACACTGTGAGGAAGACGCACTACCCTAACTTGTAGCTTTAGCTGAACACTGTGCAGAGGTCTCACTACACTAACTTGTAGTTTTAGCTGAACACTGTGAGGAGGATGCACTACACTAACTTGTAGCTTTAGCTGAACACTGTGCAGAGGTCTCACTACACTAACTTGTAGTTTTAGCTGAACACTGTGAGGAGGACGCACTACACTAACTTGTAGCTTTAGCTGAACACTGTGCAGAGGTCACACTACAATAACTTGTGGTTTTAGCTGAACACTGTGAGGAGGACGCACTACCCTAACTTGTAGCTTTAGCTGAACACTGTGCAGAGGTCACACTAAACTAACTTGTAGCTTTAGCTGAACACTGTGAGGAGGACGCACTACCCTAACTTGTAGCTTTAGCTGAACACTGTGCACTACACTAACTTGTAGTTTTAGCTGAACACTGTGCAGAGGTCTCACTACAATAACTTGTAGTTTTAGCTGAGCACTGTGAGGAGGACGCACTACCCTAACTTGTAGCTTTAGCTGAACACTGTGCAGAGGTCACACTAAACTAACTTGTAGCTTTAGCTGAACACTGTGAGGAGGATGCACTACCCTAACTTGCAGCTTTAGCTGAACACTGTGCACTACACTAACTTGTAGTTTTAGCTGAACACTGTGAGGAGGACGCACTACACTAACTGTAAATAGTCTAGCTGCCTGACTGTGGTACTAATAGGATCAAAAGAACACCAGCAATTTTCTTCAGGTAGCTGTAAATACTGTAACAAGACAAGCCTGCCTGTCAGTAGGAAGATAACAGGAACGGATCTAGCTAAACTGAATACAGTGTATATATATATATATATATACAACACCTGGGATGCATATATATACACAATACACTGTAAGTGCAGCTAACTCACTGACTGTCCTGCCTAATCTAGCTAACTCAAATGAAATGACACTGTCTCTCTGTCTCTGTCTCTCAACTCCGGAACACACTACACAGAGCCGCCGTGCAGGCGGCCTTATATAGTGTGGGGCGTGTTCTAAGCCCCCTGAGCCATAATTGGCCAAAGCCACCCTGGCTTTGGCCAATTACAGCTCTCTCTACAGACAGAGCTGTGATTGGCCAAGCATGCGGGTCATAGTGCATGCTTGGCCAATCATCAGCCAGCAATGCACTGCGATGCCGCAGTGAATTATGGGCTGTGACGCGCCACACGAATTTGTCGCGAACGGCCCATATCGTTCGCAATTCGACGAACGATCAAACAGCCAATGTTCCAGTTGAACATGGGTTTGACTCGAACACGAAGCTCATCCCTAATCAGTATAGATGGTAATACAATGGGGAGAACCCTCTAGAAGATGTTACCATTCTTGAAGAGCTAGTTTATTAGCGAGTAGCTCACGGTCCCTAATGGTATATTTCTTCTCCGCATCAGAAAACTTCTTGGAAAAGAATCCGCAAGGCTGAGACTTGCCCTTCTGAGCTTGGAGTAGGATGGCACCGACTCCTACTGAAGAGGCATCAATCTCCAAAGAAAAGGGTTTAGTATTGTCCGGACGTAGGAGAATTGGGGCGGAGAGGTAGGCTGCCTTGAGTTTGAGGAAAGCATCAATGGCTTCAGGGGACCAGAGCCGGGCATTGACACCCTTGCGAGTGAGAGATGTAATAGGGGCCACCAAGGTGGAGTAGTTACGAATTAATTGGCAATAGTAATTGGTGAAGCCCAAAAAGCGTTGGGTGGCTTTAAGACCAGAGGGCTGGGGCCACTCAGAGATGGCCCGAAGTTTGGCTGCGTCCATGAGAAGGCCCTGTGATGAGATTATGTAGCCCAGAAATGGAACTTGTGATTGTTCAAATAGACATTTCTCCAATTTTTGCATATAGACAATTGTCCAGTAGACAGCTGACGATGGGTAAGTAAGTCTGGTGAGAAAATAAGAATATCATCCAGATATACAATAACACAGATATACAGAAGGTCGTGGAAGATCTCATTAACCAAATTTTGGAAGACCGCTGGGGCATTGCATAAGCCAAAGGGCATCACAAGATATTCATAATGTCCGTCCCTGGTGTTAAAGGCGGTCATCCATTTGTCTCCTTCCCGGATTCTTATTAAATTGTAGGTCCCTCTAAGATCCAGTTTGGTAAAAACACGAGAACCTCACAGTCTGTCAAAGAGTTCCGTAATTAAAGGAAGAGGGTATCGGTTCTTCACGGTGATGGCGTTAAGGCCCCTGTAGTCGATGCATGGACGGAGTGAACCATCTTTTTTCGCTACAAAGAAGAACCCGGCTCCGGCAGGTGAGTTTGATTTCCTGATGAAACCCTTTTGCAGGTTTTCCCGAATATATTTAGACATGGCTTGTGTCTCGGGGATAGATAGAGGGTAGACTCGGCCTCGGGGAGGAGAGGTCTCAGATAACAGATCAATGGAGCAGTCATAGTCTCTGTGAGGAGGAAAACGATCAGCGGACTTTTTGCAGAAAACATCTCGGAAAGACTGATATTGGGGTGGCAACATGGGAGTTGTGGAGGTCTCAGCCAGAGGAATGGAAGCAGGAGGTAGCACCTTGGAAATACATTGTTGCTGACACGGAGGACACCAAGCCAGTACTTGTCCAGAATTACAGTCAAGATGCGGGGAGTGTTTCTGCAACCATGGAAGGCCCAGGATGACCCTGGAGTTTCCCGGACGGACTAGACAGGAATTCAAAAGATGTCTTTTATCGCCACAATAAAGGCACAAACCCAATCCAATGCGTCGGGCACATTCCTTGGGAGTGAGGCGAGTTCGCCCAAGCTGCATAGGTTCTTCAAACGTGTAAGAGGTTGAAGACGGAGAGGGTTCCACAGGTCTTTGGGCTTACCTGCGCTGGACGGCCAGCAAGGGGATGACTGGATCTGGATTTCTCCAGGGCCCACTCCTGGAAGTGAATGTCTATTTGAATGCTCAATGCGATTAAATCATCCAATGTGGTAGGAATGGTGCGTCCAGCAATTTCATCCTTGACACGCTCAGATAGGCCTTGCCAGAAGTTAGCAGTAAGCCTCATTATTCCATTTGAGTTCAGCGGCCAGCATATGGAATTGAACTGCGTATTGGCCAACTGTCATTCCTTGCTGACGAAGACGAAGGAGGGCCCCAGCAGCCGAAGACACTCT
Source organism: Aquarana catesbeiana (assembly GCF_042186555.1). Lineage (NCBI taxonomy): Eukaryota > Metazoa > Chordata > Amphibia > Anura > Ranidae > Aquarana > Aquarana catesbeiana. Next base: position 537,997,602 of record NC_133324.1, on the reverse strand, counting down.
GCCGGGCTCATCAAAAGTTTTCCGGAATGCATCCAAAAAGAGCTGGAGGTTGGAGGTGATAGAATCGTGTGATTCCCAGAGTGGGGAGGCCCAAGCTAGAGTATCACTGGAGAGGAGAGAGATGATATATGCGACTTTGGTGCGATCAGTTGGAAAATGGTGGCTGGAAAGTTCAAAGTGGATGGAATACTGATTAAAGAACCCCCGACAAGCCTTAGGGAAAAACGAGGTGGCAGTGGCAGATGCAGGCAGGGATTGCCAGGTGTAGCAGGTAACATGGGAGCAGCTGAAGCAGAAGCGGGAACAGAAGGAGCTGAAGTTTCAACGAGTTGCAGACAATCCAGACGAGAGGCAAGATCCTGAAGGACCAGCATTATTTGATTCTTGATTTGCTTTCTGGGAGTTAAGTCTCTGAACTAGATGTTGCATTTGATCCTCGGTCAGTGGCCGATTCTCAGAGGCGCTCATGGCTTGAGCAAACTGTCACGGTACTACTTACAGTGAGCCCACAGGCAAGCAGGTGACATGGGATTCCCCAGGGTGTGGAGTCTAAGGGCCAGCCAGTTTTCTGCCAAGGACCCCCTCACGAGGGTTTGGGCTTAGCTGCGTGCTGACCCCAGGTCACGACCCCCAGGTTCACCCCGCTCACTAGAGAAGTACCAGAAGACACTGTCAGGCAAAGATGGATGGATGAAGCAAATGAGAGCCGGATAGCGAGCCAAGGTCAGGGCTGGCTGCAGACAACGTAATCAGAACAAGTCGAGTCGGTACACAAGAGATCAGTTCACGAGAAGTCAGGTTAAGTCAGGTTACATGAAGGGAGCTCAGAAACAAATGTTGCTCAAGCAACCAGAACTAGCCTGAGAGGGATTTAAATATAGAAGCACATGAGGGACTGGAAAGGAAGTAGCAGGAAGGAATCATATATTAAGCAACAGGTGAGGCCGGCGACACCAATAGCTGCAGAGTGCAGCAGAGCTGAACACAAGCTAGTAGAACAACAGGTGCCAGCCAGCCTACAGCAGTAAAGGTGAGACACAGATCAGCTCCGCAGCTGATCTGTGAGAGAAACCTCGAGAAAGTGCGTCTACAACATACTCCTCCATGGCCTTATCCTCCAAGACCGACAAAGGGTAAACCCAGCCACGAGGGGGTATGGCCCCAGGTTGAAGGTCAATTGCGCAATCATACGACCAGTGTGGGGGGAAATTAACGTCTCCCGTCAAGAGCCTCAATGTAAAGTGGAGTGTCACGCAGCTGCAACTGAATCGAGTGCTTCGATACAAAGGCAGCATCAATGAACAGGCCTGCAGCGCCAGATTCGATTAGAGCCTGTATCTTTACGGACGACTCTGCCCAAGAAAGGGTGACCGAAACCAGGGGCTTATCTTTATGGATAACTGGGGACGAAACAACGCCACCTAAGGTCTGTCCATGACAGGACCATAAGGTTCGGGCGTTCACTGGACAGGTAGAACAAGACTTCAATAAGTGATTAGCCTGGCCACAATAAAGGCACAATCTCTCCCTCCTCCTAAAGGTTCTCTCATCCGCAGAGAGACGCGTAAAACCCAAGTGCATGGGTTTGCCTTCACTGACCGACTCGGTACCAGGAGGCATGGAGGTGAGGGAGGCAAGGGTGGGACTGCAAAGCTTGGAGACAAATGTACAGGAGGCTTCCGCAAGTGCTCCTTAAAAGAGAGTCTTTCTCTGAGTCTGGAGTCAATGAGGATGGCAAACGTGATCAACTTCTCCAGCTCAGTGGGTATATCTAAGGCTGCTATCTCATCCTTGATGGTATCCGAGAGACCATGGGAAAAAGCAGCCACAAGGGCCTCATTGTTCCAAGCAACCTCTACTGCCAGAGTACGGAACTGAATGGCATAATCGGCAACAGTTCTCATACTCTGATGGACATGAGGCACTTTGCAGCAGAAGCAAAGCGTGCGGGAACGTCAAATACCCTTTTAAAAGAAGCCATAAACTCAGGGTAAGTCAAGACAACAGGTTTTTGCATCTCCCATAGAGGGTTTGCCCAGGCCAAGGCTCTCTCAGAAAGCAAAGATATCACAAAACCTACTTTGCTTCTGTCCGTGGGAAACGCCTGGGGCAGCATCTCAAAGTATATCTCCACCTGGTTGAGAAACCCTCTGCATTGGACTGGATTGCCCCCAAATTGCTAGGAAAATGGAGCAGAACCAGACATGCCACTTATAGACGTAATATTCCAGGTGGGTGCCTGCACAGAGACTGAAGCAGCAGCAGGGACGGCCAGCAACACAGGTTGTACCAGAGCAGCCACAGTGGGAGATTCCAAGTGAGCCGTTCGACTCAGGAGCATTTAACACCATGGCAAACTGATCCATGCGGTGATCCTGCTCATCCAATCTGGAAAAAATATTACCAACAAGTGGATTGACTGCATCTTCTGAATTCATGGCCTTCACCTACTGTCAGAAACCATGAATCAGACTGAGACAGAAGAACAGTTAAATCACACTTGTTTAATAATACTAAAAAAAGGTAGCAGAGTAAACGTAGTCAAAACATAGCCAGAGTTCAGGAACCTGAACGGATACTCTGACAAGCCAAAACGTCAGGGAGCCAGAAGGAATGTCAGCCAAGCAAGTCTTCAACAGGAACGCAGGAGAGCGTCTCTAGAGATGTGACCAAGGCGAAGGCAGAGATCATCTGGGCTGGATGGCTTAAGTAGGCAGGACCGACAAGCAGGATCATCAACAGGTGAGTGACTGTGGAGAGATAGGAGCTGGCAATTAGCTGACAGCTGAGCGGCCAGCTCAGAAAAGGAAGGGCTGGGCACAGCCCTGACACAGCATGGATTAATGAAAGACAGAAGTTGTCAAACAAACCTGATTTCTTTTTATGAGGAGGTAAGTAAAACCTTGGACAGAGGGGTGGCTGTGGACGTGGTATATTTGGATTTTGCAAAAGCGTTTGACACAGTTCCCCACAAGCGACTAATGTGTAAGGTAAAGTCTACAGGCTTTGAAAGATCAATTTGTAAATGGATAAAAACTGTCTAGAAAACCGAATAAAGACAGTAGTGGTTAATGATTTCTTACTCTGAATGGTCCAAGGTTATTAGTGGTGTACCCCAAGGTTCAGTGTTGGGACCCTTACTTTTTAATACCTTTATAAATTATATAGGGTCTGGGATTAAAAGTACTATTTCAGTCTTTGCAGATGACAAGCTATGCAGTGGAATAACATCCTTACAGGATGTCTCCAATTTACAAGCTGACCTCAATGCACTAATTGGGCAACTATGTGGCAAATGAGGTTTAATGTTAAATGATAGATGTAAAGTTATGCATACTAGGGGGGAGTACAACTGGAGAAATCCATAGTGGAGAAGGATCTGGGAGTTTTGGTAGATCATAAGCTCAATAATAGCATGCAATGCCAAGCTGCGGTTTCCAAAGCGAGCAAAGTCCTTTCTTGTATTAAGAGAGGTATGGACTCCAGAAAGCAAGATTTAATTTTGCCCCTTGTTCGAATCATTAGTAAGACCTCATCTGGAATATGCAGTTCAGTTTTAGGCACCAGTTCTCAAAAAGGATATTGGGGAACTCTGGAGAAAGTGGAGAGAAGGGCAACCAAACATGGAGGAGCTCAGCTATGAGGAAAGATTAGAGGAACTAAATTTATTCTCTTGAGAAGAGGAGATTAAGGGGGGATATGATCATATGATCAACATGTGCAAATACATAAGTGGTCCATATAGTGAACTTGGTGTTGTTATTCTCTTTAAGGTCATCACAGAGGACAAGGGGGCACTCTTTACGTCTAGAGGAAAAAAGATTTCATCTCCAAATACGGAAAAGTTTCTTCACAGTAAGAGCTGTGAAAATGTGGAATAGACTCCCTCCAGAGGTGGTTCTGGCCAGCTCAGTAGATTGCTTTAAAAAAACCCTGGGTTCTTTCCTAAATGTACATAATATAGCTGGGTACTGACATCTATAGGTAAAGTTGATCTAGGGAAAATCCGAGGGGATTTTTTTCCTCTGCTTTAGCAAATTGGAGCATACTTTGCTGGGGTTTTTTGCCTTCCTCTGGATCAACTGTGGGTGAAGGATTGTGTATATCGGATGGTATTTTTTAAAAAAAATGTATATGGAACTAGATGAACTTGTGTCTTTTTTCAACCTGACTAACTATGTAACTATGTAACTATGTCACGATTTTTTTGAAAATTAAGAAATTTTCAATTTTTTTTTCTTTATATACTGTCACCAGTGCAGTACAGCGTCATCATATGACTGATGTGGAGGTGATCAGGGCCACTGACTGGTGACGGTATGTTAAAAAATAAATTAAATATTTACTATATTTTCATCATCCTTTCATCAGAGAATTTCAGTGGCACCATAGTAACACTGTACTACTCTGGGGGGGGGGGGGGGGGGAATCAGGGATTTTTCTTTCCTTTACACTTTGACTGCTGTTACAATGATCATCATTGTAACAGCAATGTTTTGTAGTGTCGTGAATGGGTTACACTCATAATAGCTGTGAGTGATCTGTGATCTACAGCTAATCACATGGTATGGGGTGCTGCGATTGGCCCAGGTACCATGTGATAGCTGTGTGCTAATCACAGCAAAGGAAACACAGCTATCATGAATGAATTCATTGACACTGTGATCATGTGATTGCATAGCGATCACATGATCACCGGGCAACGTGTACCGGGATCCACAACCTGCTGTGTTTACTGGGCACAATGGTGACGGGAGCAGCATGCTGCACTCCCCTAACCCTGGACTGGCTGGATGATATACATGTACTAGATCCAGCCTGCCTGTCCCGCCCACCTGCAGTAAAAGTACTGGGAGTGTTAAGTCATTAAAAAATAACTTTAAAACTGCGTATGAAAAAGCTCTGGGGGCCTCCAATGCAAAAGGCCAACAAAACTTTGACCTCAAAAGCAAAAATACAAGACTTGCAGCCTGGAGACAGACTATTGCTGAGTAATCTGGGTGTTCCAGGAAAACACAAGATAGTGGACTGCTGTAAGTCTCAACCTTTTATAGTCTGCAAAGAGCTGCCCAAAGATATGACACCAGAATCATCTCTTGCCCATAGCGGAAGCAGTTCAGATGTCCTCACAAACTGATGCTAGCCCCACGCGGATGATTTCTTGCAGAACCCATCTACTAACTCGGTTTGATCACCTATGCAGTTTTTTTTTTTTGCGCTATAAACAAAATTTTGAAAAAAAAACAATATTTTTTAATTTTTGCTATAATAAATATCCAAAAAAAAAAAAAAAAAGTAAAAAAACGAATTTCTTCATCAGTTTAGTTAGGCCAATATGTATTCTTCTACATATTTGTGGTAAAAAAAAAAATCGAAGTATATTGATTGGTTTGCACAAAAGTTATCATGTCTACAAAATAGGGGATAGATTTATGTCATTTTTATTATTTATTCATTTTTTGACAAGTAATAGCGGCGATCAGTGATTTTTAGCGGGACTGCAACATTGCGGCGGACAGATCGGACACCTAACTGACTTTTTTGACACTTTTTTGGGAACCAGAGACATTATTACAGTGATCAGTGCTAAAAATATTCACTGTTATTGTAGTAATTACACTGGCAGGGAAGGGGTTAACATCAGGGATGATCAAGGGGTTAAATGTGTTCTCTCACTGTGTTTACTAACTGTATGGGGGACTGTGTGACTGGGGAAACACACAGATCCGTCTTCCTGCATAGCAGAAAGACAGAATCTGTATGATCTCCCCTATCAGAACCGACATTTGCCTTGTTTACACAGGCAGACTCCAGTTCTGTCACTGTGGGGAACTATCACGGGTGGCGGGCGGACATCGAGTCCGCCCCACCTGCTAATTGGCTCCCCCGCTGGCCAGTGGGCACGCCCACAAATCGCCATGTACTTGCCGATGTACAATGATGGCGATTCATGGGAAGCAGCCACAATTGCGGCTGCTTCCCTGTAATAATTATTCTAAAAGCCCCCTTTGTTCCCCTGCTTCCTCTGCTACCATCCTCCTTTTCTTTTAGACAGTGTATACCCAGTTGGTCTAGGACCAGTATTGCTGCCATAAATGCAGACAATCCAACCTGCAAAAACTAATTTCAGGGAGGTGGCAAACTCATTTCAGGGAGGTGACGCTTCGCGCCGGTGCCAATCCCCCCCCCCCAATGCAGCCTTACCAGTCTCCATGGAATACAGCCTTACCCATGCCCATGAAATGCAGCCTTACCAGTGCCCATGAAATGCAGCCCTACCAGTGCCCATGAAATGCAGCCTTACCAGTGCCCATGAAATTCGCTTCGAATATCCCGGCAGCAACTGTAACAAATTCCCACCTCCTATGATACACGTCACACTGATTTAATGTATTATTGGATCAGTGTTCCACCTATCTAGGAGGCGGGAATTTGTTACAGTCCTCCACCTTGCACAGACTGGCATTCCCTGGCGAGGACTCAGCCACAGACAGAAGACAGAGAAGCCCGAGTGGCCGCTGCGGCCGTACTCCATTCGGCCACTCAGGCTTCTCTGTCTTCTGTCTGTGGCTGAGTGACAGGCCATAGGTGTGCGCAGCCTATTACAATAGGAGGTGCACCCCGAAGTTCAAACACATGTGTATGCAGGAGAGGAAGAGTGTATAACAGTGGGCGGTATGTACAGGAGAGGAGTGTGGAGGGTATGACAGTGTGGGGAAAATCTGTGGGTGGAGGTGGAGGTGAGGTTGGGGAAGGATGACGTTCAGTGGTGGTGTCTGTGGAATTATCAGGGAGGGATGCTGGGGAGGTGAGGGATAAAAAGTGACTATGGAATAACGTCTGTCAATGTTCTGGGTAATGGTGAGTTTTTAAATTGACAGCGAAGTGAAGCGTCAGCGTTTAGGTCTCTTTCACATTTGCAGTGATGTGTACCACCTTCTGAAAAGCAATCTGTGGTGTATTGCTTTTCAGAGAGTGGTATAGCAGCAGCTGACAGGCTATCAGGAGGTGCTACTGCTGCCTCCTAGTGTGTGTTTTTTTTATTTTCTGTTTAAATTACTGAAAAGCAATTTGACATTGTGAGACCGCACCACAATGGTGAGCCAAGTGTTTGGCCCGCAGTTGCAGAGTGGATCCATTAAACTCAATGGGTGAGTTTGACAGGCATTTCTGCCAATCAAACTTGGCTGACTCAGGTAAAAATGCCACAGCTGCGGCTGGATGGGTAGGATCTGGGTGCATAAGCAGGGAGCGGTAAAAAGCACAGGTCGGCTGCCTCACTATTCGCCTGTGAAAGAGCCCTTAGAAGTAGAGGGTGGAGTATAAAATGTCAGGTGATATGTGTCAAGTGGAGGTAGAGGTGGTCTCACTGTTCCCTCGGCTCTAGCAATCCACTGACATATACAGTGGCAGTAATTGCAGCTGGCTACAATGGCACACAGCAGGGCTCCAGGCTGGCTCCTCACACATTCACCCCCATTCCTAAACATTCTGCAGGTTCACTCCACCATGCCACCCCACACTCACCCCCTCCCGCAGTAGCAATCTTTTTGCAGCAGCCAGGGGACTTTACAGTTCACTTAGTATGGAGGGGGCGGAGCTGTGGGTGGGACAGAGGCAGATGATGAGCAAGCAGAGCATTTTATACTTGCAATGCAGAACACTGCTGACTGCTGTGGGGGAGACAGAGGTGGAGGGAGGAGCTTCAGGACCCGACACATATTGAATGTCATGGGCAGGCATTCTGCAGCTGTTCACGCTGCTCGAAAATTGGGACACAGGCTGGAACAAAATCAACATGGGCAGATGAGTCACACTCGGCACACCTCGTGGGCACGCCTATCCGGGAGATCATCTGGCACTCGCGGGTGTCAGTGACCCCGCAGGCAAATGCGGGAGTCTCCCGCGATTTGCGGGAGACTTGAGATGTCTGTAAATGCGCTCTGGCAGTATAGTTCCAGCACTCAGTAGATTAAACCTTACTACTGCTCACTGCTGTACTTGAGGTGGCCTTGCTACTGTTTATGCTGATCTGGGCACCAAATGGCATTAGTGAGACTTCTTGACCTGCCCAGAAGCATTGTCAGAGGTGTGCAGTTCATCTCCAAATTTTGGAGAACTCTTTGCAAAGCCTTAAATATTAATGTCTGCTTGTCATCAGCCTACCACCCACAAAGCAATGGTCAGACAGAGGCCCAACCAAACCTTGAAGCAGTATCTTCAGTGTTTCTCCACCTTTTCACAAGTATCTCTACTCCCCCTGTGCTGAATTTACCTACAATAACTGTGCATGCTGTCACCAACCAAACCGCATTCTGGGTTCACTATGGCTTTCACCCATGCTTTTTCTGGATTCTCTGCCAGAAGTCTAAGACGGATTAACCTCCATCTCTACGAACTACAGGAGGCAATACAAAAGACTCTGGATGACTACAAAAGACACTATGATACGAAGAGAAGGGAGAACCTGGCCTTCAAGGTTGGTGACAGTCTGGCTCTCTACGGCCAACTTAAAACTCTCCTGTCCTTCTCGTAATCTGGGGCCGAGATTCATCGGACCATTTGTAATTAGAAGAGTGGTCAATCCTGTGGCTTTTGAACTTACTCTTCCCCAATCTTACAAGATCCACCCGGTCTTTCACGTGTCTTTTTTAAACCTGCTGTTCCAGATCATTTTCCAGGAAGGGAAGACCCACTGCCACCTCCAGTTACCATTGGCGAGGAAGCCGAATTTGAGGTGGAGGCAATAATGGACTACAGAAAATGAGGAAAACATTTTCAGTGTGACGGAACCGATTGGCACCCCGATTAGGTGCTTCCTTCCGCCAAACCATGCCTCCTGCCCTCCAAACCGTTCCGAGCAGAACGAGAGCTAATACCAGCCCTGTTACCCCAAAGGAATGACTGTGTATTGAAACTCAGACACTTACTTTATACCCCACAGGAGGACATTCCCCTCCTGATCATATTACCTTAACAATACAAACTGTCAACAGGAATATGATTAACATGACAAACAATGATCTTAATTAAACAGTTAATCAACAAACCTATATAAGGTCCAACAATAATTTGGTAACAGGTTAACAAAGTCACATAGTTGGTGAGGTTGAAAAAGACACCAGTCCATCCTATTGTGTGTGTGTTTATGTCAATAGTACATCGTGTAACCCTGTATGTTGTAGTCGTTAACGTGCCTATCTAATAATTTTTTTGAAACTATCGACACCCCTTGCTGATACCACTACTTGTGGGAGAGGATTCCACATCCTTACCGCTCTGACAGTAAAGAACCCTCTACACAGTTTAAGGTTAAACTGCTTTTCTTCCAATCTCAGTGAATGGCTGCGTGTCTTTTAAAATTCACTTTCACTGAAAAGTTTTTTTTTCCCTATGCTATGCTCGCCAGTACGGTATTTGTACATTGATATCATATCCATCTCAAGCGTCTCCTCTTTAGAGAGAAAAAGTTCAATGCTTGTAGTCTTTCCCCATAGCTGAGGTCCTCTAGTCCCTTTTTATTAGCTTTGTTGCTCTTCTCTGGACTCTCTCCAGTTCCAGCACATCCTTGCTGAGGACTGGTACCCAGAACTGGATGGCATACTCAAGATAAGCCAGAGTCTTGTAGAGTGGGAGAATTATAGTTTTATCTCTGGAGTGAATCCCCTTTTTAATGCTCTTAAAGCACTCCCATTTTTCCTCCATGTTCTTTGTTCCTAGAATATTATCCCATTTAATATCGTCTAGCAAAGAGCACAGTTCAGGGAAAGTTGGCTCTTTTTGAAATTCAGTGTCCTTGTATTACCCTTGTGTTTCCTATTTCTGTAATTTAAACTGAAGCAAATTGACCCGTGGTCACTGCTTCCTAAGTTGCCCCGTTATTCTATATCTGCAATCAGGTCTGTATTGTTAGTAATCAGTAGGTCTTGGGAGTCATTTACTATAGCGCCATTATATGATCCTGCAGTCCTGGATAATAGCGCCCAATTAAGGCCAATTAGGACTTCAACTCTCAGAAACTGGGTGTACATGCAAATGGGAAGTTGTGCTATTGCTGGCGAACATGCCTGTCAGATCGGCATATGCGGGAATAGTGGAAGTTAATGGGGTTCGAACCTGCAAAATACAAAGTTCTCACTGAAGGCTTGTATGCAAGTTCTTTGCCATAAAAAGTGTATGGGGACCCGGGTACTGCCCTAGGGGACATGTATCAATTGAAGAAATTTTGTTTTAAAATGGCTGTTTTTTCAGGAGCAGAGATTTTAAGAATGCTTAAAGTGAAACAATAAAAAATTCCTTTAAATATCGTGCCTGGGGAGTCCCCTTAGTCTGCCTGTAAAGTGGTGCATCTGGCCGATGTGTGGAACATTGCTGCAGCAAAATTACATTTCTAAAGGAAAAAATGTAATTTAAAATTGCTGATGGATGTAATGTATTGCTGGGACCTGGCAATATAGATTAAAAATCAAGGGAAAAATGGTGGGTGGTCCCCCCCAGTCCATACCAGGCCCTTCGAGTCTGGTATGAACATTAAGGGGAACTCCACAGCAAAATTAAAAAATAGCATGGGTTCCCCCCAAAATCCATACCAGACCCTTATCCGAGCAAGCAGCCATGGCAGGCCAGGAAAGGGGAAAGGGGGGGGGAGTGAGCGCCCCCCCAAACCATACCATGTCGCTTGCCCTCAACATGGGGAGGGTGCTTATCGGAATCTGGAAGCCCCCTTTAACAAGGGGGCCCCCAGATCTCGCTCCCCCATTTGAATGGGTAGGGGTACATTGTACCCCTACCCATTCACCAAAAAAAGTAGTGATATGTGACAAAAGACAATAGCCAGTTTTTGACAATTCCTTTATTAAAAATGGCTTCTCCCCCCATTTCTTCTTCCCCCGGTTCGTCCTCAGGGAAGAAGGGGAAGAAGTGCATTTGTGTGGTCAGCATGCCAAGACATTTTGGACAATTTCATGTTCCCAACTTTGTGGGAACAGTTTGGGGATGGCCCCTTCCTGTTCCAACATGACTGTGCACCAGTGCACAAAGCAAGGTCCATAAAAATATGGATGAGGGAGTTTGGGGTGGAGGAACTTGACTGGCCTGTACTGAGTCCTGACCTCAACCCGATAGAACACCTTTTTGGCTGAATTGGAGCAGAGACTGTGAGCCAGGCCTTCTCATCCAACATCAGTGCCTGACCTCACAAATGCGCTTCTGGAAGAATGGTCAAACATTCCCATAGACACACACTAAACCTTGTGGACAGCCTTCCCAGAAGCGCTTATAGCTGCAAAGGTTGGGCCAAATCAAATTTTAACTCAACGGACTAAGACTGGGCTGCCATTGATGTTCATGTGTGTGAAGGTAGGTGTCCCAATACTTTTGGCTATATAATGTATCTTTACAGTGGTGGTGGAACCCTCCTAAACATAAATACTACATTTAGACATAACTCCTGACTCAGGTCCTAAAATTATGTTTAACAATATAGGGAGATGAGACAATTTCTCTATATGAAGTGGTATGTTTGGGATTTGAATCCAGACCCTCAGGGATGCTAAACAGAAGTTCTAACCTCTAAGCCACAGAGCTGCCACATGTGGAAACCTCCTACACATAAATACACATATACTGCATTTATTTGAACATATAGGTGGTGGAATTACATTATTCAGGAGTTATTCTTTTTGATTTATTCTGTGATATTTGGTGGTTCTTGGTGGGTGAGTGGAGAATAGTGATGTTAAGCTCTGATTTTTTGGAATTACATTTTTATTTCTGATGTTGGTACACATATCACATTTTTTGGGGCTTAAAGTATAATTATTTGTAAATAATAAAAAACACACAATTGTGACTCATTTTTAAATTTGCATCTGCAGTGGTATTTTGGTTTGTAAAGAGACCTGTGTGAATTTGGGTAAAGATTGTTATGAGATGGACAGCAACAAGTGAATGTGACAGAGAAAAATATATTTTATCAAAACATGAAAACATTCCACATTCTAGCATTCTTAAAAACAAAATAGATGAATTAGAAGCAACATTGTTGCAAAGACAATTTCTTTGAGAGAAAGATGCATTTTATATCAACATGAAAAGGATTTATTTGGAGAAGTTACAATTGTACCATTATAATCACATATATAACTTCCATTGGGCTACATAACTCATGTTCACTCCCAAAAAACGCTCTTTAACCCAGCGCTCATTTTGGTATTTACTATAACTCTTGGTAAAAAAGACATGGGCGTTAAAATGAAAGTTGTTTGCAGGTCTGAGCATGCTCAGTTGTGTTTGGCACCTAGTTGTAAAGAGGCGGGGAATTTTTCTCTTCTCAGACTTTTAACCACTTGACCACTGAGCACTTAAACCATCTTCCTAACCAGACCAATTTTCAGCTTTCAGTGCTCTCACATTTTGAATGACAATTACTCAGTCATGCAACACTGTACCCATATGAAATTTTCGTCCTTTTTTTCACACAAATAAAGCTTTCTTTTGGTGGTATTTGATCACCTCTGGGTTTTTAATTTTCTGTGCTATAAATGAAAAAAGACCAAAAATTTTGTAAAAAAAAATAAATTTTTCTTCATTTCTATTATAAAATTTTGCAAATAAGTAATTTTTCTTCATAAATTTGGGCCAAAATTTATACTGCTACATATCTTTGGTAAAAATAAACCAAATTAGCGGATATTATTTAGTCTGTGTGAAAGTTATAGAGTCTACAATATGGTGCCAATCACTGAAAATTGATCACATCTGATCACACCTGATGTACTGAGGCCTATCTCATTTCTTGAGACCCTAACAAGCCAGGAAAGTACAAATACCCACAAAATGACCCCTTTTTGGAAAGTAGACATTCCAAGGTATTTAGTAAGAGGCATGGTTAGTTTTTTGAAGTTGTCAATTCTTTGCAAAATTAAGATTTTTTTTTCTTTTTTTCACACCAAATTGTCATTATAACATATTATTTCTCTCACATGGCATGTACATTCCACAAATGACACCCCAAAATATATTCTGCTACCCCCCCTGAGCATGGCGATACCACATGTGTGAGACTTTTACACAGCCTGGCCACCTACAGAGGCCCAACATTGAAGTAGCACATTCAGGCGTTCTAGGAGCATAAATTACACATCTAATCTCTCAACCACCTATTACACTTTTGAAGGCCCTGGAGCACCAGGTCAATGGAAACGCCCACAAAGTGACCCCATTTTGGAAAGCAAACACCCCAATGTATAATCTATGAGGCATAATGAGTATTTTGAATGGTTCATTTATTTTTTTCCAGAAGTTTTTGGAAAATGTGGAAAAAAATGAAAACACATTTTTTTTATACAAAGTTGTCCATTTCTAAGATATTTCCAACACATAGCATGCACATAGCCAAAATGACACCCCAAAATATATTCTGCTACTCCTCCTGAGTATGGCGATACCACATGTGTGAGAGTTTTACACAGCCTGGTCACATACAGAGGCCTAACATCGAAGTAGCACATTCACGCGTTCTAGGAGCATAAATTACACATCTAATCTCTCAACCACCTATTACACTTTTGAAGGCCCTGGAGCACCAGGACAATGGAAAAACCCACAAAGTGACCCCATTTTGGAAAGCAAACACCCCAACGTATAATCTATGAGGCGTAATGAGTCTTTTAAATGGTTCATTTTTTCCAGAAGTGTTTGGAAAATGTGGAAAAAAAATGAAAAAGCATTTTTTTTTACACAAAGTTGTCCATTTCTAAGATATTTCCAACACATAGCATGTACATAGCAAAAATGACACCCCAAAATATATTCTGCTACTCCTCCTGAGTATGGCGATACCACATGTGTGAGACTTTTACACAGCCTGGCCACATACAGAGGCCCAACATTGAGGTAGCACATTCAGGCGTTCTAGGAGCATAGTATACACATCTAATTTCCTTACAATCTATCACATTTTTGAAGGCCCTTCATATTTCTAACACATAGCATGAACATACCAAGAATTACACCCTAAAATACATTCTGCTGAGCAAAGGGTAAACAAAAGATTACCTGTGGTTTTAGTAGTGCAGTTGTCCACAGGATGAGAGCCCTGATCCAGGCAGCATGCAGGCACGTGGTCAGCGACAGTAAATGGAATTGTTCAGGCAGCAGGCAGGAATATTGTCCATAGTCAGTACAGGCAGGGATACTGTCCATATACAGTCCAGGGTCAGTGCAAGTAGAGATATTGCCAGCAGTGCCAAAATATTTGTCCTAGTAGTAAGCAGGAACATGGTCCAAGTAGCAGGCCAGGAAAGAATGAGGACAGGGGTAGAGGCTTCTCCCACCCAAATCTCTTTGAAGTCTCTGAGTCTCCAGACCCTAATCCAGGAATGAGAAAACTAAAAAATTAGTTTTCTTCATCCAGAAAAACATTTCTAGAGCCCCTCACATATGTGAGACCCCTGTGTTCCCACTAGCATAGCAGGGTAAATGATCAGTCCAAGATGCAGGCAAGAAACGTGGTTAAACAGTCCAGGGTCAGTTCCAGAGCAGGCAGAGGTAGGTACAGTTTAGTGTTAGGCAGAAGTTTAGTCGTATAACAGGCCAGGGTTGGTTCCGGAGAAGGCAGAGATATGTTTATCGTTAGGCAGAAGCTTGGTCATATAACAGGCCAGGGTCAGTTCCGGAGAAGGCAGAGCTATGTACAGTTCAGTTCAGTGGCATAAGGGGTGTGGAGGAAAATGACAGGAAATGAGAATTACCTTTACCATACTTCCCTAATAATGTAGAGAAGTATGGTAACAGCGGAAACATTCACCTATACAGAGGCCTGGTTGGGAAGGACATTGGGTACAATAATACGTGGTGTCTTTTCTAACTCTTCTGGAGCACACCCGGCATTTCTTCTGACGTCTGTGGCCTGTTTCACGGGGGGGGTTTTCTCAGGAAAGTGGCATTAGTGGAGTCTGCTCACGGAATCAGAGCAAATATTTTCTGGTGGGCTTTCAGGGTACAAAAGTGCGGAAATTACTTGTTCCTGGTAGTGAAGATAAGATACCGGGGTCTCAGTAGATTTTTTGTAAATAATATAAGTGTTATACATGGCCAAACTGAAAAAATAAATGGACACTCTTTATACCAATGACGGGATTTTCTTGTGGGAAGGTAGGGTTCAATTATCTGATCATTGAAGTCCACTTCCCCCATAAACAAATTATAGTCATAGATACAAGCAGGTTTCTGGACTGGGCCGTTTCTTCTGGGGACTTCCACGTAGGTGTCATTATGGATTGTCGTGAGCATGTGGACGTTTCATTTGTCTCTCCACTTGACAGCCAATAGCTCCTGGTTCCACAAAGACGCCGTCTCCCCTCGTCGTAGCCTTTCATTGACGAGTTTTTGGAGGAAGCCTTTCTATTGGCTCTTACCGTACCACATGCTGGGGTGTCCCTCCGGTGAAGATTGCGGAAGAGGGGCAAGCTTGTATAAAAATTATCCACATAAAGATGGTATCCCTTTCCAAGGAGTGGATAGACAAGCTCCCAGACAACTCCTCCGCTGGCTCCAATATACTCTGGGCATTCAGGAGGATGCAGTTGGGAGCCATTCCCTTCGTACACCAGGAAGGAGTAGATGTACCCCGTTGCTCGGTCACAAAGTTTATACATTTTAACCCCATATAGGGCCCTTTTGCTGGGGATAAACTGTTTGATGCCCAGCCTGCCTGAGAATTTTACAAGGGACTCATCAACGGAGATATTTTGTTCGGGGGTATATAACTGGGAGAATTTTTCAGAGAAATTATTTAGGAGTGGCCGAATTTTAAATAATTTGTCAAAAGCTGGGTCATTTTGGGGAGGGCACTGGGTGTTGTCATTATAGTGGAGGAACCGTATAATCATAAGTTATCTTGATTTTGGCATAATGGATGAGAAGAGTGGCATGTGGTAGACCAATAGGAGTATAATTCGTTTTTTTTGTGAGTCCCATATTAAAAGTTAGGCCTAAAAAATTTTTAAATTCCTCTATGGTAAGTTCTCTGCACTCAAAGGGACGGGCGTAAGTAGAACCAGGGTTGCTTACTATGTACTGCTGTGCATAGAGATTGCACTGGGCCACAATGGACGATAGTAATTCTTCGGTGAAAATCAAATGAAAAAAAATCAAGCTTGGCAAAATCATCGGTGTTCACCTGGACACCTGGCTGGGCGGTGAAAGGAGGGATGTTTGCTGCTCCAGAATTAGGGGAAAGCCACAGGGGGTTTTGAAGGGCATAGGGAAAGCTGGCATGGCCCCTATCCCTTTGAGGCTGAGATGACACCCTACTGGTGCTTGGCCTTTGATGCAGTGGCACTGCGCCCGAGGTGGACGTCCCTGCGCTCGAGGTGGACGGCCCTGCACTTGAGGTGGATGGCCCTGCGCTCGAGGTGGATGGCCCTGCGCTCGAGGTGGATGGCCCTGCGCTGCTGGTAGTAGGCTGCTGCTCCATGCCAGAACGCCTTCTTTTCACAGGCACACGTTCCTCTTCCGATGTTGTATCAGACCCACTGCTTGTCATGGGTTCATAGGCTTAATCCGAATTGGACTGAGACTCAGAGAGCTCCCCGCTGCTCTCATCGGTCATACTTAGACGTTGGCAGGCCTCCTCACTGGTAAAAATTTTTTTTGCCATACTGGTGGCTGGTGAGGCTGCACTGCAGAGTACTGATGTGCACTATGGGGCACTGTAGTGGCACTAATGATTTGCACTGATGGCACAGTATTGCCACAGATGGGCACAGGTGGCACCGATTGGCAAAGTAGTGGCACCAATTGGCACTGTAGTGGCACTGATTGTACTGTGTAGTGGCACTGATTGTACTGTGTAGTGGCACTGATTGCACTGTGGTGGCACTGGTGGGCACAGACGGCATTGGTGGGCCCAGGCGACACTGGTGGGCACTGATGGGCACAGGTAGTACTGGTGTGGCACTGGTGTGCACTGTAGTGACATTGGTTGCACTGGTGGCATTGATTAGCACAGAGGTGGCACAGGCGGCACTGGTGGGCACAGGCAGCACTGGTGGGCACAGGCAGCACTGATGTGGCACTGCAAAGGCGCAGGTGAGCACTGATGGGCACAGGTGGCACTGGTGGGGCACTAGTGTGGCACTGGTGTGCACTGTAGTGGCACTGGTGTGGCTCTGGTGGCACTGATTAGCACAGAGGTGGCACAAGCAGCACTGGTGGGCACAAACGGCACTGATGTGGCACTGCAGAGGTGCAGATGAGCACTGATGGGCACAGGTGGCACTGATGGGCACTGGTGTGGCACTGGTGTAGCTCTGGTGGCACTGGTGTGGCACTGGTACAGCTCTGGTGGCACTGGTGCGGCTCTGGTGGCACTGATTAGCACAGAGGTGCCACAGAGGTGGCACAGATGGCACTGATGTGGCACAGATGGAACTGATGTGGCTCAGATGGCACTGATGTAGCACTGTTGGGCACTGACCTAGCACTGTTGGGCACTGCTAAATATATTAGAAACTCACAGTTTGTCACACGATCTCTCCTCTCCTCTCACACTGTATCGGTGTGAGGAGAGAAGAGCTTTGAACTCTCTTTGACCCTGGTTTGTTGACATATGTGATCGCTCCGTCATTGGACGGAGCGATCACGTGGTAAAGGGCCGCTGTCATTGGCCCTTTACTGCGATCCGTGCTGCGCCGGGTCCCGTGAACCCGGTGAGCACGTATGCTCCCGCGTGCGGCGCGGGAGCAAGACTTTGGGAGGATGTCAGCGTACGCCCTCCCAGAGTTATGGAGCCATCATTTGGCTATAGTGCGGTGGGAAAGTGGTTAAAGATATTTCAGTGTAGAAATCACTTTTTCACACAGTTTAAAAGTAGATAATCTTTAAACAATATCATACCATTTAGGCAATTATATCATGCTCTAAACATTATTTCCATGTGCGATAGTTGTGGTCTTAACAAGAGTCATGGTTTGAGCGCTATTTGTTTTCCGGGAGCTATAGTAAATTCAAAGTGAGAGTATTTTTTTCATCAGCGCTATAGTGAATACCGTTTTAGCCCTGATTACCGCGTTTAGCGCTAATTTGCGGTAACTGTAGCTAATTAGCACGTGGCACTATAGTAAATGACCCCCATAATTTCTTGCTAGTGCATTCACCATCTGACCCATGAAATTGTCCTGCAAGACATTTAGGAAATGGCGAGCCTCAGATGAATGCGCGGTTCCTTCTGCCCAGTTTATATCTGGATATTTAAAATCCCCCATTATAATGACATTTCCCATCCTTGCCGCCATTCCAAGCTGTGGTAGGAGGTCCGCCTCCCCTCCTCCCCCTGGTTAGGGGGCCTATATATAAACCCAATATTACTTTCCCCTTAGTTTCCTCTCTTTGGAGCTCTAACCACCTTTACCCACCTCCTCCCTAGCTCCATTAGTGATATCGTCCCTCACATTCACATTATTCTTCATATACAGGCATACCCCTCCCCCTTTTTTACCCTCCCTATCTCTGCACTATAGGGAATACCCCTGAATAGTTGCCAGCCAAGTCACTGAAATTCCGACAAAATCAAAATTTCCTCCGTACATTAGCAGCTCCAGTTCTCCCATCTTGCCGAACCCAAGCACCCGGTAAACAACATACAGTTTGGCGCTTACGGTCTTTGTGACAGATTGCCCTCTGTCCTTCTAATCACATAAAAGATCTGTACACCAGATTAATCTCATCTCCAAGAGATGATCAGACAGACAGAAACAATAGAACAATGGGAAAGACCTACTTAACAATAAACACATAACATACAGTGATCTCACCCTACCTCAGACTATCCAGTAACAGAATTCAAGAAGACCCAGGATTGTCCAAATCTCTTTAACCAGCTTTCTTTTTACATACATCTGTTCACTGAGTTTCAAGTTGGCAGAGACCATCATGGCTTCCTTGACTGTTAAATGTAATAATGTCCTTTTTGCATTATAAAACATCTTCCTAAATGCTTGTAGCTCCCTCAAATACCAGGGCCCATAATCAGTGGGCAGGAGGCTTGCCCCTAGTCCTCTCCAAAAGCCCCTGTCCTGGTTGGGTCTGTCACATTTTTCCCCCATCAAAAGGGAACTAACAAGGTCCCAGACCTCCACCTGGTCTGAACCTTCGTTAGTCAGGCAGAATAAACTCTTATAGGTGGTCAACCTGATTTCAATTCTTGATCGCAGGGAAGGGTTGTCTTCAGTAGGTGTGGGGCAGAGGTCATGAACCCTGTCTAGCTTCCAGCGCTTCAGCTGGGTGGTCTTTACCATTCTGGGACTCGGTCTGCTGCTG
Organism: Aquarana catesbeiana; assembly: GCF_042186555.1. Classification (NCBI taxonomy): domain Eukaryota; kingdom Metazoa; phylum Chordata; class Amphibia; order Anura; family Ranidae; genus Aquarana; species Aquarana catesbeiana. The sequence continues at coordinate 537,978,279 of NC_133324.1, read as the reverse complement.
GGGAGAAGAGATGATTGTCCCAGCTCGCTGAAGCCTTGGAGACACTGTAGGTGCTAGGCAGAGGCCATCAGCGCTCTGCCCTGTTGCCAGCACTTCAGCTGGGAGTAGGAGCTTCACTATATTAGCTTGTCACTGGGGAGAGGGGACACCTACCCCAGCTCTCTGGAACTTTGGAGTTGTTGCCGGTGCTGGGCAGAGGTTGGTAGCACTCTGCCCTGATGTCAGCGTTTCTGCTGGGGACCCCACATCATCCACTCTAGCTAACTGTTGGGGAGGGAGACCTACTTTCTCCACTCCCAGACTGTGGATCTGCCGCTGGGGAGGAAGGACAACCACCTTCTCTCCTGAACTGTGTATCTGCCACTGGGGAGATGAACCAGCTGCTCCATCCCCCTTACCCTCCTCTGGCTGCTGGGATGACATTTCCTGGTACTGTCCCCCAGTTGCCCAGATCCTTGCTGGAGAGGTGAGACCATTTCCTCTGCTCTGGCTGCCTGTTGGGGAGTGTCAGGATGCACATTCCAGCAGAGAAATCTGCCCTCCTACAAGAGCTTTGAGGCACAGAAATGCACGCATTCCTGTTGCCCACAAGAATCGGGCCATGGCGCATGGAAGTGCGCATGCGCGAACTGGCGCACAAACAAAAGCTGTCGCGCACTCACGTGTGCGTCAACGCTCGCGCGCACACGTGAGTGACACTGGCACCAGTGAGTCTATTTAACACAGCCAGTATCTAGCCCCAGTGCTGCTTCGTCTTCAGTTCTGTGCTTCCTGTTTCCTGTAACCTGTATCTTGATCTCAGTTACCTACCCGGCTTGTCTTGACCATTCCTTGATCTCCGCCTGCACCGACCCTGGCTTGTCCTGTGACCATCCTCCTGTCTTTCTCCTTGACTCCTGTTTGCTGATCCGGCTTTTGACCTTGGCTTGCCTCCAGACCACGATCCTGCCTGCACCCTGCATCCGTTGCCCTAGCCGTGTATGACCCAGCCTGCCTGACCTTGCTTCTTCATTGATGCTATCCGCACCAGTTGCCTGCCTGTCGGTCCTTCCTGCTTAAGCCTGCTGCTGTCTTCTCAGCCCTTCCAGGATTGCCGTCCAGCTACCAGTTAAAGACGCTTGGCACTCGTGCGACTCTGTACCTTGGCGCCTTCTGTTCCCACTATTAGAGGCCTCAAGTCAGAGCTGTAAAGGAGGCCTTGCTCGTCCATTCAGGCTCTTCTACCAGGTACGTGATAGGGAGGGAGGACAGCTTCCTCCACTCTCAGACTGTTGATCTGTTGCTGGGTAGATGAGCCGGCTGACCCATCTCCTAGGCTCCAGGACTCTCGCTGTGGAGTGAGGATGACTTCCTTTGTTCCTGAGTCCCTGCACTGCCATTTGGGAGGGAGGTCAACCACCTCCTCTCCCTTCTCCTCCTGGATCCTGATCTGCTGCTGGGGAAGACCTGTCACCTTCACATTCTGGGTGTCAGGAACCATGAATCAGACTGAGACAGAAGTGCAGTAAAAATTTCACTATTACATAAAATGGTATAAACAGAGCAAACGTAGTCAAAACATAACCAGAGTTCGGTAACCAGGACGGGTAGTCAGAACAAGCCAGAGAAACAGAAGTCCAGAGATCAGCGAAGTCAGGTGCAGCAAACAGGATCAGAAACCAGAAGAGAAATCAGCCAAGCAAAGTCACAGGAAAACACAGCAGAGAGAGTCCAGATATGTTGACCAAGGTGAAGGCACAGAAGATCTGATCCATGCAGTTTAAATAGCCAGCCGAGCTAGCTGACGAGCAGGAAATGAAGACCAGGTGAGTCACTGTGGAATGAAGAGTGCTGGCAATTAACCAACAGCTATGCACAGAGCTCTGAGAAGGAAGGGCTGAGTCCAGCCCTGACAGTACCCCCTCCTCAACGACCCCTACCCCTCGGAGGACGACCAGGTTTGAGGGGAAAACATTTATGGAAAGCACGAAGGAGGACAGAAGCATGTACGTCCGAGGATAAGACCCAAGAGCGTTCCTCCGGACCATACCCTTTCCAATGAATCAAGTACTGTATGATAGATTTTATCTCATACTCCTCATGGTTTTCAACCTGAATAAGGTGAGGACATGACATGGTACCGAGGTGGTGAAGCAGTTGCATACCAAAGGTTTTAATAAGGAGACATGAAATACATTTGAAATACGCATATTAGGAGGAAGGTCTAAAGCGTAAGCCACTGGGTTGATCCCATGGAGAATACGGAAAGGCCCAATAAACCATGGTGCCCGTTTTAATGAGGGAAAGCGGAGTCGGAGGTTGCGCGATGACAGCCAGACCCTGTCTCCAACTTGGTAGGAAAGCACAGGTAGGCGTCTGTGGTCAGTATGGAGTCTGTACTTATCATTGGCACGCCGCAAGATACCAAGGAGACCTGTACCCAAGCAGAAGACCACGGAGATGCTCCTTCAATGCAGGAATGCTCTGAGGAACAAATGAGTCAGGCAACATGGATGGTTGGAAACCAAAATTCACCATGAATGGAAACAAACTGGAAGCGGTATTGACAGCACTATTGTGAGCAAACTCCACCCAAGGTAAGAGGTCTGACCAGTTGTTATGGTGGTCAGAAATGTAGCAATGTAAAAACTGCTCCAAGGACTGGTTGGCTCGTTCTGTGGCCCCATTAGACTGCAGGTGATACGCAGAGGAAAAGGAAAGCTGAATTCCCAACTGTGCACAAAAGGCTTGCCAAAACCTGGACACAAACTGGCTACCCCTGTCCGAGATGATAACCTTGGGTAGCCCATGTAAGTGAAAGATGCCCCAAGCAAAAATGGAAGTCAGTTCTTTGGATGTGGGCAACATCTTAAGAGGAATGCAATGAGACATTTTCGAGAACAAGTCATCCACCATCAGGATAACTGTATTGCCCTGAGAGTTGGATAACTCCACAATGAAATTCATAGACAGGTGGGTCCAAGGCCTCTCTCCATTGGGGGTGGGTTGTAGGAGGCCCACTGGAAGGTGTCGTGGTGTCTTACTTTGAGCACACACAGAACAATCAGCTATCAAGGCGGCTACATCAGTGCGTAGACCAGGCCACCAGAATTGTTGGGAAATAGCCCGAAGGAACTGATTCTTCCCAGGGTGGCCAGCAGCCTTGGGAGAATAGTAAGTCTGGAGCACAGCAGTGCGGAGACTCTCAGGGACAAAACAGCGATTACAAGGTTTCTGAGGAGGAGAATGGATCTGAGTTGCAAGAATTCTGTCACCCAAAGGTGAAGTGAGACTAGTAAGAACCATAGCCAGAATACGATCGGGAACCGACTCCATCTTGGAAGCCGAGGAAAACTGTGCATCAGCCCTTACATTCTTAGTACTGGGTAAGAATGAAACAATGTAATTGAAGCTTGACAAGAAAAGAGTCCATCGCACCCTTCTGGGAGAGAGGTGTTTAACCTCAGACAAGAATGTGAGATTCTTATGGTCAGTTAGAACCGGCACAGTGGTACCTTTGAGGAGATGCCTCCATTCTTTAAGGGCTAAAATAATTGCTAACAACTCTCTGTCCCCAATCTCATAATTGCATTCTGCAGGAGAAAATTTCTTGGAAAAGTAGCCACAAGATGCATAGCGCTCTATGAGGTAGAACGTTGAGACAGCAGGGCACCAACTCCAGTCTCAGATGCATCAACCTCAAGGATGAAAGGTACTGTAGGATCAGAATGTACCAACACAGAAACAGAAACAAAGGCAGCCTTGAGACTCTCAAAGGCATTAATGGAATCCGGGGACCAATTCTGTGGGTTACCGTCCTCTCTGGTCATATCAATCAGGGGTTTGACCAGAGACGAGAAGTTACGAATAAACTCCTGATAATAATTGGCAAAGCCAAGAAAACATTGTAATAGACGTAAACCCATGGGTCGGGGCCACTGTTGAACTGCTGAAAGTTTCTCTGGGTCCGTCGAAAAACCAGCAGTGGAAATGACACAACCCAGGAATTTAACCTGTTCACGATGAAACTCTCACTTCTCCAATTTACAATACAGGTTATTATCTCTCAGCCTCTGAAATTACACGACAGACATCTGTGTGGTTGCTCTCTAGGGAATTGGAAAATATGAGGATATCATTGAGATAAACCACCACACATAACTGCAACAAATCTCGGAGGACATCGTTAATAAATTCCAGGTAAACTGCCAGAGTGTTGCAAAGACCAAACGGCATTACAAGGTATTCATAATAGTATTAAATGCAGTTTTCCATTTGTCGCCCTCCTTGATCCTCAGGAGATTGTATGCCCCTCTCAATTCAAGCTTAGTGAAAACTGTTGCTCCCTTGAGGCGGTCAAATAACTCCGTAATCAATGGAAGCGGATAAGCATTCTTAATCGTGAAGTGATTGAGACCCCTATAATCAATACAAGGTCTCAGTTCACCACTCTTCTTTTTCACAAAGAAGAAACCAGCACCTGCAGGAGATGAGGATTTACGGATGAATCCTCGAGACTGCATCGGCAACATTCTCCTCCATGGCTTTGTCCTCCGAGATAGACAACGGGTAAACTCGGCCACGAGGGGGTATGGAACCAGGTTGAAGGTCAACTGCAAAATCATATGACCGATGTGGAGGCAAACTACCGGATTTACCTTTGTCAAAGACATCGTTAAATTTGCGGTTCTCCTCCGGCAGGGAGGAGAGTGAAGAGGTGCACAAGACCTTAGCCACTTTCTGAAAACATGTCTTCCTGCATTGTGGCGACCAGGAAAGAACTTCAGCACAAAGCCAATCAAAAGAGGGGTTGTGCCTCTGTAACCAAGGATAACCAATAACCACAGGGAAATCAGGTAAGGAAATTATTTGGAATTGGATTATCTCATGGTGAAAAGCCCCTATGGCCATGCTTAATGGAGCAGTCTCATGAGTCCCATGGGCAGGCTGTAGAGGTCTCCCATCAATATGCTCAATGTCAAGTGGAGTGGCACGAAGCTGCAGCGGAATTGAGTCCTGTGCAGAAAAGAGTTCATCAAGGTGAGTCAGCACTTGATGCGGGTGGAGGTGGGCAAAGCACACTGTTACTCTGCCCCATTGCTGACACTTTAGCCAGGATTTCAGAGCTGTCAGCTGGTATACTTCCTAACAGTCCAAGGCAAAGTGAACCATGCCCTGCTGCTGAGAAAAGTCTGGCAGCCATCTGTAGTGGATCTCCAGCCTAAATGGCTATAAAACTCCAAATCTTCCTGTGCCCAGAGCACTTCTGAGGCATTCAGCCTCTGGCCTTTGTACTCCATGATTCCCTCCAAACGCCACTCCAGATCATTCCCAAAGTCACGGTCCTTGAACAGCCCCAGTCCACCTTGGCCAAAGCCTGCCGCCCGCTGTCCATGGGCATACTTGGGCTGCATACTAGCGGAGGGCTCTTTAGCTCTCGTCTAACTGCATCTCAGCCTGGACCAGTCTGCTTAATTCAGCTGTCCGCTCCTTGAGCAGTTGTTTCCCCAACAGCATTTGCATTTCATAGTTAGACCAGTACCTTTCCTGGATAGAGGGGAGAATTTTTCCCTGGTGGAGCTGCTCGCGGGCTAGCGCTTCCTTCCAGAGTTGCTGACGGACAGAGTCATACCATCTCAGCAGGACCTGCACTGACTTTGGTCCCCTGTGCTGTATCCGCATCTCTCGCAGCCTCCTTCTGAATTCCCCTTCCATGGTGGCTGGTATCTGTACCTCTCCTGAAGCATCCTGTCACAGATCAGCTGCGGAGCTGATCTGTGTCTCACCTTTACTGCTGTAGGCTGGCTGGCACCTGTTGTTCCACCAGCTTGTGTTCAGCTCTGCTGCATTCTGCAGCTATGGGTGCCGCTGTGTCACGTACCTGGTGGAGACTGAGCTGTAGAGAGGGCTTCTCTTGCACCTCCTGTCTAGCACCCCTGATAGAGATGACAGGGAATGAAAGACACAGAGTGGCATGAGGCCCGTTGTAGCAGATGGCTCAAGATGGGTCTTGGCAGGAACCCGATAGCTGCAGATCACCGGATTGGCACAGAGGACTTGAACTCCGTGTTGCTGGATCAGCAGGCAGAGTCATGGTCAGAACATAAACCAGAAGGTCATCAACAGCCGAGCAGAAGAGGTACTGGAACGTGAGACAGGATCAAAAACAGGATACAGGCCAGGTTCGGTACACAGTCAGGCAGCGCAGTACAGGAGCATGAAGCAGAAACAGGGTCAAAACACAAGCCGGGGTCACAGGAAGGCAGGCAGAAGTCCAAGAGGAGGTTCAGGTACAAGCCGGGTCAAATGCAGGAATACTGGAACAGATCAGATTCAGGTAACAGGTACTAGCTGAAAGACCACTCAGCAAGGCTCATGTGTCAGTGTTTGGTTTAAATAAGATACTTGGTGCGCAGATGTGCAAGCGCATTGGAGCGCATCTGTGTGCACGCATTGGCGCGCATCTGTGTGCACGCATTGGCGCACATCTGTGCGCGTGCATTGACACGCGCCTGTGCCCATACAAGTCCTTTTTACACACACTGGTGTGCACGTGCTTGTGTGCAGGTGCGCATCTGTTAGCCAGACTTCTCTTATATTGCCCCCCCCCAATGGGCAACCTCCTGATGCCCATCTGTAATTTCTTTTCAGGGTGAGCCTGGAAAAAAGCCTGTGTCAACCTCTTGGCATGTAAATTGGACTCTGGTTCCCAAGAGTTGTCTTCAGGTCCATAGCCTTTCCATCTGATTAAAGACTGGATTACAGTTCTTCTCTTTCTACAGTCCATAATGGCTTCAACCTCATACTCCTCATTACTGTTGACCAAGGTAGGTGCAGGTGGATCTGACTCACAACCAGGAAAAGGATCTAACCTTGCATTCTTCAGTAACGAGCCATGGAAGAATGGATGGATCTTGTAATTCTCCGGGATTGACAGTTCGTAGGCTGCAGGATTGATCTGCCTTTTGAAAGGGAAGTGACCAATAAATCTTGGTCTGAGTTTTTTAGATGGACAGGATAATTTTAAGTTGGCAGTGGATAACCAGACCTTGTCTCTGATTTGAAGTTTTAGGTCCCCTCTTCTTTTCCTGTCAAAAAATGTTTTATTGTCCTGCTGTGCCTTGGAGATGTTCCTTTGTAAAACTTTATTGTTCAATTGAAGGAAGTTTAATCTTTCCTGGATGAAATCCATATTAATCATTTCCCAGGGCCTCTTGGGAATGGGCAGTGGTCTTAACAGACCCCAGGATTTGACTTTATTGTTCTTGTTTCGGGCACAGACTCCACAGGTGTTCATGTAGCTCCTACAGTCGAGTCTTAAGCCCGGCCACCAAAAGGACCGTTTGCACAAGTTCCACTGTCTTGGTTACCCTGAAATGTCCTGCTAGAGGGTGGTCATGACAGAGACTCAGGATCTTGGAGCGCAGACTCGGTTGTACGAACACTTTTCGATTATATAAAAATAGACCTTCTTGTTCCTGAAAACAGATGCCCGATGGCAAAATGTCCCTTGAGTAGGGATGAGCTTCGAGTTCGAGTCGAACATCGGCTGTTCGCCAGTTCGCTGAACAGCGAACAATTTGGGGTGTTCGCGGCAAATTTGAAAGCTGCGGAACACCCTTTAAAAGTCTATGGGAGAAATCAAAAGTGCTAATTTTAAAGGTTTATATGCATGGTATTGTCATAAAAAGTGTTTGGGGACCTGGGTCCTGCCCCAGGGGACATGTATCAATGCAAAAAAAAGTTTTAAAAACTGACGTTTTTTCGGGAACAGTGATTTTAATAATGCTTAAAGTCAAACAATAAAAGTGTAATATTCCTTTAAATTTCATACCTGGGGGGTGTCTATAGTATGCCTGTAAAGGGGCGCATCTTTCCCGTGTTTAGAACAGTCTGACAGCAAAATGACATTTCAAAGGAAAAAAGTCATTTAAAACTACTCGCGGCTATTAATGAATTGCCGGTCCGACAATACACATAAAAGTTCATTGATAAAAACTGCATGGGATTTCCCCACAGGGGAACCCCGAACCAAAATTAAAAAAAAAAACTGGCGCGAGGGTCCCCCTAAATTCCATACCAGGTCCTTCAGGTCTGGTATGGATATTAAGGGGAACCCCGCACCAAAATTAAAAAAAAAATGACGTAGGGATCCCCCTCAAAATTCATACCAGACCTGGATTTTAAGGGGAACACCGCGCCAAAATTTTAAAAAAAATTGGCGTGGGGTCCCCCCAAAAATCCATACCAGACCCTTATCCGAGCACTCAACCTGGCAGGCCGCAGGAAAAGAGGGGGGGACGAGAGATCGCCCCCCCTCCTGAACTGTACCAGGCCACATGCCCTCAACATTGGGAGGGTGCTTTGGGGTAGCCCACCAAAGCACCTTGTCCCCATGTTGATGAGGACAAGGGCCTCATCCCCACAACCCTTGGCCGGTGGTTGTGGGGGTCTGCGGGCTTATCGGAATCTGGAAGCCCCCTTTTACAAAAGTACCCCTACTATTTCACAAAAAAACTGTCAAAAATGTTAAAAATGACAAGAGACAGTTTTTGACAATTCCTGTATTTAAAGTCTTCTTTTTTCCATCTTCTATCTTCTTTCTTCTATCTTCCTTTGGTTTTTTTCCTCCATCTTCTTCTTCCTCCGATCCTCTGCTTCTTTCTCTGGTGTTCTCGTCCGGCATCTCCCTCCGCGGCATCTTCTTCTCTTCATCTTCTTCTCTTCATCTTCTTCTCTTCATCTTCTTATCTTCATCTTCTTCTCTTCATCTTCTTTTCGGGCCGCTCTGCATCCATGATTGGATGGGAGGCTCCCGCTGTGTGACGCTTCTCTCTTCATCTTTTTCTCTTCATCTTTTTCTCTTCATCTTCTTGTCTTCATCTTCTTTTCGGGCCGCTCCGCATCCATGATGGCATGGAGGGAGGCTCCTGCTGTGTGACGCTTTTCGTCTTCTGACTGTTCTTAAATAGCGGAGGTCATGGTGTGGCCCCGCCCCCTCTGACGTCACGGGGAATGCCACAGGGAAGTCCCCGTCAAGTCCCCGTGCGTCAGAGGGGGACGGGTCACCGGGTGGCTCCGCCCCCCGTTATTTAAGAACCGTCAGAAGCGAAGTGTCACACAGCAGGAGCCTCCCTCCATGCCATCATGGATGTGGAGCGGCCCAAAAAGAAGATGAAGACAAGAAGATGAAGAGAAGAAGATGAAGAGAAGAAGATGCCACGGAGGGAGATGCCAGATGAGAACACCGGAGAAAGAAGCAGAGGATCGGAGGAAAAAGAAGATGGAGGAAGAAACCAAAGGAAGATAGAAGAAAGAAGAAAGAAGATAGAAGATGGAAAAAAGAAGACTTTAAAAAACTGTCTCTTGTCATTTTTAACATTTTTGACAGTTTTTTTGTGAAATGGTAGGGGTACTTTTGTACCCCCTTACCAATTCACACAGGGGGGGGATCTGGTGGTCCCCTTGTTAAAGGGGGCTTCCAGATTCCGATAAGCCCCCCGCCCGCAGACCCCCACAACCACCGGCCAAGGGTTGTGGGGATGAGGCCCTTGTCCTCATCAACATGGGGACAAGGTGCTTTGATGGGCTACCCAAAAGCACCCTCCCAATGTTGAGGGCATGTGGCCTGGTACGGTGCAGGAGGGGGGGCACTCTCTCGTCCCCCCCTCTTTTTCTGCAGCTTGCCAGGTTGCTCGGATAAGGGTCTGGTATGAATTTTTGGGGGGACCCCACGTCAATTTTTTTAAAAATTTTGGCGCGGGTTCCCCTTAAAAACCCCTGAAGGGTCTGGTATGAATTTTGAGGGGGACCCCTACGTCATTTTTTTTTTACATTTTGGCGTGGGGTTCCCCTTAATATCCATACCAGACCTGAAGGGCCTGGTATGGAATTTAGGGGGACCCCCACACCGTTTTTTTTTTAAATTTTGGTTTGGGGTTCCCCTGTGGGGAAATCCCATGCAGTTTTTATCAATGAACTTTTATGTGTATTGTCGGACCGGCAATTCATTAATAGCCGCGAGTAGTTTTAAATGACTTTTTTTCCTTTGAAATGTCATTTTGCTGTCAGACTGTTCTAAACACGGGAAACATGCGTCCCTTTAAAGGCATACTATAGACACCCTCCAGGTACGAAATTTAAAGGAATATTACACTTTTATTGTTTGACTGTAAGCATTATTAAAATCACTGCTCCCGAAAAAATGGCCCTTTTTAAAACTTTTTTTTGCATTGATACATGTGCCCTGGGGCAGGACCCGGGTCCCCAAACCCTTTTTAGGACAATACCATGCAAATTAGCCTTTAAAATTAGCACTTTTGATTTTGAACGTTCGAGTCCCATAGACTTTAATGGGGTTCTAACGTTCGTGCGAAGTTTTGGTCTGTTCGCAAGTTCTGGTGCGAACTGAACCGGGGGTGTTCGGCTCATTCCTACCCTTGAGGATGCCTACTTGAGCTGCGTAATCAGGTCTACTTGTAGTAGTAGAAAACTTTATGTCGGCAAGATTGTGTCTGCCTGGTGGGATTCTCCTTCCTCTGGGTATATTCATGATAGAGAAAAAACAGAGAATGGAAGCAGGACTTTGTATGAGGCACGTTGGTGAATATATACAAATTAAAAAGAATGTCAAAATGGGATATCAAAGGCAAATCTTATATGGAATAAGGTAATTCAAAAGAAATATTGCAGGGTGATGCTGGTATACAATTTAGTGACAGATCTTAAAACCAGATACAATAGTGAATACACACGTAATAAATCACCATGGAACATATTGCAAACAATATAAAAGCAGACATAATTCAATTGCTGGTTGTACATTTGCAGAGAAAAATACATTTTACTGTAAAATATTATGTGCATCATAAGTTGTTAACTCTACGCGTTTCTTGGCTTGAAACCAATCGTCAGGAGTCTGATGCAGTTGAGCTGCATTGAAACAATAAACATATATTATTATATGTACCGGAGTATGGAGGAAAGAGACATTAGGAATGCAAGTAACTGATATACTAAAAAAAAAAATATATATACTACGGTGAGGGGCAGAGGAGAAAGTGAGTCTCCATGTGTGAATAAAAGCCATGAGCAGAAGATGTGTGTGGGGTATATGTGGAAGAGGTAGGTCTTCCACTTATACCCCACACACATCTTCTGCTCATGGCTTTTATTCACACATGGAGACTCACTTTCTCCTCGGCCCCTCACCGTAGTATATATATATTCCCCCCCCCACATTCACTCTTCACCCCCACATTCAGGTACCTCTCATACTTTATTTTCCTTTTACCTCCTCAGTTCTTCCTCTGTTTTTTGGGCCTCGCTGTTTGTCTCGGCCTGGCGACCCCCGTGGATGCCTTGGCCCCATTGATGGCCGTGGCCGGCGTTTCTTGGGGCTTGCTCTCTGTCTCAGCCCCGGGGGAGATTTGGTGGACCCGGATCAACGCTGCACTTTTATGTATGGGTCAACACTGACCAACGCATGATGTGTGAGTATATCAGTTACTTGCATTCCTAATGTCTCTTACCTCCATACTCCGGTACATATAATAATATATGTTTATTGTTTCAATGCAGCTCAACTGCATCAGACTCCTGACGATTGGTTTCAAGCCAAGAAACGCGTAGAGTTAACAACTTATGATGCACATAATATTTTACAGTAAAATATATTTTTCTCTGCAAATGTACAACCAGCAATTGAATTATGTCTGCTTTTATATTGTTTGCAATATGTTCCATGGTGATTTATTACGTGTGTATTCACTATTGTATCTGGTTTTAAGATCTGTCACTAAATTGTATACCAGTATCACCCTGCAATATTTCTTTTGAATTACCTTATTCCATATAAGATTTGCCTTTGATATCCCATTTTGACATTCTTTTTAATTTGTATATATTCACCAACGTGCCTCACACAAAGTCCCGCTTCCATTCCCTGTTTTTTCTGTAATCATTGGGATGGAGGCACGTTGGTGCATTCTCATAAAAAACAAGTGGACAGGTCACAACCCCATCTCTTGCCATATTCATGATAGAGCGTCCGGCTTGCCATTCTTGGAGCCTGGCCTAAAAGTTATGTTGAAGGAGAAATGGGAGAAGAATAGCGCCCACCTGGCCTGCCGAGGTCTTAACCGCTTAGATGTTCTAAGGTATTCGAGGTTTTTATGATCAGTAAAGATCAAAATAGGGTGGGCTGCTCCTTCCAGCAAATAACGCCATTCCTCCAGGGCTGTCTTTATGGCTAACAATTCACGATCACCCACATCATAGTTTCTCTCTGCGGGGCTAAGTTTCCTGGAGAAGTAAGCAATGGGGTGCAGTAGAGATTTTGCCCCCTAGAGCTGGGACAGGATGGCACCCACAGCATTCTCTGATGCGTCCACCTCAAGAACATATGGTGAAGCAGGGTCTGGATGTCGTAAGATGGGAGCTGAGGTAAACAGGGCTTTCAGTTGATCGAAGGCGGCTTGTGCAGCAGGAGTCCACTGGAAGCGAGTATTCTGCTTTGTCAGTTGGGTGATAGGCGTGATAATGGCAGAGAAATCCTTAATGAACTTGCGGTAGAAGTTGGCAAACCCAATGAACCTCTGTGTACTCTTCCTGTCTGTAGGAGTGAGCCATTATAGGATGGATTTGACTTTTTGGGGATCCATGGAGATGCCTGAGGTGGAGATGATCAGTCCCAGTAAATGGATGGTGTCTTTCTCAAATTCGCACGTCTCGGCCTTTGCATATAGTCCATGGTTGCTTAACCGACTGAGCTTTTTCACATACTCATGGTGTGCTGAGAGAGAATTGGAAAAGATGAGGATATCATCTAGATACACGATAAGGAACAGATCAAGGAAGTCTCTAAAAATATCGTTAACAAAATGCTGGAATGTTGCTGGGGCATTACATAGCCCAAAGGGCATAACAAGGTACTCATAATGTCCAAATCTAGTGCGGAAGGCTGTTTTTCATTCATCCCCTTGCGGATTTCTCTAGATTCTCATCAATGTACTGACGTAGTACCTTAAGTTCCAGTTCAGAGAGGGCAAAAATGCGCCCAAACGGGATTTTAGAACCCGGCAACAGTTCAATTAGGCAGTCGAATGGGCGATGGGGGGCAGAGTGTCTGCTCCTTGTTTATCATACACATCCAGAAATTTGTGATAAACTGCAGGTATGAGTTGTGACACAGGAGAGTCATTATGTACTGCCAGGAGAGGTGCAGATGTCATGGACATGAGATAAAGGCAGGACTGTTGGCAATAGGAAGAAGAAAAGGTAATTTTCCCTGTAACCCAGTCTATCAGCGGGTTGTGGGCCTGCAACCAGGGAATGCCCAAGATAACAGGGAACAAGGTTGATGGGATAATATCCAGGCATAGGTGTTCCTGATGACCCATATCAGACGTAGTCAATAGTGGGCAGGTATCATGTGTTATCGGCCCGGACCTGAGATGGGATCCATCGGCCAGGTGGATGGACAGCTGGTAAGTCTTTGTTTGCACAGGAATTTGGTGATGATGAGCAAAGTCCTTATCCATAAAACAGCTGCAGGCCCCGGAGTTGACTATAGCTGATACCTGAATGTTTCTCCCGGGGAGCTGAAGTGACAAGGATAGGGTGACATGAGCAGATCCCTTTGATCCAGAGCAATTGGCAAGGTAGGCAGAGGGGGTGATCCCAGTCCTTGCGGGTCTCACAGGGCAGTCTTGGAGAAAATGGCCCGCTACCCCACAGTATATACACAGGCCCATTCTGCGTCTCCGCAGCTTCTCAGTATTGGAGAGTGGAGAACAAAAAAGTCCCAATTGCATATGTCTGGTTATGGTGCCAATCCTCTCTGCTCTCCTTTCCCTGAATTGACGATCAAGCTGGATAGCAAGATTAATGAGGCCTTCGAGGGATCTGGGAACCTCCACTCGAGCAAGTTCATCTTTGACTCCTTCGGACAAGCCAAGGCGGAATTGATGCCGTAAGGCCGCATCGTTCCATCCGGAGGCCCATAAGTGGAATTCTGCAACATAGTCCTCGGTGGGTCGATGACCCTGTCGCAAAGTATGGAGGATGGATTCTGCTGTAGTAGTGCGCTGGGGGTCATCATATAGCTGGGCCATTGCTTCAAAAAATTAAGAAAGAGAATCCAGGACCAAGCTTTCTTGTTCAAGGAGTTGGTGGGCCCAAGATTGTTACTCTCTGAGAAGTAGGGAAATAACAAATACTCACCTTAGTGATTTCAAGTGAAAAAGTTCTTGGCTGCAAGGCAAAATAAAGTTCACAAGAGTTCTTAAACGCACAGAACTTGTGCCGATTGCCTGAGAATCGCTCTGGTGCAGGAACTCGGGGTTCAGGTGGTGGTATGACATGTGAGGATGCAAAAACAGTCTGTTCAGATGTGGGGCAGTCTGGTGAGATAACAGGTGCAGGAGTTGCTGAGGCAAAAGTTTGGATGCGACTTTCCAGCTGTTCATGGCTCTTTTGCAGAGTGCTGACTGCCCGTGTGAGTGAGGCAAGTTGCTGGCATAGCAGTTCCAAAGGTGAAGACTCTCTCTCAGTCTCTGACATTTTGGCTGAGTGGTACTGTCACGTACCTGGTGGAGACTGAGCTGTAGAGAGGGCTTCTCTTGCACCTCCTGTCTAGCAGCCCTGATAGAGATGACAGGGAATGAAAGACACAGAATGGCACGAGGGCCTTTGTAGCAGATGGCTCAAGATGGGACTTGGCAGGAACCCGATAGCTGCAGATCACCGGATTGGCACCGAGAACTGGAACTCCGTGTTGCTGGATCAGCAGGTAGAGTTGTGGTCAAAACATAAGCCAGAAGGTCATCAACAGCCGAGCAGAGCAGGTACTGGAACGTGAGACAGGATCAAAGACAGAATACAGGCCAGGTTTGGTACATAGTCGGGCAGCGCAGTACAGGAGCATGAAGCAGGAACAGGATCAAAACACAAGCCGGGGTCACAGGAAGGCAGGCAGAAGTCCAAGAGGAGGTTCAGGTACAAGCCGGGTCAAATGCAGGAATACTGGAACAGATCAGATCCAGGTAACAGGTACTAGCTGAAAGACCACTCAGCAAGGCTCATTTGTCAGTGTTCAATTTAAATAAACTACTTGGCGCGCAGACGTGCGCTTGCGCGCGCACGCATTGGCGTGCATCTGTGTGTGCGCATTGGCCTGTGCCCGCGCATGCGCCCATACAAGTCCTATTTACACACACTGGTGTGCCCGTGCTTGTGTGCAGGTGCATATCTGTTAGCCAGACTTCTCTTACATGCCAGCTTCACTTGTTGCTTAATATATGATTCCTTTCTGCTACTTCATGTCCAGCCCCTCATGTATTTAAATCCCTCTCAGACCACTTCTGGTTGCTTGAGCAACATTTGTTTCTGAGCTCCCTTTGTGTAACCTGCCTTAACATGACCTCTCGTGAACTGATCTCTTGTGTACCGACTTGGCTTGTTCTGATTACGTTGTCTGCAGCCCACCCTGACCTTGGCTCGCTATCCGGCTCTCCTTTGCTTCATCCATCCATTCTTGTCTGACAGTGTCTTCTGGTACTTCCCTAGCGAGCAGGGTGTACCCGGGGGTCGTGACCTGGGATCAGCACGCAGCTAAGCCCAAATCCTCGTGAGGGAGTCCCTGGCAGAATACCGGCTGGCCCTTAGACTCCACGCCCATGGGGGATCTCGTGTCACCTGCTCGCTTGTGGGCTCACTGTAAGTAGTACCGTGACACATCCCACCACTTGGCACCCCCTGATTGCTTCCTTCCGCCATACAGCGCCTCCTGCCCTCCAAACTGTTCTAAGCGAGAGCGAGAGCTAATACCAGCCCTGTTACACCAATCATCGTACACAGATAAGGTATGGAGGTAAACTCCAAAGGAATGACTGTTTATTGAAACTCAGACACATACAGTACTTTATACCCAACAAGAGTACATTACCCTCCTGATCATATTACCCTAACAATACAAACTTTAAACAGGAATATAATTAATATAGCTTACAATGATCTAAATTAAACAGTAAGTTAATCAACAAATATACAGTCAGGTCCATAAATATTGGGACATCGACACAATTCTAATCTTTTCGGCTCTATACACCACCACAATGGATTTGAAATGAAACAAACAACTGCTTTAACTGCAGACTTACAGCTTTAATTTGAGGGTATTTACATCCAAATCAGGTGAACGGTGTAGGAATTACAACAGTTTGTATATGTGCCTCCCACTTTTTAAGGGACCAAAAGTAATGGGACAGATTAACAACCATCCATCAAACTTTCACTTTTTAATACTTGGTTGCAAATCCTTTACATCTGGAACGCAAAGACTTCACCTGACGCTGGGTTTCATCCCTGGTGATGCTCTGCCAAGCCTCTACTGCAAGGTCTTCAGTTCCTGCTTGTTCTTGGGGCATTTTCCCTTCAGTTTTGTCTTCAGCAAGTGAAATGCATGCTCAATCGGATTCAGGTCAGGTGATTGACTTGGCCATTGCATAACATTCCACTTCTTTCCCTTAAAAAACTCTTTGGTTGCTTTCGCAGTATGCTTCGGGTCATTGTCCATCTGCATTGTGAAGTGCCGTCCTATGAGTTCTGAAGCATTTTGCTGAATATGAGCAGATAATATTGCCTGAAACACTTCAGAATTCATCCTGCTGCTTTTGTCAGCAGTCACATCATCAATAAATACAAGAGAACCAGTTCCATTGGCAACCATACATGCCCACGCCATGACACTACCACCACCATGCTTCACTGATGAGGTGGTATGCTTTGGATCATAAGCAGTTCCTTTTATTCTCCATACTCTTCTCTTCCCATCACTCTGGTACAAGTTGATCTTGGTCTCATCTGTCCATAGGATGTTGTTCCAGAACTGTGAAGGCTTTTTTAGATATTGTTTGGCAAACTCTAATCTGGCCTTCCTGTTTTTGAGGCTCACCAATGGTTTACATCTTGTGGTGAACCCTCTGTATTCACTCTGGTGAAGTCTTCTCTTGATTATTGACTTTGACACACATACACCTACCTCCTGGAGAGTGTTCTTGATCTGGCCAACTGTTGTGAAGGGTGTTTTCTTCACCAGGGAAAGAATTCTTCGGTTATCCACCACAGTTGTTTTCCGTGGTCTTCTGGGTCTTTTGGTGTTGCTGAGCTCACCGGTGAGTTTTTTTTTTTTTAAGGATGTTCCATACAGTTGATTTGGCCACACCTAATGTTTTTGCTATCTCTCTGATGGGTTTGTTTTGTTTTTTTCAGGCAAATGATGGCTTGCTTCACTGATAGTGACAGCTCTTTGGATGTCATATTGAGAGTTGACAGCAACAGATTCCAAATAGCACACTTGAAATGAACTCTGGACCTTTTATCTGCTCCTTGTAAATGGGATAATGAGGGAATAACACACACCTGGCCATGGAACAGCTGAGCAGCCAATTGTCCCATTACTTTTGGTCTTAAAAAGTGGGAGGCACATATACAAACTGTTGTAATTCCTACACCATTCACCTGATTTGGATGTAAATACCCTCAAATTAAAGCTGAAAGTCTGCAGATAACCACTTCAGCCCCGGAAAGGTTTACCCCCTTCCTGACCAGAGCACTTTTTACAATTTGGCACTGCGTCGCTTTAACTGCTAATTGCGTGGTCATGCAATGCTGTACCTAAACGAAATTTGCATCCTTTTCTTCCCACAAATAGCGCTTTCTTTTGATGGTATTTGATCACCTCTGCGGTTTTTATTTTTTGCTCTATAAACGAAAAAACTAAAATTTTGAAAAAAAATGATATTTTCCACTTTTTGTTTAAAAAAAAAATCCAATAAACTCAATTTTAGTCATACATTTAGGCCAAAATGTATTCGGCCACATGTCTTTGGTAAAAAAAAATGTCAATAAGCGTATATTTATTGGTTTGTGCAAAAGTTATAGCGTCTACAAACTAGGGTACATTTTCTGGAATTTACACAGCTTTTAGTTTATGACTGCCTATCTCATTTCTTGAGGTGCTAAAATGGCAGGGCTGTACAAACCCCCTCAAAAGGCCCCATTTTGGAAAGTAGACACCCCAAGCTATTTGCTGAGAGGCATGTTGAGTCCATGGAATATTTTATATTTTGACACAAGTTGCGGGAAAATTACAAACTTTTTATTTATTTTTTTTTGCACAAAGTTGTCACTAAATGATATATTGCTCAAACATGCCATGGGCAAATGTGGAATTACACCCCAAAATACATTCTGCTGATTCTCCTGAGTACGGGGATACCACATGTGTGGGACTTGTTGGTAGCCTAGCCGCGTACGGGGCCCCGAAAACCAAGCACCGCCTTCAGGATTCCTAAGGGCGTACATTTTTTATTTCACTCCTCACTACCTATCACAGTTTTGAAGGCCATAAAATGCCAAGGTGGCACAAACCCCCCCCCCCCCCAAATGACCCCATTTTGGAAAGTAGACACCCCAAGCTATTTGCTGAGAGGCATGTTGAGTCCATGAAATCTTTTATATTTTGTAACAAGTTGCGGGAAAATTACAAACTTTTTTTTTTTTTTGCACAAAGTTGTCACTAAATGATATATTGCTCAAACATGCCATGGGCATATGCAGAATTGCACCCCAAAATACATTCTGCTGATTCTCCTGAGTACGGGGATACTACATGTGTGGGACTTTTTGGGAGCCTAGCAACGTACAGGGCCCCGAAACCAAGCACCGCCTTCAGGATTTCTGAGGGCGTAATTTTTTTATTTCACTTCTCACTACCTATCACAGTTTTGAAGGCCATAAAATGCCAAGATGGCACAAAACCCCCCTAAATTACCCCATTTTGTAAAGTAGACGCCCCAAGCTATTTGGTGAGAGGCATGTTGAGTCCATGGATTATTTTATATTTTGCCACAAGTTGCAGGAAAATGACAAACTTTTTTTGTCATTTTTTTGTGCCACCTGGGCATTCCATGGCCTCCGAAACTGTGATAGGCAGTGAAGAGTGAAATCAAAAATTTACGCCCTTAGAAAGCCTGAAGGCGGTGCTTGGTTTTCGGGGTCCCGTACGCGGCTAGGCTCCCAAAAAGTCTCACACATGTGGTATCCCCGTACTCAGGAGAAGCAACAGAATGTATTTTGGGGTGTAATTTCACATATTCCCATGGCATGTTTGAGCAATATATCATTTAGTGACAACTGTGCAAAAAAATAAAAATAAATAAAATTTGTCTCTTTGCCGCAACTTGTGTCACAATATAAAATATTCCATGGACTTGACATGCCTCTCAGCAAATAGCTTGGGGTGTCTACTTTCCAAAATGGGGTCATTTGGGGGGGTTTTGAACTGTCCTGGCATTTTATGCACAACATTTAGAAGCTTATTTCACACATCACCCACTCCTCTAACCACTTGAAGACAAAGCCCTTTCTGACACTTTTTGTTTACATGAAATAATAATTTTTTTTGCAAGAAAATTACTTTGAACCCCCAAACATTATATATTTTTTAAAGCAAATGCCCTACAGATTAAAATGGTGGGTGTTTCGTTTTTTTTTTCACACAGTATTTGCGCAGCGATTTTTCAAACGCATTTTTTTGGGAAAAAACACACTTTTTTAAAATTTTAATGCACTAAAACACACTATATTGTCCAAATGTTTGATGAAATAAAAAAGATGATCTTAGGCTGAATACATGGATACCAAACATGACATGCTTTAAAATTGCGCACAAACGTGCAGTGGCGACAAACTAAATTCATTTTAAAAGCCTTTAAAAGCCTTTACAGGTTACCACTTTAGATTTACAGAGGAGGTCTACTGCTAAAATGACTGCCCTTGATCTGACCTTCGTGGTGATACCTCACATGCATGGTGCAATTGCTGTTTACATTTGACGCCAGACCGACGCTTGCGTTCGCCTTTGCGCGAGAGCAGGGGGGGACAGGGGTGCTTTTTTTTTCTTTATTTATTTTTTTTCTTTATTTATTTTTTGCTTTTTTATCTTATTTTTAAATTGTTCCTTTCATTTATTTTTTTTTTCAATAATTTTTATTGTTATCTCAGGGAATGTAAATATCCCCTATGATAGCAATAGGTAGTGACAGGTACTCTTTTTTGAAAAAATTGGGGTCTATTAGACCGTAGATCTCTCCTCTGCCCTCAAAGCATCTGACCACACCAAGATCAGTGTGATAAAATGCTTTCCATATTTCCCAATGGCACTGTTTACATCCGGCAAAATCTAAGTCATGAAATGCTCGTAGCTTCCCGTTTCTTAGGCCATAGAGATGTTTGGAGCCATTCTGGTCTCTGATCAGCTCTATGGTCAGCTGGCTGAATCACCAGCTGCATTCTCAGGTTCCCTGTTGGGACAGGAGAGTCAGAGAAAAACATGGAAGACGGTGGGGGGGGGGGGCATTCCCTCCCACTGCTTGTAAAAGCAGTCTAGAGGCTAATTAGCCGCTAGGATTGCTTTTACATGAAAGCCGACCGCTGGCTGAAAAGAATGATACAAAGATGATACCTAAACCTGCAGGCATCATTCTGGTATAACCACTCAAAGTCCAGCAACATACTAGTACTTTGCTGGTCTTGTTGGGCATATATTGTAAACTTTTTTTTTATGCAGCCTGTGGGCTGAAGGAAAAAAAGAGATTGATCAGTGGGTATGCCCACCATTAGAATACCTCCCTTCATCCACCCACTTCTAATGATGGGCATACATGCACCGTTTATATATGCCGGAGCATGGGGGCATCCTCCCGCAAAAGGTAGGAGCAAATCGCTCCTCCGCCCACTGCTTCCCCCACGCTTCAGCATATATGCTGAAGTATGTAACTGTGGTGGTGAAATCACCTCCGACAACCCTGGAGTCACGGCTTTATGTATCGTGGGAGCAAACGCTGATGCTGGCAAGATAAATAAATCCGCGCTGCTACTGAATGGCGTACTTGCTAAGCAAATGATGGTTAACAATAAAACAAAGTAACATTACAGTATAACAGTAAGACTTACCATATCTGCAAAGCAAATACAAAAAAAACATAGTAAAAAATAAAACATTTAACGCAACCTGTGCCTAAAATATATATATGCCGAAGCATGGGGGCATCCTCCCTCAAAAGGTAGGAGCAAATCGCTCTTCTGCCCACTGCTGCCCCCACGCTTCGGCATATATGCTGAAGTATGTAACTGTGGTGGTGAAATCACCTCCAACAGCGTTGGAGTCACGGCTTTATGTATCGTGGGAGCAAACACTGTTGCTGTCAAGATAAATAAATCCGCTCTGCAGTTGATTGGCGTACCTGAAAACAAAAAAATGGTTAACAATAAAACACAGTAAACCGTAAAGTATAAAAAAAATGGATACCTATAAAGCAAACATGATAATAACAATAAAACATTGCAGAATAGAATACAGTAAACACAGAACAATAGAGAGAATAGAGAGAGAACAATAAAATGACAACTATTTTTGTTTTTTCTATTTTATATTTTTTTTGTGGTTTTTTTTTACTTTTTTTTTTTTTTACACTTTTTTTGTAACTTTTAGAACTGTAACTATTTCCAGGTTCGGGTCTCTCAAAATGCGATGGCATCTTGGGATACCCTGTGAAAGTGTGTCCTAGTCTGTGCAGTGCTGTACCCTATGCTAAAACTCAACTAGTGTATGGTAGCGTTCAAAACATTTACCAATGCAAAGACCAGGATTGTCAGGACAGGAGGGACAATAATAGCGGGTGTCACGCCTATATCCGCGCTTTCTGCAGACACGACATTTTCTTTGGGGGGCTCCTTGGGTAGGGGTACGCGGGAGGACATAAGGAAAATGCCTCTTATGCAGCCAGCTTACTGCATTTGGATTGGGAAGATGAGGTGGAGCACCGTCTGGAAACAGAAGGGCTCTGACGATCTCTTCCTGGAATTTAAGGAAGGATCGATCCATCCGTCCTGAAGCTCAGTATAGCACATGAGCGTTCAGCAAAGCCAATTGAAATAAATATACAGACATTTTTTTATACCAGCGTCTGGCCTTACAGGCAACTAGGTACGGCGCCAACAACTGGTCGTTGAGGTCCACCCCTCCCATATTGAGGTTATATTCATGGACACAGAGGGGTTTCTCCACAACACCAGTCGCCGTAGTAATTTGGACAGTCGTGTCTGCATGAAGGGAGGTAAGAACGAAAACATTCTTATTATCCCTCCACTTCATAGCGAGCAAATTATTACACTGCAAGCAGGCTTTCTCCCCCAGCCTAAGATGGGAATCTACAAGCTGCTGGGGAAAGTCCCGGTGATTAGGTTGCACGGTGCCACATGCTCCAATCTGATGATCAAAAAGGTGACTAAAAAGTGGCACGCTTGTGTAATAATTGTCCACATATAAGTGGTACCCCTTTCCGAAAAAGAGTGACACCAAGTCCCACACAATCTTGCCAGCGCTTCCTATGTAGTCAGGGCAGTTTGTCGGCTCTATGTGACTATCTTTGCCCTTGTAAACCATAAATCTACATGTATAGCCTGTGGCCCTGTCACAGAGCTTATACATCTTGACCCCGTATCTGGCACGCTTGCTGGGAAAGTACTGTTTGAATGACAAGCGACCAGAAAACTTAATCAGTGACTCATCAACGCAGACAACTTGATGGGGAGTAAACAAGTCTGCAAAACATTGGTTGAAGTGGTTTACAAGGGGCCGAATTTTGTAGAGCCGATCGTATTCAGGGTCTCCACAAGGACGACAGAGTTCATTGTTGTTGAAGTGCATGAACCGCAAAATCTGCTCATATGGTGCCCTGGTCATGGAGGCAGAGAACAAGGGCATATGGTGAATTGGGTCAGTGGACCAATATGACCGCAACTCACTCTTTTTAGTTATGCCCATGTTGAGGGAAAGGCCCAGAAAGATCTTAAATTCGGAAACCGTAATTGGTTTCCAATCTCTGGCAAGGGAGGACTGGGGAATAGTGGCGATGTGTTGACCAGAGTACAAATTGCTTTGGTCCACAATAGATCTATAGAGATCTTCGGTGAAAAACAGCGAATAAAAATCAAGTGGCGTAAAATCAACTGTTTCCAAATGAAAGCCGGGTTGGCCAGTGAATGGGGGAAGTACGGGTGTTGCAGAAGTGGTGGGTTCCCAATTCGGATTGGCGAATGCAGCAGGAAGGGCACTATGGACACGACGGGCCTGTGTTCGTCTTCTTGGTGGCAGCGGGACACTACTTATGCTTGCCACCTCACCAGCTTGAACTGCACTTATGGGACTCGCCACGTCACCAAGTGTTACTGCAGTGCTGGATGAACGACCAGGGTGTACTAGGCCGCTGGTGCTTGCCAGTTTACCAGAAGGAATAGCGGCGCTAGTACTGCTCTGTTCCATTTAAGGGATTTGCAGTGCTTGCACATCCAGGACAGAAGAAGAAGTTCAGGGTCTGGTACGCCTGACCTTGGCAAGGACCACAACTCCGTCATCAGAGCTATCTGTCATGGAGACGCTGCTGTCTACAGGTTCGTATTCTGAGCCTGAATCTGACAGATGAGTGACTTCCTCTTCACTATCTGTCATGCTCAGAAACGTGTAGGCCTCTTCACTAGTGTACCTTCGATTTGCCATTTTGGGCTCTAAATTTGGTGGTACACTAGTGCGACTCACAGGCAAAAAAGCTCCTGACTGTTAGAGACTGTATCAAAACGCTACCAAAAAACTGTTAGCGATCGCAGGGATCAGGACTGACTCTGCAAACACTGCAGTTATGTGTTTAGTGTTTTGTAAGTGACAGTGATCGATCGATACTGCACTTGGGTGGGCTGGGCAGGGCTGAGCCGAGGGGCAAAACGCAGGTGCTAGCAGGTATCTGGGCTGATCCCGCTAACACTGCGTTTTTGGGGACCCTAAACTGCTGGGGACGCTAGTATAGATCTGATCGGATCAGATATTGATCCGTTCAGATACTATACCACTAAGGGAGATGTATGCTGCGTGCGTGGGTGTTAGCGGTACTGGCACTAACCTGACGCTGCCTGGGGCGACGCAGACCTTATCTGACCCTAAAAACTTAACTTATATCACTGCCGGGCAATTAGGGGGTTAAACCTTTATTAGGTAATAAACAGCGGGTGCCCTAAAACTATAATAAACAAACTAACTAACTAGCTTCACCCGTAACACTTATACGGTGATCACTGGTGAAAGGGTTAACTCAGCTTTCAGGGGGTTAAAACCTTTATTAGGTAGTATATGGGGGTCCCTGTCGCTATAAAACACTGACGGCGAACCTATATACTTACCTCCATAACTAGCGTCACCTGTGACACTAATACAGCAATCAGAAAAACGATCGCTTAGTGACACTGGCGATGGGGGCTGATCACTGGGTTAAAACTTTATTAGGGGGGGTTAGGGGGGTACCCTAGACCTAAAGGGGGCTAACCCTAACTGCCCTACCACTTATAACTGTCACAAACTGACACCAATGCAGAAAAAAAAAACTGCTATTGGTGTCACTGTGACAGGGGGTACAGGGGGGTGATCAGGGGGTGACTGGGGGGTGATTGGGGTGTGAAAAGTGTGCCTGTGTGTTCTACTGGAAGTGTAGTGTTGGTGCAAACTTACTTGATGTCTTCTCTCCTCGGCGCCGGAACGAAAAGACCGGCTCGAGGAGAGATGACATCATTTTCCTCCGCTTCTGTTTACATTACAGAAGCCGAGGAAGCATTTTATTCGCCAGGAGCGATCGCGAGGGGGTGGCCACGAATGAATGGCCTCCCTCTCACCTCTGATCGCCCCTGACCTGAATCCGACCGCCGCAGGCACCGGGGGGGGGGGGGGTCCAATCAGACCCCCCGCCTGTGGGCAGTCAGGGATGTAGAGGTAAGCCCTTATGCCTGCCCGTTCCATTGTGCCGACGTACATCGGCGTGCGGCGGTCGGCAACTGGTTAAAGCACATCTTGTTCGTTTCATTTAAAATCCATTGTGGTGGTGTATAAAGCCCAAAAGATTAGAATTGTGTTGATATCCCAATATTTATGGACCTGACTGTATAATGCCTCACAATAATTTGGTAACAAGTTAAAGTGGTTACCAGATTAATCTCATCTTCAAGAGATGATCAGACAGAAACAATAGAACAATGGGAAAGACCTACTTAACAATAAACACATAACAAACAGTGATCTCACACCACCACCAGCTTTCTTTTCACATACATCTGCTCACTGAGTTTCAAGTTGGCAGACACTATTATGGCTTCCTTGACTGATAAATGTAATAATGTTCCTTTGCATTATATACCAGGACATCTTCATAAATGCTCGTAGCTCCCTCGAATGCCAGGGCCCATAGTCAGTTGGTAGGAGGCTTATCCCTAGTCCTCTCCAAAAGCCACTGTCCTGGTTGGGTCTGTCACATTCAGTATCTTGTTAAGTGGAAGTGAAGAACATTTGTGGGAGCCCGAGGAAAATATTCATGCCCCAGGATACTGTGAGTATTCTTCAACAGGAACCCAGAGAAAGTGTCACGTTTGGGCACCCGGAGGCTGCTCATAACGGGGGGGGGGGGGGGGGCACTGTCGGGGGAACTAGCCGGAGGATAAATGCCCACAGACCTGGCACATTAGCCAATTCTCAATATGGGTGTGCCCGCACAAACACTCGCACATGTATTGCGAACGCACCTTTGCTGGCACGCGCAATGCACTTCAGGTCCTGGCGTCCTCAGGTCTTTAAAAGGATGATTGTGGCACATGGACATTGCTGACTGGTCTTCAGCTTCCTATTCCCGTGTTTGCTGTTGTTTCTGATCACCTGTTACCAACCCGGCTTGCCCTTGGATACCTCTTGTCTCGCTCCCATCTCTGACCTCGGATTGCCCACGGATCTTCTCTTGTCTCCTGTCCTGTGTATGACCCCGGCTTGCCTAACCATGATTCTGATACCTGATCTGCTGATTACTGGCTTCCTGACCTTCTACCATCCCTGATTTCTCCTTCTGCTGTGATCCACCTTGGTGCCTACCTGCTGTACCCAGCCTGCAGTACCTATCTACAGTACTCACCTGCTGCTCCAGCCTGCACTACTTACCTACTGTATCCAGCCTGCTGCACTTACCATGACTCATTCATGCCACATCTGTGCCATATCAGTGCTCATCCGTGCCACATCATGCTCATCCGTGCCACATCAGTGCTCATCTGTGCCACATCGGTACTTATCCGTGCCACATTCATGCCACATCATTGCTCATCCGTGCCACATTCATGCCACATCAGTACTTCTCCATGCCACATCAGTGCTCATTCATGCCACATCCATGCCACATCAGTTCTCATCCATGCCACATCAATGTATTTCCTGCTGTGTGCAGCCTGCAATACCATCAGCTCTAATGGGTCCTTCTGCACACCTCATCTGGTATCCACCTGCAGAGAAATCTCCACACCACCATCCCTCATCTGTGGCACAGCTGGCAATCCCTGCTTATTTGGGCTTCGTGTTCCCTGTTATCACCCTTAGGAGCACCGAGCACTCGCCTCAAGGAGAGCCCTCAGCATTTCAGCTTCAGGACCAGGAATGTGACACCTGCGCTTAAGTGGCATGCTTGAAGGTAAATGGTATATCAATTCCTTGGTATCTGAGGCTAAGGTCTTGCTGTCCCCTCAGAACCATGGGTATCCGAATATACTGCAAAACAATGATAACAAGATGACCAACAAAAGACACTCACGTGAGTGTAGACAAATGGGCTGCACACCCCACAAGATGCATAAAAATACTACGAAAACCCCCTACCGGGGCTTTAAAGCAGCCAATGAAATACAATATAGATAGTCAAAAAGTAAATTTTATTGGTACAAAAAATAGTATAAAATAAATAGGTTCTGACTAATGAAGTCAGGACATGAACTGAGTACAGTATAAAAGTTGCAACAGACAATGCCCGTGATTGGGAACAATGTACAATACAGTGCGTTTAAAACAACAAGAATTTTAGGTATTGAATCCTTAGAAATTACAACGGACAGTGCCGTGATTGGGAACAATGTACAATACAGTGTGTTTGAGACAACAAGAGTTATGGATATTAAAACTGACGCGTTTCGACCCTCACTGGGTCTTCTTCAGAGGATAGTTGTCAACTGTAGGGATGTAAGCATACATCAAACATAGCATAAAACTCAACAATAACAAACCTATGTGTATACAATACAACATATCTGCATAAATTGTATATTTACCTATCACAGAGTTCCCGACAGTTCAAAATATTTAAGATGGTATAGTTCCTCCTATGTCCTTTGTCTCCCCCATGTAGGGCCAACTCCCCAGAGTGCGGGTGATAGACCAGATATGCCTTGCGAAGGATCACGCTTACACTGCCCCCCACAGGGGGGGAAGGAAAGGGACAGCGGGTGGCATGAACTGCACCCAGGTAAAGTAGCGGTGGTACTAAAAACAAAGTTAAAAGCAAGGAGTCAATTAGTTCCTCCAAAGGACTAGCAGTTCCCCTGTTTTAGGGCAGTATACTCGTATTGGGATGTAGGTCCGTGGGTATGCAGGGAGCAAAGAGTGCAAAGGGCAGAAGGAAAAAGGAAAAAGGAAAAAAAGGGGGTGGGAGGGGGGGAGAAGGGGAGGGGGAAAGGGAAAAAGGAGGGAGAGGAAAAAGGGGGGGGGGGGGAGAAGGGGGGAAAAGGGGAAAAAAAGGGGGGGGAGGGGAAGGGGGGGAGGAAAAGGGGGGTAGGGAAAGGAGGGAAGGGAAAAACTGGGAAGGGAGGAAGGGACGTGTGGGGGAAGAAAGAAAGGAAATTGGATGAGTGCGAACACAGGAAAAAACAGTGAACCCCACAAAAAGGGTAGGTGAGTGACTAGCAAGAACAGACAAACAGCAAACAACAAATGCCCTGCTACCCATACCGGGCCATATAGCAGTGAAGGTATTGGAGTAAAAACATTGGAGTAATAGCACTAGCCGTCCACCAGTGAAGTGACCAAATGTGAGGTGGAGAAGACCAGCCAAAGGCTGGAAAAGGGGGGAGAGAGGGAAAGGACAAAGAATACAAGGGGGGGGAAGAGGAACAGAGGGGAAGAAGAGGGACGAGGGGTGGTGCAGTGATGGGAAAGGAAGGGGGTGACGGTGAGTGGGAAAGTGAGGGAAAGGAGAGTGAAAGGACTCATAGAGTGAAAAAACTAAAAACAAAGAAATACACAACCATCCACAAAACCAAACAGTGCGTGATACAAACATTAGGAATGAAGTGCATGTGGTGATGACAGTGCTAGTTACCCAATCAAGAGAACCGGAGTGGTTGGATCCAGGGCCAATCCTGGATGGGGTGCACGGGGTGCAGTGCACCCAGGCGCCACAGAGGTGGGGGCACTGCAGCGCCAGAGTGCTCCCCTCCCTCCTCCTCTTCTTGTCCGTAGTAGGCGGTTCTCTCTGCCGGTCACCGCTGCCGCTTTTTTTTTTTGCCGAAGCCCATCCCCCCTCCCTCCTCCTGTCAGAGGAGGAGAGCGGAGATAGCTGGAGATCGGAGCGGCTGTGTCTCTGTGTGCAGAGATACCAGCCACGCAGTGACGGCACGGGGGGGCGGTCCATGCCCGTGTTCCAGTTCTTCTCATCCTGTGTGCAACTCCCGCCTGCTGCCCAAGCCTGACACCCTCTCGCTCTGTTCTCCACCCGGGCAGCGCGGGTTTTTTTAATTAGCACAATGGAGGGGGGGTGGTTTGTCGGGGGTCTATACTAATGGAGGAGGGGTTGTCCTGGGGGTCTATACTAATGGAGGGGGGTGTGGTTTGTCCTGGGGGTCTATACTAATGGAGGGGGGGTGGTTTGTCCTGGGGGGTCTATACTAATGGAGGGGGGTTGTCCTGGGGGGTCTATACTAATGGAGGGGGGTTTGTCCTAGGGGGGGCCTATACTAATGGAGGAGGGTTGTCCTGGGGGGTCTATATTAATGGAGGGGGGTGGTTTGTCCTGGGGGGTCTATACTAATGGAGGGGGGGTTGTCCTGGGGGGGTCTATACTAATGGAGGGGGGGTCTGTACTAATGGAGGGGGGGTTGTTTATTCTGGGGGGTCGGTACTAATGAAGGGGTGGGTGGTTTGTCCAGGGGGGTCTATACTAATGGAGGAGGGGTGGTTTGTCCTGGCGGGGTCTGTACTAATGGAGGGGGATTGGTTAGTCCTGGGGGGTCGGTACTAATGAAGGGGTGGGTGGTTTGTCCAGGGGGGGTCTGTACTAATGGAGGGGGGTGGTTTGTCCTGGGGGGTCTGTACTAATGGAGGGGGGGTTTGTCCTGGGGTCTGTACTAATGGAGGGGGGTGGTTTGTTCTGGGGGGTCTGTACTAATGGAGGGGGGTGGTTAGTCCTGGGGGGGTCGGTACTAATGAAGGGGTGGGTGGTTTGTCCAGGGAGGGGTCTATACTAATGGAGGGGGGTGGTTTGTCCTGGGGTCTGTACTAATGGAGGGGGGGTGGCTTGTCCTGGGGGTCTGTACTAATGGTGAGGGGGTGGTTTGTCCTGGGGGGTCTGTTCAAATAGAGGGGGGTAGTTTGTCCTGGGGGGGTCTGTACTAATGGTGTGGGGGTGGTTTGTCCTGTGGGGTCTGTAGTAATGGTGGTAGGGGGGACTTTGTTCTGGGGGGTCTGTACTAATGGGGGGGTTGTTTGTTCTGGGGGTTCTGTACTAATGGAAGGGGGTGATTTGTTCTGGGGGTCTGTACTAATGGAGGGGGGGTGGTTTGTCCTGTGGGGTCTGTACTAATGGAGGGGGTGGTTTGTTCTGGGGGTCTGTACTAATGGAGGGGGGGTGGTTTGTCCTGGGGTCTGTACTAATGGAGGGGGGTGGTTTGTTTTGGGGGGGTTTGTACTAATGTAGGAGGGGTGGTTCTGTACTAATGGAGGGGGGGTGGTTTGTCCTGCGGGGGTCTGTACTAATGGAGGGGGTGGTTCTGTACTAATGGAGGGGTGTTGGTTTGTCCTGAGGGGGAGTCTGTAGTAATGGAGGGGTGGTTGGTTTGTCCTGAGGGGTCTATACTGATAGAGGGGGGTGTTTTGTCCTGGAGGGGTCTTACTGAGGGAGGGGTTTATACTTAGTGGGGGGTCTGCACTGACAGAGAGGGGTCTATACTTAGTGGAGGGGGGGTCTGTACTGAGGGGCGACTATAGTTGGTGGAGGGGGGATGATACCATGTTTTACCACATCGGGCGACACCCCTCTCCCTCTCCTCTTTGCGCGCGCTGCTGTACTAGTGAGCGGCGCACTATGTTTCTTCCCCCCGCCTTCATATCGTCCAGGGAAGAAAAAAAAATGGAGCAAAGAAGAGGATTGTGGGATATGTAGTCCCGAGGACTGGCAGCCCCACTGTAACACGGAAACTGCAGCCCACACAGCAGGCTCAGCTGAATGGGAGAGAGAAAGCCAGGAGCCCGGGAAAGCTTTCAGGGAAGTACACCCAGGACTCCAGAGGGAGAGGTCAGTGCTGAGAGAACACCATCAGAGAGAGAACCCCGCTGCCCTGAGCCACAAAAGGGAAAGCCACACAGCCTAGCACCATCCCAGGCGGAGAAAGGAATGGAGTCATTGCCAGAATACAGATCTGGGTGCTACCCAGCGGAGTCGCCACGGGCAATTCAGAGTGAGCAGACTCCTGATCAGAGGAACCGTTGTTGCTGTATCGCTGGGTCAGGTGAGAGGGCAGATCGGCCATTATCTACTAATGTCCATAGGAACTGCAGTCTCTGACCATCTCTTGTAACATGTCTGCAGTCTCTGACCATCTCCTGTACTATGTCTGCATTTTCTGACCATCTCCTGTATTATATCTCCAGTCTCTGACCATCTCTTGTATCATGTCTGCAATCTCTGACCATCTCCTGTACTATGTC
This sequence comes from Aquarana catesbeiana, assembly GCF_042186555.1. NCBI lineage: Eukaryota > Metazoa > Chordata > Amphibia > Anura > Ranidae > Aquarana > Aquarana catesbeiana. Next base: position 537,947,408 of record NC_133324.1, on the reverse strand, counting down.
TGCAGTCTCTGACCATCTCCTGTATTATATCTCCAGTCTCTGACCATCTCTTGTATCATGTCTGCAATCTCTGACCATCTCCTGTAATATGTCCGCATTCTCTGACCATCTCCTGTATTATATCTCCAGTCTCTGACCATCTCTTGGAACATGTCTGCAGTCTCTGGCCATCTCCTGTATTATGTCTGCAGTCTCTGACCATCTCCTGTATTATGTCTGCAGTCTCTGGCCATCTCCTGTATTATGTCTGCAGTCTCTGACCGTCCCCTGTAGTATGTCTGCAGTCTCTGACCATCTCCTGTATTATGTCTGCCATCTCTGACCATCTCTTATAAAATGTCTGCAGTCTCTGACCATCTCTTGTAACATGTCTGCAGTCTCTGACCATCTCTTGTATCATGTCTGCAGTCTCTGACCGTCTCCTGTACCATGTCTGCAGTCTCTGACCATCTCCTGTACTATGTCTGCAGTCTCTGACCATCTCCTGTATTATGTCTGCAGTCTCTGACCATCTCCTGTATTATATCTCCAGTCTCTGTCTCCTGTAATATGTCCGCATTCTCTGACCATCTCCTGTACTATGTCTGCAGTCTCTGACCATCTCTTGTAACATGTCTGCAGTCTCTGACCATCTCTTGTAACATGTCTTCAGTCTCTGATCATCTCTTGTAACATGTCTGCAGTCTCTGACCATCTCTTTTAAAATGTCTGCAGTCTCTGACCATCTCTTGTAACATGTCTGCAGTCTCTGATCATCTCTTGTAACATGTCTGCAGTCTCTGACCATCTCTTGTATCAGGTCTGCAGTCTCTGATCATCTCTTGTATTATGTCTGCAGTCTCTGACCATCTCCTGTAGTATGTCTGCAGTCTCTGACCATCTCTTGTATTATGTCTGCAGTCTCTGACCATCTTCTGTATTATGTCTGCAGTCTCTGACCATCTTCTGTACTATGATTGCAGTCTCTGATCGTCTCTTGTATCATGTCTACAGTCTCTGACCATCTCCTGTACTATGTCTGGGGGCTCTTTCTAACAGACTCTCTAACAGAAGCCCTCTCTGTGTGCATCAGGTCTCCAGATCTCATTAGTGTACGCTCTTCCTGTATTTTCTTTATTGTTAAAAGATCATGGGAGGATCCTAGGGTAACAAAGATTTCTTAGGGGAGCATCTCTGTGTTTGAGTCGTTGCCATAGTAACATTTGTAAAGGGGAGGAGTTGGTAAAGATGACCACGCCCACGTGGGGGCGCCAGAAATATTTCTGCACCCAGGCGTCTTTGACCCTAGGATCGGCCCTGGTTGTATCAAAATGCCCAGGGTTCTGGAAGATTAAGGTATGGTGATCAGACATAGCTTAATAATATGATTTATAAAAAGGAGATACTGGGCAATCGTGGTGTAAACCACGCTTAGATAGAAACCATTAGAGGCGTTTTGGATGTACTTACCAATCATTCAGATCGGTGTTTGCATAGTCAGGTATCGCAGCATTAGGAGAGAATCAGTAAGCCTCCCCTGGAAATTGGTGCATTTAAAGAAAGTGTCAATCGACTAACTCCCATCAGGTGCAGACGCTCCGACACACTCCTCCCTCCTCCCCCTCCATTAGGGGAGAGAGTGGCACAGCTGTGCGCTCACACGTGACCCCCCGGCGTTCCGGAGGAGAATAATCTTTCGGGTCCCCTGTTGCTTCTGCCGCAACTGCGCAGGCGCCGTGACGTCATGCGCACGCGCGCTGGTTCACGCGCACGTGAGCACAGCATCCAGAAGGGAGTCGGGACGCCACTGGCAGACAAGAAGCGCCAGAACCCAGGTGCTGCCACCTGGTGGGCGCATACAGGAGACGCAGGGCCCAAGCGTCACCCCTCTTGTCCTGCCAGGAAGGCATAAATGGTGCAGTCCCGCCCCCTAGAGGGAAAGCACAGGCACCAAAGGGGAGACAACTAGAGACACAGAGCAAGGCAACAAAATAGATGTCAAGTGATGTTGGAGAGATGTAACCTCACCAGCCTTCATCAAACATTGACTAGGTACTATACATAGGGTCTACATGACCCTTAATTGACCCTTTATTGACCATAATTTATACATCGTACTGTACAATGCCATTATCACCTAAAGGGTGGTTCTATGATTATGAATAGCATCATCCTATTGCAATTTCAAAATAAAAAAACACAAAAAAACATGTTGTACAAAAAGGAATTGCATAATACCAGAATATACATAACAAATTATACGTAAAAAGAACTATGAACTGTTTTCAGGCTAAATCCTTCTGAGAATAGGATATTTCAGGAGATGAAACCTACTTTATTACATTACACTTTGGACAGGAAAATTATACATCACACAATAAAGAATATTAGAGATGGTCATAGTTGAATTACTAAACGTAGGGAAAACCAGGCAGGAGTGAGCCAAAAGATGGAAATGCTGGTTTTATATGTGTTGCAAAAGGCTATCCCCAAGTCTACATGGAGGGGGGGGGAATGAGAAGAGGGAAATTTTTTTTTTTTTTTTTGATGGTAATATGATCCCTGGTGCGCCTCCGCAGAAAACTGCAGAGCGTTCAGGGTTAAAAATCCTCTCCCATACCTTCACTGTGTCTTACCAGATGAAAACCCCTGCAGGAAGGGGGCGAACAAGATCGATTCGTTAAGGCCTAGTGGAGAGGTGGCCTGTAACTGGAATATCCATCTCCTTTTGTAGCAGAGACTTGTTCCAGTCGCCACCTCTAGTTGGAATCTGTATTCTACAGAGGGCCACAAAGGTGACTCTTGGAACCCTGTAGTTGTGTGTGAAAATTATATGTCTCCCGATGGGGAGATATGGGTTCCCCACCTGCATGCTGTAAACATGTTGGGAGATGCGTTTCCAAAATTCCTGCCTGGTTTTCCCCACGTAGTAAGCGCCACATTCACATTCCATCAGATATACTATTCCACGGGTGTGGCAATTCACAAACTGTGTAGGTGTAGATGTGTTTCCGTTAGGAAGAACAAAGATTTTGTCTTTTTTGATAAATGAACAGTAGGAACAATGTCCACAGGGGAAAGAACCCACTATGGAGCGGTGCTTCAATCTCCTATTCTCATTGGTGTATTCGCTCTGGACGAGCTTGTCACGTAATGACATAGCTCTTTTGTATGTTATGGTGGGTTGTTCTTGAACGAACTCACGCAGTTTGGGATCATCTGTGAGGATGCTCCAATGACGCTTTATAATCTTTTTGATAGCTGTGTGTTGTCGAGAATAGCACATGATAATCCGGGTGAGATTACATTCAGGGCTCTTGGAGGGCTTGGGTCTAAAAAGCAGCTGGAGTCTAGATTGTCCTATAGCTTGGTTGTATGCTTTTTTAAGGCATGATCGACTGTATCCCCTTGCTAACAATCGATTCTGGAGCCCCTCGGCTTCTTTTTTAAAAAGAACATCATTCGAACAATCGCGACGAAGGCGCAAATATTGTCCATAAGGGATTGAGTTCTTGAGTGGAGTGGGGTGAAAACTGTCCGAATGGAGGACCGTATTACCAGCAGTTGTCTTTCGGAACAAAGTGCTGGAAAGATTTCTTTCCGCAGTGACTGAGATGGAAACATCTAGGAAGGTGACGCTGTGGGGATCATGGGTCATCGTAAACCTTAGGTTACGATTGTTCACATTAATCCTATTAAAAAATTCGACTAATTTGGTCTCGGGTCCCTCCCAGATGACGAAAACGTAGTCGATATACCTCAGCCATTTGGTTATATGGCTGGTGTATATGACAAGGTCCTCGTCCTCCAAGAGAGACTTCTCCCACTCCCCCAGGTACAGGTTGGCATAAGAGGGGGCACAACAGGTCCCCATAGCCACACCCTGTACCTGGAGGTAGTGGGAGTTGTCAAAACAAAAGTAATTGTGGTGCAGTATATAATGCAGACCGTTCAAGATGAACCTAATCAGTGCCGGGTCGTATTGAGAGTGCTGTGGCAAGGCCCTTTGCACAGTAGCCAAGCCCTGAGAGTGGGGGATGCTGCTGTACAGCGCCTCAACATCGATGGTCACCAGAATAGCATTAGGGTTAATGCTCGAGGAGGGATATGTTGTGGAGGCCTTTTTAAACATTAGTAGGGGATTTGGAATCGATTTGTCCATCTCCTGCAGTAAGGCGTCCAAATTGATTTGGTCTATTAGATCCATCGTATTGTTTTCTTGGTAAAGGAGAGTTAGGTCTCGTAAGGCCCTGCACTCCTTTATACCGTAGAAGGACTCATCCACAGGGTCAGCATCAGAGTCATCCTTAGCATGCAGGTATTTTAATAATAACCTGCGTGCAAAAAGTTGTAAGTCAGTGATTGTTTCAAAAACATCGAAGTTTTGTTCAGGAGAGAAGGTTAGTCCACGGGATAGAAGTTGTATCTCAGTTGGTGACAGATTAATGGAAGATAAATTGACCACACTTAGATGGTTTGTTGGATCCGCACCACAAAGGGATCCAGGCGCTTGCCTGTTTGTTGGTTTGTGGGGACCCGGGTCCCCGAGCCGAGTTTAAAGCTTTTTGTGGGGCTGTTTTAATTGGGCCTACAGAGGAATTAGAATGTTTAAGGGGTTCCTGTGACGATGAAATACTAATGTTAGGCTCAAGGGCCACTGTCCTACCCACATCAGCAGTGTGTTCTTTGGTTGCTGTATGGTTGGGTTGGGCATCATGAGAAACTAGTTGTGTGGAAGCAGTATCCATTGCTCGTTTCTTAGAGTCGTGTTCAGGAGAGTTCCTGAAACTACGGTCTCTTTTTGTTGTGATTTATTGCGCGCTTGATTGCGTTGGGAGGAATTTTTTCGTTCAGATTCGGAGTCTGGAGATGTCCGAAGTTTTGAAATTTGAGTGTTATTTTTATCCTTAGGTTCCCGACGCGGGTGGTTATTTGGTGGGGACCCATAATTCTTCCATCTATAGGCATGTCCTTCCGAGAAGGCATGTTTGTCTCTCCAAAATTGCGTTTCCTTATTATGTAGAATGTTTTTATTAAAGGTTGAAAGATTTTCTTCCAATAGGGTCTGAGATTCAGAGAACAGGGGGTGTTGGGCATATTGGGTCAGTGCTTGTTCCAATTTGTTAATGACACCATCTAGGAGGCCAATTTGTTTGTTGTATTCCCTGGACAAGATAGACATCATCTCCCGGGAGCACAATTTGAGATTAGCCTCCCATTCGGCTTTGCACTCATCACTTATTAAATCAACATTTGGAAAGATTTGGACACGTAGTCCATAAGGATTAATCTGTTCCTCAAGGTATCTGCCAAAACTTTTGACATGCCAAAAGAGGGCAGACTTTCTCGAAAGTACCTTGGTTAGTTTTTGAAATAGTGATGTAATGGACAGAGTTTTTTGGTCTCCCTGCTCAAAGGAATTCTCATATTGGGTCATTAGGTTAGCCCAATCAGCCCCTGTAAATTTACTCATCCTGGATAGGAAATCACAGCCTTTCTATAACTAAAATAGGTATGGAAAAGAAAAAAAGAAAAAAACGAAAAAAGAAAAAAACGAAAAAAACATATGCCAGAATCATATACAACACCTCAAAACCAGTTCACAGTTCATGTCTTGACTCGAGTGTCAAAAAAGCAGCGGGGGGAGGGTGTTTAACTACCCAAAGATACGAAAATGACCAACAAAAGACACTCACGTGAGTGTAGACAAATGGGCTGCACACCCCACAAGATGCATAAAAATACTACGAAAACCCCCTACCGGGGCTTTAAAGCAGCCAATGAAATACAATATAGATAGTCAAAAAGTAAATTTTATTGGTACAAAAAATAGTATAAAATAAATAGGTTCTGACTAATGAAGTCAGGACATGAACTGAGTACAGTATAAAAGTTGCAACAGACAATGCCCGTGATTGGGAACAATGTACAATACAGTGTGTTTAAAACAACAAGAATTTTAGGTATTGAATCCTTAGAAATTACAACGGACAGTGCCCGTGATTGGGAACAATGTACAATACAGTGTGTTTGAGACAACAAGAGTTATGGATATTAAAACTGACGCGTTTCGACCCTCACTGGGTCTTCTTCAGAGGATAGTTGTCAACTGTAGGGATGTAAGCATATATCAAACATAGCATAAAACTCAACAATAACAAACCTATGTGTATACAATACAACATATCTGCATAAATTGTATAGTTACCTATCACAGAGTTCCCGACAGTTCAAAATATTTAAGATGGTATAGTTCCTCCTATGTCCTTTGTCTCCCCTGTGTAGGGCCAACTCCCCAGAGCACGGGAGATAGACCAGATATGCCTTGCGAAGGATCACGCTTACACTGCCCCCCACAGGGGGGGAGGAAAGGGACAGCGGGTGGCATGAACTGCACCCAGGTAAAGTAGCGGTGGTACTAAAAACAAAGTTAAAAACAAGGAGTCAATTAGTTCCTCCAAAGGACTAGCAGTTCCCCTATTTTAGGGCAGTATACTCGTATTGGGATGTAGGTCTGTGGGCATGCAGGGAGCAAAGAGTGCAAAGTGCAAAGAGTACCCTTTCATGCCACCCGCTGTCCCTTTCCTTCCCCCCCTGTGGGGGGCAGTGTAAGCGTGATCCTTCGCAAGGCATATCTGGTCTATCACTCGCACTCTGGGGAGTTGGCCCTACACGGGGGAGACAAAGGACATAGGAGGAACTCTACCATCTTAAATATTTTGAACTGTTGGGAACTCTGTGATAGGTAACTATACAATTTATGCAGATATGTTGTATTGTATACACATAGGTTTGTTATTGTTGAGTTTTATGCTATGTTTGATATATGCTTACATCCCTACAGTTGACAACTATCCTCTGAAGAAGACCCAGTGAGGGTCGAAACGCGTCAGTTTTAATATCCATAACTCTTGTTGTCTCAAACACACTGTATTGTACATTGTTCCCAATCACGGGCACTGTCCGTTGTAATTTCTAAGGATTCAATACCTAAAATTCTTGTTGTTTTAAACACACTGTATTGTACATTGTTCCCAATCACGGGCATTGTCTGTTGCAACTTTTATACTGTACTCAGTTCATGTCCTGACTTCATTAGTCAGAACCTATTTATTTTATACTATTTTTTGTACCAATAAAATTTACTTTTTGACTATCTATATTGTATTTCATTGGCTGCTTTAAAGCCCCGGTAGGGGGTTTTCGTAGTATTTTTATGCATCTTGTGGGGTGTGCAGCCCATTTGTCTACACTCACGTGAGTGTCTTTTGTTGGTCATTTTCGTATCTTTGGGTGGTTAAACACCCTCCCCCCGCTGCTTTTTTGACACTCGAGTCAAGACATGAACTGTGAACTGGTTTTGAGGTGTTGTATATGATTCTGGCATATGTTTTTTTCGTTTTTTTCTTTTCCATACCTATTTTAGTTATAGAAAGGCTGTGATTTCCTATCCAGGATGAGTAAATTTACAGGGGCTGATTGGGCTAACCTAATGACCCAATATGAGAATTCCTTTGAGCAGGGAGACCAAAAAACTCTGTCCATTACATCACTATTTCAAAAACTAACCAAGGTACTTGAGAGAAAGTCTGCCCTCTTTTGGCATGTCAAGAGTTTTGGCAGATACCTTGAGGAACAGATTAATCCTTATGGACTACGTGTCCAAATCTTTCCAAATGTTGATTTAATACAGGGATCCTCAAACTACGGCCCTCCAGCTGTTGCAGAACTACACGTCCCATGAGGCATTATAAAACTCTGACATTCACAGACATGACTAGGCATGATGGGAATTGTAGTTCCTGAACAACTGGAGGGCCGTAGTTTGAAGACCCCTGATTTAATAAGTGATGAGTGCAAAGCCGAATGGGAGGCTAATCTCAAATTGTGCTCCCGGGAGATGATGTCTATCTTGTCCAGGGAATACAACAAACAAATTGGCCTCCTAGATGGTGTCATTAACAAATTGGAACAAGCACTGACCCAATATGCCCAACACCCCCTGTTCTCTGAATCTCAGACCCTATTGGAAGAAAATCTTTCAACCTTTAATAAAAACATTCTACATAATAAGGAAACGCAATTTTGGAGAGACAAACATGCCTTCTCGGAGGGACATGCCTATAGATGGAAGAATTATGGGTCCCCACCAAATAACCACCCACGTCGGGAACCTAAGAATAAAAATAACACTCAAATTTCAAAACTTCGGACATCTCCAGACTCCGAATCTGAACGAAAAAATTCCTCCCAACGCAATCAAGCGCGCAATAAATTACAACAAAAAGGGGACCGTAGTTTCAGGAACTCTCCTGAACACGACTCTAAGAAACGAGCGATGGATACTGCTTCCACACAACTAGTTTCTCATGATGCCCAACCCAACCATACAGCAACCAAAGAACACACTGCTGATGTGGGTAGAACAGTGGCCCTTGAGCCAAACATTAGTATTTCATCGTCACAGGAACCCCTTAAACATTCTAATTCCTCTGTAGGCCCAATTAAAGCAGCCCCACAAAAAGCTTTAAACTCGGCTCGGGGACCCGGGTCCCCACAAACCAACAAAACAAGCAAGGGCCTGGATCCCTTTGTGGTGCGGATCCAACAAACCATCTAAGTGTGGTCAATTTATCTTCCATTAATCTGTCACCAACTGAGATACAACTTCTATCCCGTGGACTAACCTTCTGTCCTGAACAAAACTTCGATGTTTTTGAAACAATCACTGACTTACAACTTTTTGCATGCAGGTTATTATTAAAATACCTGCATGCTAAGGATGACTCTGAAGCTAACCCTGTGGATGAGTCCTTCTACAGTATGAAGGAGTGCAGGGCCTTAATAGAACAAATAGACGCCTTACTGCAGGAGATGGACAAATCGATTCCAAATCCCCTACTAATGTTTAAAAAGGCCTCCACAACATTTCCCTCCTCGAGCATTAACCCTAATGTAGCAGTATTCCTAAGACAGACAATTCGAGACATATGTAAACTACCACAAACCAAATCTAAACCGGCCAATCTTTCATACGACAAAAATCAGGCCCTTCAGCGCCTTACAAAAAACCCCAAAATTGTAATAAAACCCTCAGACAAAGGGGGCAATGTGGTTGTCATGAACAATGACGACTACAATTTAATGTGTTTGAACATCCTAAAGAACAAAGAATGGTATAAAGTAATTTCGGCCCTCAATATCAATCAATACAACTCCAGCTTTTACAGTATGGTCGATCGTGCATTCTATATAGGTGCAATCACCAAAAACATCTATGAATTTGTTAGGACTCCACATCCGAAGGTAGCCACGTTTTATAGTCTACCCAAGACTCACAAAAACTCCACCAAACTTACAGGCCGTCCCATTGTCTCTGGCAATGGAGCTATATCAGAAAATCTAAGCCGTGTCATAGATGCTCATTTGCAAACAATTTGTTCTGTCTTTGCCCTCATTTGTTAGGGACACAATACAATTTTTACAACTCATCAATGATCTTAGGATACCAGACAATGCTATTCTGGTGACCATCGATGTTGAGGCGCTGTACAGCAGCATCCCCCACTCTCAGGGCTTGGCTGCTGTGCAAAGGGCCTTGCAACAGCACTCTCAATACGACCCGGCACTGATTAGGTTCATCTTGAACGGTCTGCATTATATACTGCACCACAATTACTTTTTTTTTTTTTTTTTTTTTAAATCTTTATTTAGGGAAGGCAGATTATACATCAATGCAGTGAGTCAAACATACTCATCAGTTTACATCTGTAATTAGGCTATTACATTAGCTCGTCAGATAAGTCATTGTACAGTGTTTGGGTATCAATTAAGGTTACATTTCAACTATAACAAAATAACTGTGCTCAAAAATTCAGCAGTAACTATATGTGCAATTTGACCGGGGCCGCACAGAGTACCCCCTAGTCCAGAGGACCTGTAAAACTGCTCCGTCAGAGCGGGCTTGTCCCTCTTTGTACGGGCACTAAGCTCGTGCCTATGGTGTGCTGATCCCAAACATCATACTTTTTATGAAATATGGTTCTTTATCCTGAATTTTCAGGAGTGGAACCAGTATAATACTGCAATCCGGGGGAATTTTGTCATTTTTAGGAAACGAGAGAAAAGGTGACACCATTGGTGTCAATGGGGGGAAAGCTATGAAAGGAAGGAAGGGTGAGCAGAAATATGGGAGTGGAAAGGAGGGGAGAAGGGGAGGTTCCGGCAAGGCCGACGGTCCAGGGCCCCAATCCGCTCCTGAGTAGAATATTTAATTGTAGGTCTTATATTCGTCCGAAAAAACGGAACAGGTCCCAGTGCATCCAGCGAGTATTATGCTCCTCCTCTCTTTCCCCTAGGGCAGCTGTAAGTTGTTCCATTTGCTGAATATCGCGGACCCTAGCAAACCACTGCGCCACAGTTGGTGGGGATCGCTGCTTCCATACACTGGGGACACACGCCCTGGCCGCATTCAGAAGGTGCTTCAGTAGCGATTTACGGTATCGCTTACTAGATACGGGGGTTAGGTTTAAGAATATTGCTGCCGGGTTATCCTGAAGCGATACATATGTAAGTTTGTAAATGATCTCCAGAACCTGTCTCCAGAAGGGGGTCAGAACTGGACACTCCCAGAAAATATGGAGTAATGTGCCAGTCTGCGTGTTACATCTCCAACATAGAGGACTGTGATCTGGGAATATGGACGCTAAGACAGATGGAGTCCTGTACCAACGCGTTAAGATTTTGTATGTGATTTCTTGATATTTGCTGCATAAGGAGGACTTATGTGCAAAAAAGAGTATTCGATTCTTTTGGTCTTCTGTGAATGTAACATTAAGGTCTCTTTCCCACTTCTTCAGGTAGGAAGGATCATTTTGAGATGTGTGGTTAAGTAATATGTTGTATGAATAAGAAAGGGATTTTCGTATTGGCCCATCACCTAGGCACAAGTCTTCGAAAGACGAAGGCTGTCTACGAAAACCGCCGACTTCTGGGAGGGATCTGAGGAAGTGGGAGAATTGCGAGATCCTCCATCTACCCAAGATGGAAGTATTAAAACTGGGGTAAATGTCTGAGGGGTCTCTCCAATCAGAGGGACCTAGGAAAGAGGAGGCTCTGACTAGGTTCTGGTCCGGGTATAGTCGGAAGGATCTATTGGAGATTCCCGGTAAAAAGTCCGGATGACCTATTATAGGCGTTAGAGGGGAGGGAAAACTAGGCGTTTCCGCTAGCCCAAAGTATCTATGCATTTCCTTTAGAGTGGGTTCAACCAGTGGGTGGGATAAAGACAGTCCAGAAAGACTGGTTCCACTCCATGGTAGGCCCAAAAGGGGAAACTGCACTGCTTCCTGTTCCAAGCAAAACCATAGCTTATGGTGTGAGTGTCTGCATCAGTCTACTACTCTGTTCATGTGTACTGCTGTGTTATAAAGGGCTGGGTCCGGAAGACCGACCCCTCCTCTGAGCTTTGACCGCTGTAATAGAGTTCTCTTGAGTCGCGAGGATTTGCCTTGCCAAACGTAATTGATGAAGATCGTGCGTAGTTTGCGGAAAAAGTTTTGAGGAATCCTAACTGGCAGGGCTTATAGAAGATAAAGCAGCCGCGGCATAATATTCATCTTCAAGACGTTACATCTACCAAACCAGGAAACTGCCAGGGTCCTCCATCTGTCAAGATCTGAGGAGAAAATATTCAGGAGGGGCTGAAAGTTAAGCTGGTAAATGAGATGCAAATCAGAAGGTATTCTTGTACCTAAATATTGGATAGCCTGAGGGGACCACCGGAAAGGAAAATTGCCGCTAAGTCGAGTCAGAGCGGTAGGAGAGAGAGAGACATTAAACGCCTCTGATTTTTGCAGATTAATTTAAAAATTTGACAGTTCCCCGTACTGGCGTATTGCCGATAAGAGTACCGGGAGGGAGGTGTGTGGTTCTGAGATGTAGAACAGCAGATCGTCTGTGTAGGCCGCAATTTTATGGTGATATGTGTTCGTTTCGAGTCCTCTGATGTCTGGGTTGAGTCTGATGTGTTGTAAGAGGGGTTCTAATGAGATAATAAAGAGGAGCGGGGAGAGTGGGCACCCTTGTCTTGTGCCGTTACTTATTTTAAAAGGGTTGGAAGTCACTCCGTTTACTCTGACTGTTGCTATGGGGGAGGAGTAGATGGCAGAAATCCAAGACAAGATGCAGGGTGACATTCCAAGGCGTCGCAGGGTGGCCAGAAGAAAAGTCCAGTCCACCCTGTCAAACGCCTTTTCAGCGTCCGTGGACAACAGGATGAACGGGGTATTAAGACGTTTGACTCTTGCCACTACATCTATCGTTCTTGTGGTGTTATCTTGCACTTCTCTGTTCCGGATAAAACCGACCTGGTCCAAGGGGATTATGCGTTGGAGGACATGTCCCAGTCGCTCGGCCAAAATCTTTGTGAACAGTTTCAGGTCACAATTAAGTAAGGAGATTGGTCTGTAACTTGCGCAGAGGAGCGGGTCCTTCTCTGGCTTAGGAATGACCGATATGCTGGCTTGTAGAAGGTCTGAAGGCATGGCATGATTATCTAGTATAGCGTTGAAGGCCGTAACAAAATGAGTGGCTAACTGAGCTTGGAAAGTTTTATAATAGTAGTTTGTAAAGCCATCAGGGCCAGGCGCCTTCCCTCTTGGAGAACCAGCCAAGGCGCTCGTGAGTTCGTCCACAGTTAACGGCTGTGAAAGCATGACCACTTCCTCCTCATTAAGAGTAGGCAGGTTTGCCGCTGCAAGGTAAGTCTCTATGGCCTCCGGGCTGTCCTGGGGCCTGGACTGTAAATTATAAAGGGCTTCATAGAAAGCACGGAAAGATTCTGCCATGTCCTTGGAATCATGAATTCTGGATCCCGTGGGGGTAGATGAAGCGGGTATGTAGGCTTTATTACGTTGGGTACGTATGGCGTTCGCCAAAGTCCTACTACATTTGTCACCATATTCATAGAAGGTTCTGCGTGACTTCAGTAGTATGTTTTTAGATTGGAAAAGGGAATATTCCCTGATTTGTTCTCTAATATTAGTTACTTCTGTTTCTAGGGCCTTATCTGGGTGATTTTTATGGCGTTTTTCACAGTCATGGAGTTTAGCAGTTAGTTCTGATAATGCTTTCGCCCTTGCCACCTTAAGTCTGTGGCCATGTTTGATGAGTATACCTCTTATGTAGCACTTGTGTGTGGACCAAATAGTGAGAGGGTTAGGGACAGAGTTCCTGTTTGTCTCGAAGAAGAGATCCAATTCTCTTATAACATCGGCTTTAACCTCTGGGTCTTGAATAAGGGACTCGTTGCGGGTCTAGGTGACGATTGCCGTAGGGTTAATGTTATAGATATCGGGGCATGGTCTGAAAGTGCTATGTGTCCGATCTGAGCCCTAGATACCAGTGGAATCGTGGCGTGAGGTACCAGGAAGAGATCTATCCTAGAATATGAGCCATGAGCTGCCGAAAAAAAGGTGTAGTCCCTCTCTTGTGGGTGGAGGATACGCCAGATGTCAACCAGTCGGTGAGAGTGCAGCAAATCCCTGATCTGGTTTCGTGATCTCTGGGACAAGGCCGAGGAACCGGTCGATGAGTCTTTGCGAGGATCCATGGTGAGATTGAGATCTCCCCCACGCACCAACGTTCCCTCTGCGAATGAGGCCAGGGTGGATAAACACGTCTCGAGTACTGGAAGCTGATCTACATTAGGCAGGTAGAGGTTAGCAAAGGTGAACATTTGCGACTGAAGTGTACCTTTAACAAAGAGGTATCTACCTTCACGATCAGTATGGAGATCTAACAGCTGCCAGGGTAAGGTTTTGGCCAGGAGGATACTCGTGCCCTTAGATTTTGTGGAGGGCGAAACACTGTGATACACAGTTGGGAAGTGCTTGCTGTGGAGTTTTGGAATCTTATCGGCCCGGAAGTGGGTCTCTTGTAGAAATGCTACTTGAGGTCTTTGCCTCCAGAGCTCAGCGAGACAACTGGAATGTTTTTCTGGAACATTTAGACCCTTCACGTTCCAGGACACAAGTTTTAAAGACATGTCGAGCGGAGTGAGGCCGGACCGCCGGACCCCGCCAGGAACCAGGTCTATAGGTAGTAATTGGGGGGGGGGGATAAAGGGGAGAGGGAAAGAAGTCTGGAGTAATAGTCCTGAGGAGGGGAGAGGAAAGGTAAACAATGAAAGGGACAGGTAAGAGGAGGGTACTAAAGTGATAAACGAGGAAGGGAAGATGGGAGAGAGAGAAAGAGAGAAAAACAAAAAAAAACTAAGTCTCCAAAAGGAGGATTACTGCCTAATAAGGCAGCTAGGGCCTAGTGGGGGAAGAGGTAAGGCACTTCAGAGGTCGAGCCCCCAGATCACGGGGCTCCCCCAGCCACCCCCCGATTAGGGTGGTCCAAAAAAGGAACCGCATAATTATGGTATACTTCTCAACATAGAAATAACCCCAGAGGGGAACATAAAATAAAATAATCAAACTTAAACATTTAACCGTAGTAGGAGTGTTAGCAAATTCAAAACAGTCCCCAACAACACTAAAATACTGTCTTTAACCCTCACGACTGAAGAGCCAACTCGCTCCCCCAGGGATCGAGCCCAGAGAGAGCAAGCTGATGGCCCAGCCTCTTACTATATTATAAAAAAAAAAAAAAAACCCCAATAAGAAAGGGGGGGGGAGAGGGAGGGGAAGAGGGGGTGGATGGGGGGAAGGGGAGGGGGGGGGCAGGAGGGGAGGGGAGGGGGGGAGGGGGGAAGGGGGGGGCGGAAGGGAAGGGGCCAATCACGACAAAATATCAACTCTAATTAAGCTTACATTCAACCCATAACCTCAGTATGTCTGGATACACAAAAATAAGTCAGAATACTGGGTCTCCCCGTGGGCCACAGACGCGAAACACCCGGCGGGTCGGCACTGTTTCGGATACAGAGGGACACAAATTAGTCTCCAATCCGAAGACCTCCGTCTGTACCGTATCCCCCACCAGATTCCGCCCCCGAACCCACAAGGAGACCACATAAGGCATGACACCGTGACATAAGTGTATCAATCGTTAACCTCTTGTAGAATGTACCCATATAGGAGGCAGAGACCCGACCGTGAGGGGGACTTTGACTGTCTGTTCTCCTGGTCACCGATCTCCAGTCCATATCCATGGGTTTCAATTGGTCTGATCTCCTCCAATGTGCACTACCATAGTGCCTTCAATAGGCCCCCACCCTCCCCCAGGGCCGCCCAATCCAGGAGCCAACACAGTTCAGGGTGTTTCTATGGGACCAACGACCCCAGAGAACCCATGGCAGATAGTCTAGAGGGACCGAGGCTCCCCTTCTGTGAGATCTAAAAGGCCAATAAGTCAGTGGGAGATGGGTTAACGTGATCCAGATAGTGAGTGGTAAAACTTACTTGTAAAGGGGGAAAACAAATCTTGGACACTCCTTCAGTTCAAGTAACATGCTACCCAAGGGGCTCAAGGTTCGTTATCTGCGTTGAGATCGGCGATTGCGTCGAGACCTTTGAGGCCTGCCAGTAGAAATCACTGGTGTGTTATTGTGACCAGCCGGCAGAACAAACGCCAACCAATTGGGTAGCGACATCAATGGCAGCCTGAGAGAGCTGAGAAAAGCAGGGACATCCGCGGGGTGTCGAAGAGTGTATGTCCGGCCTCCCTTCCGCGCTATCAAGTGGAAAGGGTGGCCCCACTTGTAGGTGATTCCTTGATCTCCAAATTTCTCCAGTAAGGGTTTCAAGCAGCGGCGCATCTGAAGTGTTCTCCGAGACACATCCGGTAGGAGAGTGATCTGTGCTCCATCAAAGTCAATATTCCCTCTACGCCAAGCCCGTTGAAGAATGTCTTCTTTTACAGAATAATTGTGTAGACAACAAAGGATATCTCTGGGCCTGTCCTCTGTGGGGTCTCTGGGGCCGAGGGTTCTGTGAACTCTGTCGATGGCAACGGGTGTTTCTGTGGGGCGTTCTAGAAAGTCATTGAATATTGCTGTCACAGTCAACTTTAGATCTGCCTGTCGGGTAGCTTCTGGCAGACCGCGAATCCTGATATTGCGCCTTCGATTGCGATTTTCCAGATCGTCTATTAATAGGTGTAGCTGTGCAATTTGGTCTGTTACCTCTTCATATGTGGCCTGTACGGCAGAGACCCCTTGGCGGAGGGCTGAAGTGTCTGTCTCCAGAGAGGAGACTCGTGCGGTCACCTCTGCCATTTCCTGTTTAATTCCTACAATTTCCCAGCGGAGAGCCGTCTCCATCCTGACTGCCACAGAGTCTAAGTCTTCTCTAGTGGGAAGTTTTTGCAGAAGCGCCCAGATGGCTCTATCACTACTGAGCATAGACATCTGTTCTTGTGAGGGCATAGGAGCAGCATCCATTTGTGTCTGTGGATGCTGAGAGAGAGGCAGGGGTGCATCCAGTGCTGTAGTCTGGAGCTGAGAGGGCAGTGTGCCTTGAGGGGTCCAGTGAATGGAACTGCCAGGTTCTCCTCCCAGGCTGCTCAGGGACGTGAGGGACAGAGAGTGGGGGAAGCAGGGGGAGAGATCGCTAGGAGGGGAGAACGGCAGCAGGTCGTTACCTCTGTGTTGTTTCTCTTCTCCTCCCGCAGGCGCGCCGCTCCCCTCCCTCGTATCTGATGCCGGTGCCATCTTGGCTGGGTTCGGGGTGGATGCCGCTTGCTGTTTAGGAACGAGAAACCGTTCCATTCCTCCTCCGGAGTGTGCCGTTCCGCCGTGTAGCCTCCCTGTTAGTGTCTGCAGGGATTGAGAAGCAGGGATAAACGATATGGCTGATCGGGTGGCCTGTTAGGGAGCCGAGGTCCGGGAGCCCTAAGGAGATGCGGCTTCACTCCTTCATGCCGAGACCACGCCCCCCACAATTACTTTTGTTTTGACAACTCCCACTACCTCCAGGCACAGGGTGTGGCTATGGGGACCTGTTGTGCCCCCTCAGCCAAATGGCTGAGGTATATCGACAACGTTTTCGTCATCTGGGAGGGACCCGAGACCAAATTAGTCAAATTTTTTAATAGGATTAATGTGAACGATCGTAACCTAAGATTTACGATGACCCATGATCCCCACAGCGTCACCTTCCTAGATGTTTCCATCTCAGTCACTGCGGAAAGAAATCTTTCCAGCACTTTGTTCCGAAAGACAACTGCTGGTGATACGGTCCTCCATTTGGACAGTTTTCACCCCACTCCACTCAAGAACTCAATCCCTTACGGACAATATTTGCGCCTTCGTCGCAATTGTTCGAATGATGTTCTTTTTAAAAAAGAAGCCGAGGGGCTCCAGAATTGATTGTTAGCAAGGGGATACAGTCGATCATGCCTTAAAAAAGCGTACAACCAAGCTATAGGACAATCTAGACTCCAGCTGCTTTTTAGACCCAAGCCCTCCAAGAGCCCTGAATGTAATCTCACCCGGATTATCATGCGCTATTCTCGACAACACACAGCTATCAAAAAGATTATAAAGCGTCATTGGAGCATCCTCACAGATGATCCCAAACTGCATGAGTTTGTTCAAGAACAACCCACCATAACATACAAAAGAGCTATGTCATTACGTGACAAGCTCGTCCAGAGCGAATACACCATTGAGAATAGGAGATTGAAGCACCGCTCCATAGTGGGTTCTTTCCCCTGTGGACATTGTTCCTACTGTTCACTTATCAAAAAAGACAAAATCTTTGTTCTTCCTAACGGAAACACATCTACACCTACACAGTTTGTGAATTGCCACACCCGTGGAATAGTATATCTGATGGAATGCGAATGTGGCGCTTACTACGTGGAAAAAACCAGGCAGGAATTTTGGAAACGCATCTCCCAACATGTTTACAGCATGCAGGTGGGAAACCCATATCTCCCCATCGGGCGGCATTTAATTTTCACACACAACTACAGGGTTCCAAGAGTCACCTTTGTGGCCCTCTGTAGAATACAGATTCCAACTAGAGGTGGCGACTGGAACAAGTCTCTGCTACAAAAGGAGCAGAGATGGATATTCCAGTTACAGGCCACCTCTCCACCAGGCCTTAACGAATCGATCTCGTTCGCCCCCTTCCTGCAGGGGTTTTCATCTGGTAAGACACAGTGAAGGTATGGGAGAGGATTTTTAACCCTGAACGCTCTGCAGTTTTCTGCGGAGGCGCGCCAGGGATCATATTACCATCAAAAAAAAATTTTTCCCTCTCCCCCCCCCCCCCTCCATGTAGACCAATATGAACATCATATATAGCATGTACCGCTGTCATCACTGGGGTACTAAAGCTCGGTGGAGATTCAGAGTAGACCCAGCAATTGGTCCTGTTCACTTTCTTAGCTAGTTGGAGAATACACTGTAAACAATAAGTTGGGATGCTCTTCATCGTTACCCTTGCCGAAATATACTAAACTAAAAAATATAAATAAACAAAAATACTCCTCATCCTTTGGTGTAGTTGAGCAGCTTCTTGCAGTGGCTGGCGTGGATCCAGTTGTCTCGTCCCTCAAGCTTCTTTACAATGACCCAGTCACCTGGTTGGAAAGAATGTTAAATGGTTATTGTGTCAGAGTTCAGGAGGGACTCATGAACCCTGTGGTGGACCTTTTGAAGCTACAGTGACTGCACCTACCCCATCAGCTGAGAACAGGGCCGTTTGAAGGTATTTGGGGGCCCCAAGCAAAATGGACATGGAGGCCCCCCAACCCCCCCGCATGCACGCACGCACGCAAAGCCTACAGGAATCACAGCATAGCGATACAGTTTAAGTTCACCAACGCTTTATATAAATAAAATAGGTTTACAGTGCAAATACTGCTGTTGCATATAATGTGCATACAATTTGAACATTTTCAACAATTGAACATTTGCAAAAAAACACCACTGTACCATAAAATCAAATATACATCAAAAAAGTGCACAATACCTAAATCCAACATACTTAAAATACACGCACACACACACAGACTCACATTAACATTTTTCAGTTCTCACAAACATGTGCAAATTATCTAAAACTGCTGTTTGCAAGCCTTGTTTGCAAACAGCAACTATTCCTGTCTGCTCGTGACCCTGACCTTTGGCGTGTCCCCGACCATCCCTGTTTGCCTGTGACCCTGAACCTTGGCGTGAACTCTGTTGTCCTTGTCTGCTTGTGGCCCCCGACCTTGGCTTGTCCCTTACTTTCCTTGTTGTTCCAGCCTGCTGCCTCCTTCCTCTTCTCCTGTAGTCTACCGTGAGTGTGAGCTGTGAGACCCTGGGGGCCGCGACCTGGAGCCAGACTGCAGCACAGTCCATCCTCACCACTAGAGGCTCTGGCGAACACCTGCTGGCTCTTAGACTCCGCGCCCTGGGGAATCTATGCTCTAGCTCCCAGTGGGATCTGTGTCAGTGATCCAGTAGACCTGCTTCCTGAACCTCCCAGGGTTCAATCCGCAGCAGTCAGTCCTAGGGTCCACTACCTTAGCGGAGCACTTCTGACTCCTACAGAGTGCATCTGTCACCTATCCTCAAGGTGACCTGACAGACAGTCGTGGAACGTCATCCTACTAGGTCACAAACTTGGCTAGAATTAGTGTGGTTAGCATAATTGGTTTAAAAATTGTCATTCTTGCCATTATCCCCCCATTTTCTTCCTCATTACAAACTGGAGGAAGACCCACAGGGTTTAGAATGGTGCAGAAAAAAAAACAACAATTTTTAACAGTGAAATAGCCTATGATTCTTTTACCTTCTTAGGCGTGTGTATTTATGCATGTGTACATCTACATACACCTGCTTTCTATGTACACACACTTTCAGAAACTCCTTGGACCTGATACTTATAAACAAAAGTTAATACTCTATCCTTCATATTTAACCTGCAAAGAATGATAAACAATACAACATTTGTGCACGTTGGTAAATTGTCACTGACATTCCTCAAAACCGACAACAACTAAACCCTCTGTAACCCTTACTTTCACGTTCCTACTAAAATACAACATCCGCGACACGCGAGAGGGCTGTCACGGTAGGTTCAAACATATTCTTATTACTACATACAAACAATGAGAAGACTAAAACATGAGACAAACATTTAGATACAAACTTGAGGAAGATATTTCATATAGTTCCCAAAACAAAAATTAAAAAAAAAAAAACAGACGGAATGCTACCTTCACTCTTTTAGCGATAGAAAAAAATACAATGGGAAAAACACCAGAGCAGCTCGAAATCTTGCATGGGCCAGCCACACAAAGTTCAAAAACAGGCATGAGAATTTTAACCACACAAACGTTTACTACACTTCCATCAACTCACTCATCATTACAGATTTCTGAAGCCACAGCTGAACTACTTCCAAGGTATTTTTATTTTGGGGTCTCGTACCTTCAGACATCAAAAGTACCTACCAAAGGAATACACCTTACTGTACCCTCTGACCATATATGCCAATCTTTAAGGGGTCTAATGGCCTTAGCCCCATACCCAGATTTCATGTATTGTGCAGCTGTCTGACTGGGGTGCAAGGACGGCCCATTGCCCATATGATTCGATTCGCTTTTTTGGGGAACTCTGCGTCCAGGGAACCCTGCGCTTTACTTTCGGAGCGGTTATTGTTTGCACCTTTATCACTATAACCGCCCCCGCTTTCCAATTATTATACACAGGCTGATCAGGGCTGCTAGAATAATACTCCTCACGTTTTATACTAATACAATCGTGCACTGGAATTCCAACTATTATACATGGCCCGACCAGTCTCACGATATACATCCTTCTAAACGTGTTTGTCTGACAACTACAAAACACCATAAAATCCTCCACTATTCAAAACAATCTTATGGCTTCTATCTGTACCTAGATGTTACAACAATAACGTGGATTCCTCTCGTTTACTCTCTACCCAAAACTGTATTACAGTATAAAACTTCACAAAACAACTGGAATTAAATTTAAAAATCAAAATGGCTTTATCCTTCCAAACACAAGTACCTTTGTCCATATGCTTGTTCCAAAAAGAACCCAAGCTCCTCCCACCAACTTCTTGTCATCTGCTCAGCTCTAAAAACCCATCTAACTGGTTTATTTAAATATCAAAGGACAGGAAGAGGGAGGGGAAGCCTAGTTTCATCTTCCCTAAACTTCTAAAGTGATAAAACCCAAAACAATGCCACCCAGAGGGCATGAATTGCCCTCTGAGAACGTCCAAATAATTCAAAATAAAAATAACACACTACTAAAAGTACAAAAACTCTGTTAAAGTTAGTAAATTCAGTGCAAAGTAGAGATTTCACTTAAAGAGGAGTTCCACCCAGGGGGGCCGTCAAAAAAAAAAAAAAATTAAAAGTCAGCAGCTACAAATACTGCAGCTGCTGACTTTTAATTGGACACTTACCTGTCCCTGGGTCAGCGATGCGGGGATCGAAGCCCCGCTCGTCCCCCCCCCCGCTCGTCGGCGCCGGCATTTCAACTGTGGGCGCCGGGCTGTGGCTTCACAGCCTGGCACCCACTGCGCATGCGCGAGCGGCGCCGTGCGCCGTTATTGGCCGCTCAGTCACTTGGGACCTGTAATAGGTCCCAGATGATTGACAGGAAGGAGGGAGCAGAGCGGAGCCCTTCCTGTGCCTGGGGGGAAGTGATGTCACCAGCCCAGGCAAAGGAACAAGCAGACTACGAGGGACCCCCTAGCAACAGGCATTTAGAGGTAAGTGAAAAAAAAAAAAATATCCAAATGTTTTTTTGTTTTTTTTTTTTGAATTTTTACAGGTATTTTTGTTTTTTGGGTGGAACCCCACTTTAAAAACAAAATTCAATACAAAAAATGCAATAGTTTTACTGAAAAGTATGTAAAAAGTACAAACATAGCTAAACCTTAAAAGATTGAATTCACTTAAAAGGAAATGGTGCCTTCAAAATCCAACAGTGGAAAAACAATTTAAACCAGTGAGTTTAACATTTAAACAAAACAGTTTCTCAGTTCCCGGTGTCTCACCACTGAAATTGGAGCAATCTCCACTCTGGGATGATTTACAGGCTAAACAGTATAAAATCCTTAAACTGAGCCTCTACAAACCAAAATCACATTTTTAACATAGAACAGACCGTACTACTTAAATCACACTAAACTTAGAAACCTGGCCCAAAAGCAGAGCAATTCCACCCAAAACACAGCAGACACGAAATGGCAGTTGCAACAAATGAAAATCAAGCCACGGCCACATGGTGACTACAAGAAAATGGCCGACGACAATCAGACCACATGGTAGATAGCAAAATGGCCGACGACAAAAGGGCCACCTGGTAGATAGCAACACATGAAATGCAGTTGCTGATCCCACCAAAACCAGCACAAACCAAGATTTCTTCACTAAAACACCAACACTTTCTCCACAAAAACTGACTAAAACAATTAAGAATGCACACTTAACCGTAGACACAGGCTATCCAATCAAACAACAGATTCCTAACTGCCAACATTACATAAAACACAAAATAACATGGATTCAAACTTACACTCTTGTTCCCAAATAAAGATCATGTCAGCTTCTACAGGAACAAGACATTGGGAAATACAAACAGCGAACAATAGAGCTCCCCCATGCTATTACCTAGGAACCTGAGACCATCCACAGGGCGTAGCCCATTCAAGAAACAGCTCTCATTGTAAGTGTTTCCAGCATTGCATGGCTGCCCTTCCACCTCTCAGCCACACGGCCACTTGAATATATGGCAGACATTTTCAAACCAAAAGCTTTTTACTAAATCATTTCAAAATGACATCAATACAAACCATCCGTGTCTTGAGTCAATTAAACAATCTACAAGACTCATGCAATCTACTTGTAATCACAATTCACCCATTTCTATTTCTCATATACATCACAAACTTATTACACAACATATAGTTATTACCCAAACATTCAATTAAAATCCCGGCATTATACCAAAAGATGTAAAATATGTTCTTTTGCAAAGCAGAACCTACCTAACACATAGGACAGAGATTGATCCGATGTGAAGGAGGTTCTGTTCACTCCTACCTGGCTTGCCTTTGTCAACATCACAGAGACTTTCTCCTGCGTTCCTGTTGAAGACTTGCTCAGCTGATGTCCCTTCTGGCTCCTGATCCTGCTTGCTGTACTACTACGTTTATCTCTGGCTCTCTGACATTTGCTTGGCTGACTACCCGATCCGGTTACTGGACTCTGGCTTGTTTTGACTATGCTTACTCTGTTTACCTTATTATTATTATTATTAAACAAGTGTGATTTAACTATACTTCTGTCTCAGTCTGATTCATGGTTCCTGATAAAACCACGATACTCTTTTGCGCTATTAAGCAGCCTTCCAGCTTTTCAGTATAATGCATCTTTAAACAACCCATGTCTCCAGCATTTCCCCAATAAACAGACAGTCACCTTTCTGATGTTGTTAGCTCCATCGCTGAAACCAACTGACCTGAACCTCTGAGCAAATTTTATTCATATAGCCTCATGGTTTCACAATCGACCAATCAAGCACAGACATTCTCTCAAACAGAACGGGTTATACAACAACCAATGGACAATGACTAGGGGAGTCTTTTGGGCGTGTCTGGGCATGGGCAGCGTGTATGATTTCCCGCCCCCTGTCTCTGTAAGCTATCATCCTCAGCTAGACAATGGAAGCTGCATTGCTGGGCTAAATCATGGATGCTGTCTGATCATAATGCACCCAAAGACTGCCGTTTTTACCGTTGTTCGTGAATCCTTATTCTGCTTTGTTCAGAGAACAAAGCATACCCAGACTATGCTATCGTCCAGTGTGGATGGGAGATTATCTGCAGGTGCATGGCATGGCCCCCCAAATGTGTTGATCAGGCACACAGGGGTGACACGAGCATACATCCGCTAAACCGATAATGTCTTTGCAGAGCTAACACATCCCCCCTCCCCCCAGATGATCGTTCTGTGCATTGCACAGGGGCCCTTCGCTGGCGGACATATCCCCACTCTGCAAACACTTCTCTACATCCCCAAGGAGCTTTTCACTACCAAATGGATCTCAACCAGCGTCAGTCTGCCCCAGTCAGCTCTTTAGAGCGGGTTGCAGGAGAACAAATGCCCCGTACACACGGTCGGATTTTCAGACGGAAAATGTGTGATAGAACCTTGTTGTCGGAAATTCCTACCGTGTGTAAGCTCCATCACACATTTTCCATCGGATTTTCCGACACACAAAGTTTGAGAGCGGGATATAAAATTTTCCGACAACAAAATCCGTTGTCGGAAATTCCGATCATGTGTACACAAATCCGACGGACAAAGTGCCACGCATGCTCAGAATAAATAAAGAGATGAAAGCTATTGGCCACTGCCCCGTTTATAGGCCCGACATACGTGTTTTACGTCACCGCGTTCAGAATGATCGGATTTTCCGACAACTTAGTGTGACCGTGTGTATGCAAGACAAGTTTGAGCCAACATCCGTCGGAAAAAATCCTAGGATTTTGTTGTCAGAATGTCCGAACAAAGTCCGACCGTGTGTACAGGGCATTACACTGGGAGAAACTATAACAATACATTTTAAATACATCTTCATAAAATTTCCAAAACAATAGCCGTCTGTTAGCTAGTAGCACATGTGACAACATGTAAAATATAACATATAGTCATCACCCTTATGTACAATGAGCAAATTTATAAACAAAATGAAACAAACAATTGTCTAGTATCATGTATGCAGGTATCATTATCATGTAAGCAAATATGGTGACTAAGGTCACACACATCTCTGGCATTTGGAATTCACATATAACCAACCTTTTTCCAATCTGTCAGTGCCAGGAATTCTGGTCACTCCCCCACCATTGTGTTCAACTCACAAAAGCAAAAAGGCATATGTGATCACCCCATTAACTGAGCCAGTGCAACAGTGCTCATAGCGCTAATGCTCTAGGCTGCTCACTGCATGTGTGGAACGTATACTCGGTCTGTAGACCTGCTGGCTCCATCAGCATACGCGTCACTTTCGGGTACACCGCGACATCATATCTGGTTTCCCTTTGTCGGGGGGCCCCCTCTTAACATGCCAATTCCAATGATATGGGCGGGCAATGATGAAATCTGACCCAGAGGACACTGGATCACGCGTCCCCCAGTACTGAAAATACACGCCACATCGTTCAGTATGAACAAATGTGTCAGCCAAGCCATTACGGATGCCACTCGTCTTCTTGCATCATTGGTTTATTCCAGGAGTCCTAGAGGCGATCCTTTCCACTTGTGTTGATATGCATGTATACATCATGTGTTTGTGAGTATAATGTGTGTTGCTTTTTATCTTTTAATAAACATTTTATAGTGGTAATGCACTAGGTTGGTGCGCCCTTCTCTTGTTATCATTGTTTTGCAGTATATTCGGATACCCATGGTCCTGAGGGGACAGCAAGACCTTAAGCTCAGATACTAAGGAGTAGATATACCTTATATAATATATATTTACTTTCAAGCATACCACTTAATCGCAGGAGAGCAGTTTTTTGGACCACTTACCTTCTCTGCCTCCCTGATTGCCATCAGGGAGGTCAGCAAAAGGATCACTCTAGTAAAGGATATATTGCTGCAGCGATCTGAGCTGGAAATGGGAGTGGGTACCTGTCAAACTAGGTACCCACTAGCCACTCCCCCCAAAAAAAAAGTGCCCAATGTGGCAGTGAGGGGGAGGGAGCAAACAAGCAGAGGTTCCCCTTTTGGATGCAGCTCCGCTTTAACACCAATGTTCAGAGTTCATATTTTCAAGAATAATGTTTGTACCAAATTGTGGTATATTTTAAATGTAAATTCTGATACTTATGCCCCGTACACACGGTCGGACATTGATCGGACATTCCGACAACAAAATCCTAGGATTTTTTCCGATGGATGTTGGCTCAAACTTGTCTTGCATACACACGGTCACACAAAGTTGTCGGAAAATCCGATCATTCTGAAAGCGGTGACGTAAAACACGTACGTCGGGACTATAAACAGGGCAGTAACCAATAGCTTTCATCTCTTTATTTATTCTGAGCATGCGTGGCACTTTGTGCGTCGGATTTGTGTACACACGATCGGAAATTCCGACAACGGATTTTGTTTTCGGAAAATTTTATAGCCTGCTCTCAAACTTTGTGTGTCGGAAAATCTGATGGAAAATGTGTGATGGAGCCTACACACGGTCAGAATTCCTGACAACAAGGTCCTATCACACATTTTCCGTCGGAAAATCCGACCGTGTGTACGGGGCATAACTGTGACATCTGAGAGTGAACTGTCTACATCACAAATGTACATGCATGTACAAGCATTCTTTATAAGAAAAAAAATTGCCCTATTTTTGTGTGTCAATAAAAAAGTTGATATTTTATTTACCCAAAATGTCTGACGTTTGCTTTCCTAATTATTGTTCATAATTTGTCATATGTCGATATGCTTTGTGAAGATCAAAAACAGAAATGTAAAGAATGGAAAATGTTTCACAAAATACAGTATTGTGCAAAAGCTATACAATAAATGTTATTGATCCTTATTAGTGAACAGGTATATTGCAGGAAGAACACAAGCCTGAAGTACAATCAATGGATTTTAGGTAAGCGCTTAGAAAAAAATAGGGTGAAATCGTGATGGAGCAATACACCATTTAGTTAAAAAGATAAAGGAAGATAAAACTGTAAAAGGAATATAAAATTGATCAGAGCGACAGCATGAATATGTGATTATTTAAGGTATATACCAATTAACTCCATTTTTTATTGAAGATATGCATGTCATAGACTGTATGGGGAATTCATTCAGAGTTTAATCATTTCCATTATAGCTAGCACCTGTGACCAAAAAAATGTGGGTGACCTCCAATTACTGTATATGCAATCATCCATTGTATGGAGCTGAATAATAACTGTAATAGTCTATAGCAAGGGGTAGGGATGTTTGGTATAGAGGCAAACATAAGGCATATATGTGGTGCAAGGTTGATTGTTTTACTTGTAGCATGTGTTACTCTGCTGGCAGCTGCCTGCCATATTGGTTGAAGAGAGTTAAAGCTCCAAAAAATATGCAGAAAAGTTTCTTGTTCTGGATAACCCCTAAAGCAGTTGGGAGAGGCTGAGGGGTAAAAGGAATGAATTTGGGTTGGGGTCATATGCCATCTAGAAAGTAATTTTATTGGGGTTTCTCTGAATGAAATTGAGCGATTACTTTTGTGAAGGTTATCTATCATAGTGTTCCAATCTCCTATGGCAAAAGTGCATTCCAAGTCTTCCTCCCATTGCAACATTGGTTTGGATTTTTCAGGAAGGGAAAGACTATTGAGATATCCATATAGATGAGAAATCAAACCTCTGTCTCTCGGATGTTATACAAATGTGTTCAAACTATGTATTCCGAGGTTG
Source organism: Aquarana catesbeiana (assembly GCF_042186555.1). NCBI lineage: Eukaryota > Metazoa > Chordata > Amphibia > Anura > Ranidae > Aquarana > Aquarana catesbeiana. The sequence goes on along the minus strand of NC_133324.1, from coordinate 537,920,031 downwards.
AAGGGTTAATGAATAGTGTTTTGCAAAAAAAAAATTGAGTTGTAAATAGTGAGAAAATTCTGAGGGAGGACATTTATATTTAGATTGGAGTGAATCAAAAGAAGGGAATTTCATAATAATAGCCAGGGATCTTAATGTTGTAAGGTTATTGCTTAACCATAATGCAAATGAGCCACTATCTTTGTAAGCATGTGTAAATCTGGGGTCTCCCAAAAAAGAGGCCAGTGGTGGAACCGTAGAGGATAGTTTAAAGGTGTCTTTATGGTGGAGCCATAATTGGTATGAATGACCAACTATCGTGTTATGAGTATGGATCTCACATTGGAAAATGATACCGGACCAAAGAAGACCTTGTAAGTAAGAAGGAAATATCGAGTGACTCAAAGGAGATCCATGGAATGTTGTTTTCCGGGGCAAATCATTTGAGCCAACTGTGTAAATCTGGCGGCGAGGAAGTAGAGCCATATGTTGGAAAGGCCTAGTCCACCTTGAGCTTGTGGTCTGTGCATGAGGGACTAGCTACATCTTGGTTTTTTGCCTGACCAAATAAATTGTGTTTCTCTGTAACAATTCTAATCTAGTTTTAGGGATATTGATTGGAAGAGCATGGAAATAATAGAGTAGTTTTGGATGGGTAATTCGTTTTGAATAGTGATTTATATGTATACCTAAATATCTGAATGATTGGGAGCACCAAATCAATGAATTTTTTCTTGGAATGAGGATGTCATAATAGGGAAGAAGTCTATAGGTAAGGCCGAGCATTTGGTTATAGTAATTCCCAAACCAGAGAGATTATGAAATATGTTAAGTTCTGCCATAAGGTTGGGTAGGGAGATAAGTGGGTCTGATAAAAATAAGAGAACATCATCCACATATACAGTGGGGACGGAAAGTATTCAGACCCCCTTACATTTTTCATTCTTTGTTATATTGCAGCCATTTGCTAAAATCATTTAAGTTCATTTTTTTTCCTTATTAATGTACACACAGCACCCCATATTGACAGAAAAACACAGAATTGTTGAAATTTTTGCAGATTTATTAAAAAAGAAAAACTGAAATATCACATGGTCCTAAGTATTCAGACCCTTTGCTGTGACGCTCATATATTTAACTCAGGTGCTGTCCATTTCTTCTGATCATCCTTGAGATGGTTCTACACCTTCATTTAAGTCCAGCTGTGTTTGATTTTACTGATTGGACTTGATTAGGAAAGCCACACACCTGTCTATATAAGACCTTACAGCTCACAGTGCATGTCAGAGCAAATAAGAATCATGAGGTCAAAGGAACTGCCTGAAGAGCTCAGAGACAGAACTGTGGCAAGGCACAGATCTGGCCAAGGTTACAAAAAAATTTCTGCTGCACTTAAGATTCCTAAGAGCACAGTGGCCTCCATAATCCTTAAATTGAAGACGTTTGGGACGACCAGAACCCTTACCAGAGCTGGTCGTCCGGCCAAACTGAGCTATTGGGGGAGAAGAGTTTTGGTGAGAGAGGTAAAGAAGAACCCAAAGATCACTGTGGCTGAGCTCCAGAGATGCAGTCGGGAGATGGGAGAAAGTTGTAGAAAGTCAACCATCACTGTAGCCCTCCACCAGTCGGGGCTTTATGGCAGAGTGGCCCGACAGAAGCCTCTCCTCAGTGCAAGACACATGAAAGCCCGCATGGAGTTTACTAAAAAACACCTGAAGGACTCCAAGATGGTGAGAAATTCTTTAGTCTGATGAGACCAAGATAGAACTTTTTGGCCTTAATTCTAAGCGGTATGTGTGGAGAAAAACAGGCACTGCTCATCACCTGTCCAATACAGTCCCAACAGTGAAGCATGATGGTGGCAGCATCATGCTGTGGGGGTGTTTTTCAGTTGCAGGGACAGGATGACTGGTTGCAATCGAGGGAAAGATGAATGCGGCCAAGTACAGGGATATCCTGGACGAAAACCTTCTCCAGAGTGCTCAGGACCTCAGACTGGGCCGGAGGTTTACCTTCCAACAAGACATTGACCCTAAGCACACAGCTAAAATAATGAAGGAGTGGCTTCACAACAACTCCATGACTGTTCTTGAATGGCCCAGCCAGAGCCCTGGCTTAAACCCAATTGAGCATCTCTGGAGAGACCTAAAAATGGCTGTCCACCAATGTTTACCATCCAACCTGACAGAACTGGAGAGGATCTGCAAGGAGGAATGGCAGAGGATCCCCAAATCCAGGTGTGAAAAACTTGTTGCATCTTTCCCAAAAAGACTCATGGCTGTATTAGATCAAAAGGGTGCTTCTACTAAATACTGAGCAAAGCGTCTGAATACTTAGGACCATGTGATATTTCAGTTTTTCTTTTTTAATAAATTTGCAAAAATGTCAACAATTCTGTGTTTTTCTGTCAATATGGGGTGCTTTGTGTACATTAATGAGGAAAAAAATGAACTTAAATGATTTTAGCAAATGGTTGTAATATAACAAAGAGTGAAAAATGTAAGGGGGTCTGAATACTTTCCGTCCCCACTGTAGGCTTAACTTAAATTAATTTGGGCCTTTAGTGTATCTTTTAATATTGATATTGTTTCTGATAGCATGGGAAAGGGGTTCAATCACCAATGCGAATATTAATGGGGATAGAGGGCATCCCTGTCTGGTGCCTCTCTTCAATGGGAAAAATTCAGAGTTGCTACCTGGTAGTTAAATTCTTGTTTGGGGACAGTGATGAAGAGCGTTAAAACCATGAATGAATTTATTGGAAATGCCACATTTGGGAAGCAAATAATTAAGGTAGGACCAGCTTATGCTGTCAAAAGCCTTGTGGATGTCAAGGCTAAGTGAACAAACTAGGCGGGAATGTAGGTTGGCATGTTGAATAACATTAGTAACCAACCCTTATGTTGTTTATAATTTGTCTACCTGGGATGAAACCAGTTTGATCTGTGTGGACTGTCTGCCCGCATTTGACCAAAAATTTTTAGATCATTGTTGAGCACCTAAATAGGGTGACAATTTTGTGGGAGGGTGTGATCTTTATGCGGTTTCAGTAGTAAGGACAGATTAGCTAAAAGCATTTCATCTGGGAATTGGTTGCCTTGTAAAATGTGGTTATATAATTTGGTTAGTCTGGGTAATAATAAAGAATTAAATTTGTTGTAATAGGTTGTAGAGTAGCCATCTGGGCAATGGCGTCCCGGGGGGGGGGGCAGAGGGGGCCCTGACCCCCCAACATTATGCTGTGCCCCACCATGTGCCCCTCCCCCCCCCCAAGAAAATTTTTTTTTTTACAAAAAGGCAATGTCTAAGAGGGAGAGCGTCCCCAGTCAGCTCCTGCGGGTGATTCCTCCCCCCTCCCTCTGTTCACTGACACTGCACAATGCGAGCGCTCACACAACCACGGCCGCCCGATCTGCTCCTTCCCCTGCATCCTCATTGGCAGGGAGAAGAGCGAGTTGCAGGAAGGACTCCACCAGGACTCTCAGTTACTGAAAAAAACAGACTGATTTCTCTTAGGACAGGAGAACCAGCCTGTAAATTCCAACAGATGCCAGACCAACGCTGTCAATAGCAGGGGCAGGACAGCAAGAGGAGGCTGGGGAACCCCACAGTGGCAGAACACCAGGACCCGGTGGCATCACAACCTTTGCAACCCTGATAGTTCTCCCAATGCTTTGGACCCTTTATTTTCTTGGTATGCTGGTGACATATATCTCTTGTTTTCTGCCACCCTGGGGGGGGGGCCTAATACAGTAGGAAGGGAGCTCACTGCAGAACATGTGAAAGGGCCGTTGTGGGATCGTGGTAAAGGGCCCCAGGATATATATATATATATATATATATATATATATATATATATATAATTGCATTTTATAGTTGCCCCCCTACTTTTGTCCCTGTCCCCCCATGTGCCCCCCCTAAATATGAAAGCTGGAGACGCCACTGCATCTGGGCCAGGGGCGGTGGAAGTTTTAGGTGATTTAATAATTGTAGTTATTTCCAGATCCGTACATGGTTCATTAAGGGATGCTATTTGTTGGCTAGAAAGAGATGGAAGTTGAAATCCATCCAACCATTTAAATGACGAAGGTTGAGTATGATTTTGTTGCCCAGATAGAAGATTTTTGTAATAGTTGGAAAAAATTTCCAAAACTTCATGAGGGTGAGTGACCAAGCTTCCATTCTGGTTGCGCAATTTTTATATACATGAGGTGATTTATATGTTTGGTTTAATTTTTTTGCAAACAGCAAAAGCAGTGGAAGCAGAATTACCATGCAACATGAATTTCGCTTTTGAGAATGAGAAAATTGAGTACTGTCCGTGATACTTTTTTATTTGCACTAACATACAATTTTTCAGGACAAGCTTTCGGGGTATGTCCCCTTCTTCAAGGTCCAAGCAGTACTGATTCACAAATTTTAGGAGAAAAACAAACACATACTAATCAATGGTAATAAAGATAGCAGCAGAGTTAGTGAGATAAGACAGAGGGAGAGCTATAGAATGGAGGGGGGTGCATACTAGTCACAGAGGGGTCGTAAAACTTTAGCATAATGTGTAAGGAAACCAATATCTAAATTCAGGCCATTATTTTTCGTGTCAAAAAGAAGTATCATTCTTAGTTCAAACGTTTGTCCCACCTTTTCCTGGATAGTTCTGAAATTCCCTTTAAGAAATAAAACATTGAGGTCTTCTATAGTGTGGTCTGGTTGTGAGAAGTGATGTCCCACAGGTGTGCATAAACTGTCTTCTTTATGTTCTTTGATGGTATGTCTGTGCAAATTCATCCTCGCTTGCAACTTCTGTCCTGCTTCACCAACATAAGATCCTTTGCTGCACCTTTTGGATTGGATGAGGTACACAACATTACTGGAGGTACAGTTGTAAGATCCCATGATATTGAAGGTCCCATTTGTGTGTGTAACACTTTTGGATAGATTGATCTGGTTGCATAGTTTGCAGCGTGCAGGGTTTGCTTGCATTATTTGTGACTTCATAATCAGAGTGAAGTTTCCTGCTGATTAGTTTGTGTCTGAGGTTGGGTGGTTGTCGGAAAGCCAATAATGGGGGTTGTTGGAATATTCCTTTCAGAGTTTCATCCTCTGTTATAATGGGTTGTAAATCTTTGATTATCTTTTTGATCCCTTCAAGTGCTGGGTTGTATGTGTTGACTAGAGGTACTCATTTATTTGTTTTTTTCTCTCTGTATTGGAGAAGATTTTCTCTTCGGGTTTTCAAGGCTGTGTTTATGCTGTTGTTGATGGTTTTGTCTTTGTAACCTATCTTATGGAAGGAGTCTGCCAGTGTTCGGAGATCTTTATCTCTGTTTTCTGGGTCTGGTTTGTCCTAAAATTTGTGAATCAGTACTGCTTGGACCTTGAAGAAGGGGACATACCCCGAAAGCTCGTCCTGAAAAATTGTATGTTAGTGCAAATAAAAAAAGTAAAACGGACAGTACTCAATTTTCTCTGTCACAATTGCACTAATACGGCTACAACCAAATCAAGCTTTTGAGAATCTAAGAGATTTTTCAGTGTCAGCGGATAAAAGTGTATCTAGTGTTTTAAGTTGGATTTGTTGAGTGAGATCTTGGGAGGGTGATTGATTTCATTTATTGTAGAGACTATCAAGGTCTCTTGTAAGGGATTTAATATCTGTTAGTTTGGCCTTATTTTTAGCCGTAGCTAGGCTAATTAAATGACCTCCCAAGACAGCCTTATGTGCAGACCAAAGTGTAGTGAAGTATATCTTCAGTTGTATTGTGGGAAAAGTATTCTTTAATATGTGTAGACACTTGTTGAGTGATTGAAGGGTCTGTTAACAAAGAGTCATTAATACGTCAATTAAATGGGGTAGGAGCTAGACCAATATGAGACATATAAAAAGTAGGGCTGCGGAAATTAACGATTAATTCCTCGATTAATCGTTATTTTTTTTGATTGGTAGGCTGCCTGCCCTGCGGCCGCTTTGGGCCAAGCTGTGGCTGCAGCACAGCGCTCCGCCCCCTCCTCCTCCACTATATGTCATACACAGTCTGCGGGCATCTCCCGCTGTGTGTCTCGGAGCTCCGAGACACAAAGTGGGAGATGCCCGCAGATTGTGTAATCCAGGCACAGGCACTGACTAAAGTGAGGCTGCGATTATGGGCACGGTGAGACTGCATTATAGGCACAGCGAGGCTGCGACTATGGGCATGGTGAGACAGCATTATGGGCACGGTGAGGCTGTGATTATAGGCACGGCGAGGCTGCGATTATGGGCAAGGTGAGGCTGTGATTATGGGCACGGTGAGGCTGCGATTATGGGCATGGTGAAACTGCATTATGGGAACGGTGAGGCTGCAATTATAGGCACAGTAAGTCTGAGATTATGGGCATGGTGAGACTGAGACTGCATTATGGGCACGGTAAGGCTGCGATTATGGGCACAGTAAGGCTGAGATGATGGGCATGGTAAGGCTGAGATTATGGGCACGGTGAGGCTGAGTTTATGACGTGTGACATCCTTTAAAAAGAGGATTGTGAGTCATTTGGGGCGTATACTGATGCAATTGTCAGTATGCGACTGTTGATAGAGCCCTTGAAGTTTAGGAAGCGGCTGTCAACATCCTTATAAACATTTTGAACTTCAAAGATTATAGAATTACGAACAAAAATAGCTTCTCCAAAGTATTTGGAAGAAAAAGTGGTATAATGGGACTGGCTGTAAGCCTTATCAAAATTTTGTGGATGATTTGAAGAAGAGAAGTGAGTTATATAAGCATGCATGTGACAAAAGTTATATAGCACTTATATTCATTTTGAAGAAATTGTATAATAAAATGAATCACATAAGTAAGCACAACTCAGAACATAATGATGAACTAAAAATAGGACAAAAATTGAAACCTTAAAACATGTGAAAAAGATTGTGCAGATATTAATGGCAAGAACAATGCAACCATTTGTCTCAGTCAATATGAAGGCAGATACAGTAGCTAAATATATATAATTTTAGGAATTTCTATAATTTATGATTTCTGTGATCTCCAGAGATGTTAGAGAAGTTATGGTAGGTATGCTGAGCAGACATGCCTCCATGTCTAAATGGCAAAATGACTCCAAAAGACTTCTGGTATAACCAGAAATGGTAATATTCAGATCTGAATCTTGTTCCTCAATGGGTATTGTATTGAACAGAATGTAGCAGAATGTCATTATTGCCTTTTGATATCAGTATATATTATAAGGTAGTTAAAAAAAAAAAAAGTCTGATTGCATCTTATTTTATAAAGCAGGCCTGCTTTATAGGGAGAAGGCAGGGAATCTGTGCAGTTGTCGTCCAACGACCCATTGGCCAGAGGATCAACACAAAAACAAGTGGAATACTAAGTAAAACTAGTAATCAAATATGAAGTTAAGCTGCTTGATCCTGGGAGAATTTACGCTATCTTCTTTGATATCTTTGATCACAACGTGATGATGGTGTGGACCAAAAGGGCGATGATCTGGGTGTTGCAAGAGGTCAATTAGTTGGTTCAGGCTCAAGCAGGGCTAATTTGATTGGAAGCTCTTTTCCTTCTATAATATAGTAGACTGTATATGTAGTACCATTGTGCGGCACCGGAAATTTAAATGGAAATCCCCAGCGATATCTAATCCTTGCAGATTGCAGGATTGAAGTGACCTCCCTCATTCTGCGTCTCCTGTCTAGTGTGGCAGGGGAGATGTCAGGGTATATTTGGATCCTATTCAGTGGCGGCTGGTGCTCAAAATTTTTGGGAGGCGCAAACAAACTGTATATTCTGAAAAACACTGAAAAAAAACCATCAATTGCAGCCACTGTGGCCATCATCTGCAGCCACTGTGCCCATCATATGCAGCCACTGTGCCCATCATATGCAGCCTCTGTGCCCATAATATGCAGCATCTGTGCCCATCATATGCAGCTTCTGTGCCCACCATATGCAGCCTCTGTGCCCTTCATATGCAGCTTCTGCGACCATTTCTTCTATTCTCATTGTGTGCAGAGGCGAGCAGAGGAGAGCACCTACTGGATCATTAGGCTTCCTGGTCTCACCTGGAGCGGCGGGTTTTCTTGTTCCATTTTTGTGCCCATCATATGTAGCTTCTGTGCCCATCATATGTAGCTTCTGTGCCCATCATATGCAGCTTCTAGGCCCGTCATATGCAGCTTCTGTGCCCACCATATGTAGCCTCTGTGCCCACCATATGTAGCTTCTGTGCTCACCATATGTAGCTTCTGTGCCCACCATGTGTAGCTTCTGTGCCCACCATGTGTAGCATCTGTGCCCACCATATGTAGCCTCTGTGAACATCATATGTAGCCTCTGTTACCATATGTAGCCTCTGTGCCCATCATATGCAGCCTCTGTGCCCATCATATGCAGCTTCTGTGCCCACCATATGTAGCCTCTGTGCCCACCATATGTAGCTTCTGTGCCCACCATATGTAGCTTCTGTGCCCACCATATGTAGCTTCTGTGCCCACCATATGTAGCATCTGTGCCCACCATATGTAGCCTCTGTGAACATCATATGTAGCCTCTGTGACCATATGTAGCCTCTGTGCCCACCATATGCCGCCTCTGTGCCCGCCATATGTAGCCTCTGTGCCCATCATATGTAGTCTGTGCCTACCATATGCAGCCTCTGTGACCCGCCCGCCGTCTGACCGGCACTTACCCCATTCTGGTAGCGGGTCAGGCATCGGGTGACGGCGGCAAGCTGTGGGACTCCCACGTATCCCTATATTATTATGGCGATTCTGGTTATCTAAACATTTAACTTGGGCTTGTAAATAGGAGAATTTATCAGCCATTGTTTCATAATCTTTCCTGAGATTGTTATGTGGTAAAGATGGTTCATCGTGTTTAGTCTCAAGAATATCAGTGCGGCCACCCAGAGCTGTGATTTCCTGGAAGAGGGCATTTGTGGATTTATGCAATTCAAGCTGTATCTTGAATTAGCTTTTCATATATTGCTGACAAACTTACTCCTAAATCTGCTCTTGAGAGCGGAGGGTTATACTCAGTCTCTCTGTGCTGAAGTATGCTCAGGCGTGGAGCTGCTGGTGACTTGGCGCCATTTTGAGACATTTTTGTTGTTGTCTCCTTAGTGCGGAGCAAGTAGTTAGCAAATGCTGGGAGCGAGGCCGCGTACCCTTTTGCCCGTCGACATGCACGAGAATGTCCCACCGGAGTGTGTGTGAAAATCGGGCGATTTTGGTGGCTAATAGCCCTGGGAATCGTGCTTGGCAGTCCTGGTCCAGCGGAGCTGTTTTCAGACACGTCCATCCCTCTTTGTGCCACGCATGCGCCCCTCAATGTCTATAATATTTTAACAAACGTATAAAAATATATGTACATAGTTATACACATGTGGGTGTGTATTATATGCATGCCTCATGACAGGCTCCAAAAATAAAGCACCCTCCTAATAGATGCATAGATAAACTAAATCCAAAAAATTGGTTTAGATCAATGAAACCAATTCATGGTCATGTTTTGTTGAAAAAAAAAAGGAAAAAAGAAAAAAATGTATGCACCATCTAGTGATCATAATTAAGACTACGATGAATGAATTGATGAACAACCCAACCACATATGGGTATAATAAACGAAAAAACAATGATAAAAACAACCAAATTGTAAAAAATTAACACATATTGTCATCCAATGATTAATTCAACAATGTGCCATACTAGTTAGCAATGTAAAAATACATCAACCAGATTATAAATAAATATAAATAAAATAAAAATAAAAATGAACAAATATGGAGTGGGCACATCAAGCCCTATTTATAAAAGCATTGATGTCCCACTCCACATTCATACCATGTGGAAAATATGATTTGAGTTCATATATATCTAGTAGGCTTCCAATTGTGACACACCCCGCTTGGCTAAACCTCCACGCCAAGGAGGAACATAACGATCTATGGCCAGAAATTGGGTACCCACTGGATCTTTATGATGGAACCTAGCATAGTGTTTGACAACACTGTTTCTTTTTGCCACTTCTAATATTTGAAATATGTTCGCCAACCCTAGTAGAAAAACTACGTATAGTCCTGCCCACATAGTGTTTGCCACAAGGGTAAGTAATAAGGTAAACTACATTGGTTGTGGCACACGTAATGAATGGCTTAATTGGATAAACTCGATTAGTAACATTTGACACAAAAAGATTGGGTTTTCTTGGTCCCATTAGTATTATGAACGCTTACATTCCATTTTTAGCAAGGACAATAACCTGTTAGGTTATGAAAAAACGTAGGTCTAGAAGGTAGGTTGATAATATTAGTAGCAAATTTCATTTGAAGGGATTGAGCACCTTTGTAGATAAAATCAGCTTTTTCAGGCAATAATGGACCTATAATGTGATCATTCTTTAAAACATCCCAGTGCTTATTAAAGATCTGTTTAATTTGATGATGCTGGATCAAGAGACATAAAAAGGGACCATTTAGGATCCCTTAGGATTATTATTACGGCGGGAACATTTCTGAAACAATTCACTCCTATCTGATTCACTTACCCTCTGAATTTCTCAATCAAGATCAGCTTGAAAGTATCCCTTCAAAATCGTGAAGATTAATGCAATTACGCCGAAGCCTTAAAAACTGGCTCTCTAAGAGTTTCCATCTGTTGTTTTAAAATAAGTACTGGTAACCAATTTGCTATCCTCCACTTTGATGGTCAAGAAAATGAATCTCTGATGAACTGGTTTCAAAAGATACCAAAATACCTTGGTTATTACTATTTAGGGTATTCATATACGAATCAAGACTACCATTCCAAAGGAGGAGGATGACAGATGTATCATGCCCAGAGCACCACCTCTGATCTCCCATGAGCATAGACGACATCCTCCTCCCATTTGGCCATAAATAAATTGGCCAACCTGCGGGCAACTTTGGCTCCCATGGCCACACCCTTCTTTTGGAGATGGAACTGGTCATTAAACCAGAAATAAATGTGGCCTGTGGCAAAAGTTAATAATTCCATAATGGTTTTTTTTTTGGATATAGGGTACTGTTAAATCCTGAGACAGATGATGATGAACTGCTTTGAATCCAAGTTGATGCGAAATGCAGGTATAGAGAGATGCCACATCTGCAGTGACTAGTAGACAACCCGTTGGAAGCTCTATACCATTCAAACGCTGAATAGTATCCTTCAAATATGAAGTCATTTGTTTGACTAAGGGTTGTAAATAAAAGTCAATATATCTACCTATTCTCGATGTTACTGAGTCAATCCCACTGATGATGAGATGTCCAGGAGGATGACTAGTATTCTTGTGAATCTTAGGAAGATAGTACATCATAGGAATGTGAGGGGCTAATGGAATTAGATGAGCATTCTTTTTTGTCCAAAATAGAATCAGGGAAACCCTGTTTGATAACTTCCAAATATTTTTTTAAATCTATTAGTTGGATCATACGGCAATTCACTATGAGTTTGCTGGTCATTTAAAATTTTAAACATTTCCCTTTCATAATTGCAATATCCAAAATGACAATGCCGCCACCTTTGTCCGCTGGACAGACTACTAGGTCATTTCTCTCACACAGTTGTTTCAACCCAATCTTGATGGATGGATTATTATAAGGTCTTTTAATTTCCAACCCACCCAAGTCTTTAAGGACACCAATAGATTGAGAAACTGGAACAGGGGGATTGAACAGAGAAGGATTAAATGGTGTATGGTGAGTGATCGTATTGATCCCGCTCTCTCCATAAAAGCATAGGGGTTAGGGTACTAATTCTCCTCTCTGAGTGGAGAAGATCTCCTCAATCTATGTCAGGATTTTGAATGGATGGAGGGGGATGGGTGGATTACGTGCAATGTATCTAGCTTGTTCTCCTTCATCTCTTACTCCTTGGGCTTAAAAGCAGTCTCATTTTATTTAGACCTATGTAGTAGTTCAATCTTGAGTGTTTGGAATACCTCCTTGCACACAATTATTTTTAATTTGATGGAGAGTTTAATTTACAGAAATGTAGGGTGGCGATGGGCACTAGGTTACAGCCCCCTCTCGTCAAGCTATATATGGGTTGGTGGGAGAGGGTGCAGATTTTTGGACATGACGATCCTTTTCGCTCCCATATGGGATTTTTTTGCCACAACATCGATTACCTTATCAACAGATGAATATCTGTTCAGGTAACCTGGGGACTTTTGAGAATTGTTTGGCAATTCTAGTGTGTGCTACTAGTGTAGGAAGTAGGAAAAAGCATATTTTGGCCATTGAATTAGGTCAGGGTTACTAGATGACTTCTCCTGGCAGCTCTCTGGTGCCTTCCCCTGGTGTCTGGAAGGTTGGAGAACCTTCTAGAACTAGAGGGCAGGGGTTAGGAGGAGCTGCCATTTATATTTATGGGGCCTCCGCCAATCCCGAGAGGTGGGCTGGCAGGGAGCAGAGACGACCCCATAAATAGACATGGGCCATTCCAGCAGGGGAGTTGGGTGGAAGATGCAAATGGAGTGCTGAGGAGAGGCTGTCGGTGGCCCTTGAGGGAACCCACTGCAGGGGAGGGGTGATACTGGGGGGGTGGCACTGAGCAGGGACTACACAAGAGGAGAGACTGTCAGCTGTAACAGTGCTCTTTGAAGACAGCAGTGGGCTTAGTCTTCATCCTTGCCTTGGGAAATCTCCATGGAAATGTGCCAGTGGGGCAGGACTTGGGCAGAAAGTCAGTCAGGGGGACTGGGAGGAAGATCAGCCAGGAGTGGTTGGTAGCAGCCAGGTGGGCTAGCAATTTCTGCAAGCAAGTGGAGCTGGGATCAGTGGCCACAAGGGAAGCAGAAGGAGGAATGTCATGCTGGTTGCTCTCTGCACTACTCAAGGGACTGAGAGTTCTTGCCTGTAATGGGCCTTTGCTGAGCTAACACAAAACTGTTAGTTCTCTCAAGTGTAAGCAGCAGGCGTTTTGCTGAGAAAACCAAGTTTGCGCAGGAGGAAGGAAAAGTGGACTTTTGTAAATAGGGAGGGAGTGTCCCTTTTTGTTCATAGTTCTTGGACATTTTTCAAGTTGGGCATCCCATAATTCCCTACCCCATCCAAGTTATTAACCCCTAATCAAACATCAAAACAAGCCAAGGACTTGTTCCTGTGTTGGAGTGCATGAAGGAAATGCTGTGTGACTTGCTGTGCAGCAGTGGGGACCCGGGACACTAAGGCCTCCTACTGGGGTAGTGCTACACATCTTTTGTTGATAATCCTTGAGTCCTGCCTTTTAACTACTTACGACGGCAGGGCAGTCTGGCTCCCACTGGGGCGTGCAGTGCGGCGATCGCATCCACCGCTCTTTGAACATGTGTCCAATCACAGCCGGTCACATGTAAACACAGAGATGCCGTTTAATCGGCGCTCCTCGCCTCACACTGACCGAGTGTGTGGCAAGGAGAGTCGTTCAGCTGCATCTCCTCGCAGGGGACAACAAAACATGTAATCAGGGCACTGATCATCAGTGCCCTGATTACATTATAGCACCACCAGTGTCACCAATCAGTGCCAGCAATCAGTGCCCACAAATGCCACCAGTCAGTGTCCATTAGTGACGCCAGTCAGTGCTGGCTATCAGAAACACCCATCAGTGCTGCCCATCACTGCTGTTCATCAGTGTTGCCACCCATCAATGCTCATCAGTGCTGCCTATCCGTGCCGCCTATCAGTGCCCATCAGTTCCACCTATTAGTGCCCATCAGTGCCGCCTATTAGTGCTCATCCATGCCACCTATCAGTTCCCCCTAAGTGCGGTTTATTAGTGCCTCCTCATCAATGCCACCTAATCGGTGCCCATAAGTGCCGCCTCATCAGTGACCATCAGTGAAGGAGAAAAATTACTTAAATTTACAAAATTTACTGACACAAAACTAAGTAAAAAAAAATTTTGTTCACAATTTCCCCTATGCATATGTCTTTTTTTGACATATGCATAGGGGCATACGGATTTACTGATTTGACATGTGTCTGCTTGCTATTTTTCTTCTTTTTGTTTTTGTTTTTTTTTAGTAACCTTTTTGTTAACATTCATGACTATTTGATGTTGTGCGTTTGAATCATGTTGTGTTGACCATTTAGTTACATGTCCGGTCTCCTATATTACAGAAGATGTGATGAGGTGAACTGGGTGGAAACAGTGGGGGAAGATTTACTAAAATTGGAGTGTGCAAATTCTGGTGCAGCTCTGCATAGAAACTAAACAGCTTCCAAGTTTTATTGTCAAAGCTTAATTGAACAAGCTGAAGTTAGAAGCTGATTGGCTACCATACACAGCTGCACCAGATTCTGAGTTCTTCAGTTTTAGTAAATCTCCCCCAGTGTTTTAACTGCTTGGGTCGTTCTGTGGTGAGGCATCTGAGCTGGGCTTTTTTTTGTACAGGCTCACACGCTTCAGGGAGCAGACCCACTCTGAGCCAATTGGTAACAGCTGTGAGATTGTTATACTGTATTAGTGTGCTCTGATCTGTAACCTACCTGTAAACTGATAGGTTATGATAAGCGCTGAATGTGCAAAATGTGTCAACCTCTCTCTCCCCCACTGTGCAATTTTTCTGCCTTGTATATACTGTAATTTGCAATAAAGTGGATCATTTTGGAGTGCAGCGCTTTGGACAACTTTCCTATTGCCAAGAAACAAATGTAGCGCTCTACCCCAAAGGGGCCTAGATCGCCTTACCACTATGGAGGCTGCCAAGTCCGGACACCAGTTTTAAGCACACCGACAAACACCGACTCAGCCCAGGGGATGTCTTTTTTGTGGATTTATTGCAGTAATTAACAGGAGAGAGGGATAAGGGTGCAGGCTGTCTAAAACTCAAACAGATACAAGAAAACTTAATCACAAATCCTCTAGCCAGTTAATCTGATACTTTTCATGAACAATCCCAGTCCTTGCAGCAACCTCTGGTATTCAGACGCACAAGGGCTCACTGTACAAATCGCATAAATGTATATGTATGATGTTTTTTACTCTTTCCAACAATTATATTTATATTTTGTATTTTTTCAATAAATGTGATGATTTATTTATATTGTTTCCTTCTCCATTGTTTCCTGGCCTATAAAGTCCGACTTTTGGTAGTACCTCCAGTGGTACTCCTTTTTTTTTTTTTTTTCCTTTCCCCAATTTTACAGACGTGGCAATTGAGTGCCCTTTCTTTCTACTCTGGTATTCAGCCTCTATAGCACATGCACACCTGGAACCTTGGCCAAGAGTCCTACTCACAATGTCCAAGGACAGCTGTTGTCCAGCAGTTTCCATGTAGCACCTTTCTGTAATAAAAGGATACCTTTCTGGGTCAGCTTCCACAGGTGGTGCCCTCCAGCCCAGGGGCGGACTGACCATTCGGGCACTCAGGCACTGCCCGAGGGCCCCGGTCCACTAGGGGGCCGCATCAGGGTTGCCAGCCTCAGTAAAACCAGGGACAGTATGTAAAAATCTGTGTTTTTTTTTTTTCATCTGTCCCTGAAATGTCCCTTACCGACATACTTTTGAAAGAGGAAGGACACAGGGAAGGGAAGGGAGTGCTGCTCACCCCTAATGATCAGGACAAAAAAAAGGAAAAGATTCCCCAAATGGGGTTTTTAGGCAGCAAAAGGAGGATATTAGGCCAATGTATGTAAAAATAAATTAGTTTTATTGTACAAAAATAGCTTCAACACACCGGTTAAAAAATGAGCTCCAATACAGAGTGTTAACAAATCTCATGACACTCAGCACATATAATGTAAGCACGTTTACATAGCAACATTGTATATGTATTGACAGTATCAGAAATGTAGAACTGACGCGTTTCGACCTATATGTTCCAGGTCTTCTTCAAAGGTCAGTCTGCTAAAAATATACAACAAAGGTGCATATGTCAAAAGTTAATTACGTAGATTTCAAAACAGGTATACCATATATTGACATGACATATTTACCCAATGATGAGTGTCCTAGAGCGAGAGGCTTTCTGTAAAAGAGGTCCCCTTAAAATCAAAGAATTGCCTGTTCACTTTCCCCCAGAGATCCTATGGCATCACCGCTGCAGCCTCCAATCCCAGGGGAAGATCCCAAAGATGTGGCTTACGAGAGATCACACTATAGAGCGCCCCCTATCTATAGGCACGGACTCCACGGCCAGTCAGGTGGGGAGGACACCTGCAGCAACAACCCAGGAAGGAAAATACAATTTGGAATCATATGCATTATATGCACTCCAACATTGAGTCTAAAAAATGTATGTATATTTGCTTGGTTGTAAGATACCATAGATACATGTGTGCACCCAATAAAGAGGCCATAGCCTTATTGTACTGGGTGTATGTGTGTGTGTATAAAAACCCACACACATATGTATATACACATATATATACACACATACATATATATATAGTTCATATTTTAATATGGAAAATATCTTTAGGTGCATGCATAAGGTATAAAAATAATAATGAAAAAATAATAATTGATTTTGTAAAAAAAACCTCAACCGTGTAGTTAGGGGGTGAGTAGACTAATCTATACTGCTGGTGGGGAGTGACACTTGGGAGTGAAATGTTGAAAAAAGTGTGAAGAAGCAAGAAACCATGAATCCCTAATGTGGGCAGCAAAAGTGTGTGGAAAGTGAACACACAGGAAGTGTCATGCAAAACCAAAATAAGTGATAGGTGAATGAAAATGGAGAAAAAGTGGTGAGAGAGTGCCCACATATGGGGAAAACCTAGTGAACTGAGTATATTACCTAATAAACAAGGTGAAGATAAATGTAGGACCGCACTGTGTTGCCCTATGTGCTTGCACTCAATTGTGACCTGACCCGGGATTGGTCACAGCCTTGAACTGGGCTCAGTAGACGCCCGTCCAAGTTGCATTTAGCAAGTCTGAAAATATAAAGTAGGAAGATATTGTATACATTCAAGCATTTAAAATATATATATGGTCATTGTAATAGACCAAGCATTCTATATAGGACAGCAACAGTGCGAAAACATTCTCATAGAGTGTACTTACAAAGTGAAACTGCAGAGGAAGCCACCAGCCAGACGGAAAGATTCTCAGTGTGATATGGATGAGAGGGTATATGTACCCTTAATTTTGGGCGTGTATCCGACGAGGGTTGATTGGTGACAGGTGCGGACGCCTCCCCCACCTGATGAGACCGATCTAAGGAGACCGTGCTGGGGGGCATGGCAGCCAAATGGCAGCCTCGTGTGGCCCCCCCGGCGTTCGGGGCGGGTTGAGACTCCGTCAACTGACGTCATCGCCGTCGCAATCGCGTGACGCATCCGCATCACGTGGCACGCGCGGGGCCCCGCGCATGCGCAGTGAGTGGAAGCGTCCGGGGACATCCCCGGATGCTTCCGCTCACTGCGCATGCGCGGGGCCCCTGCGCAGTGAGTGGAAGCGTCCGGGGACATCCCCGGATGCTTCCGCTCACTGCGCATGCGCGGGGCCCCGCGCGTGCCACGTGATGCGGATGCGTCACGCGATTGCGACGGCGATGACGTCAGTTGACGGAGTCTCGACCCGCCCCGAACGCCGGGGGGGGCCACACGAGGCTGCCATTTGGCTGCCATGCCCCCCAGCACGGTCTCCTTAGATCGGTCTCATCAGGTGGGGGAGGCGTCTGCACCTGTCACCAATCAACCCTCGTCGGATACACGCCCAAAATTAAGGGTACATATACCCTCTCATCCATATCACACTAAGAATCTTTCCGTCTGGCTGGTGGCTTCCTCTGCAGTTTCACTTTGTAAGTACACTCTATGAGAATGTTTTCGCACTGTTGCTGTCCTATATAGAATGCTTGGTCTATTACAATGACCATATATATATTTTAAATGCTTGAATGTATACAATATCTTCCTACTTTATATTTTCAGACTTGCTAAATGCAACTTGGACGGGCGTCTACTGAGCCCAGTTCAAGGCTGTGACCAATCCCGGGTCAGGTCACAATTGAGTGCAAGCACATAGGGCAACACAGTGCGGTCCTACATTATCTTCACCTTGTTTATTAGGTAATATACTCAGTTCACTAGGTTTTCCCCATATGTGGGCACTCTCTCACCACTTTTTCTCCATTTTCATTCACCTATCACTTATTTTGGTTTTGCATGACACTTCCTGTGTGTTCACTTTCCACACACTTTTGCTGCCCACATTAGGGATTCATGGTTTCTTGCTTCTTCACACTTTTTTCAACATTTCACTCCCAAGTGTCACTCCCCACCAGCAGTATAGATTAGTCTACTCACCCCCTAACTACACGGTTGAGGTTTTTTTTACAAAATCAATTATTATTTTTTCATTATTATTTTTATACCTTATGCATGCACCTAAAGATATTTTCCATATTAAAATATGAACTATATATATATGTATGTGTGTATATATATGTGTATATACATATGTGTGTGGGTTTTTATACCCACACACATACACCCAGTACAATAAGGCTATGGCCTCTTTATTGGGTGCACACATGTATCTATGGTATCTTACAACCAAGCAAATATACATACATTTTTTAGACTCAATGTTGGAGTGCATATAATGCATATGATTCCAAATTGTATTTTCCTTCCTGGGTTGTTGCTGCAGGTGTCCTCCCCACCTGACTGGCCGTGGAGTCCGTGCCTATAGATAGGGGGCGCTCTATAGTGTGATCTCTCGTAAGCCACATCTTTGGGATCTTCCCCTGGGATTGGAGGCTGCAGCGGTGATGCCATAGGATCTCTGGGGGAAAGTGAACAGGCAATTCTTTGATTTTAAGGGGACCTCTTTTACAGAAAGCCTCTCGCTCTAGGACACTCATCATTGGGTAATTATGTCATGTCAATATATGGTATACCTGTTTTGAAATCTACGTAATTAACTTTTGACATATGCACCTTTGTTGTATATTTTTAGCAGACTGACCTTTGAAGAAGACCTGGAACATATAGGTCGAAACGCGTCAGTTCTACATTTCTGATACTGTCAATACATATATATACAATTTTGCTATGTAAACGTGCTTACATTATATGTGCTGAGTGTCATGAGATTTGTTAACACTCTGTATTGGAGCTCATTTTTTAACCGGTGTGTTGAAGCTATTTTTGTACAATAAAACTAATTTATTTTTACATACATTGGCCTAATATCCTCCTTTTGCTGCCTAAAAACCCCATTTGGGGAATCTTTTCCTTTTTTTTTTGTACCGACATACTTTTGGTCTAAAAATCCTGGGATTATAGCTGCCCCGCCTCTCCAGTACCTCCTCAGCCAGCAGAAACACGCTGTACATCCCCCCTTCTCCAGCACAGCTTATTTGTCTGTAGCAGAGGAGATGCCGACTGCTGGAGGAGAGAGGGAGGGGGACACAACCTGCAGTGTGGGTACAGACTGCTGCCTGATGGCCCCAGCTAAATGTATTCTTGTCAGTGGCTTACCCTGGTGAGGAGGGGGGACAATGTGTTTCCTCTAGCATGGCTCCTCCTGCCTCTGAGGCTATTAGATCGTTTTCCTGTGTAATAAGTGCACTGCTCCTGGAGAAAGGACATTCTGAATATCTCCCCCAATCTCTGCTACATCTCCCTATTCATTACCTGCCCACCAGTACACAGGCACAGTCCCCTCCTCTCCTGCATTACCAACTAATGTGTCTGTGAGATGCTGGGGCACTACAAGTACCAGCATGCCAGGAGATGGGGCAGCAGCAGTGTGTTCCATCAGGATGATTTCTAGATGGAAAGTGCTGGTGTTTGTGCATACGCTGTGTGTATACTGTGTGTATGTGTATACTGTGTGTGTATATGTATGTGTATACTGTATGTGTGTATATGTATGTGTATACTGTGTGTGTGTGTATGTATGTACAGTAGGGACGGAAAGTATTCAGACCCCCTTAAATGTTTCACTCTTTGTTATATTGCAGCCATTTGCTAAAATCATTTAAGTTCATTTTTTTTGCTCATTAATGTGCACACAGCACCCCATATTGACAGAAAAACACAGAATTGTTGACATTTTTGCAAATTTATTAAAAAAGAAAAACTAAAATATCACATGGTCCTAAGTATTCAGACCCTTTGCTCAGTATTTAGTAGAAGCACCCTTTTGATCTAATACAGCCATGAGCCTTTTTGGGAAAGATGCAACAAGTTTTTCACACCTGGATTTGGGGATCCTCTGCCATTCCTCCTTGCAGATCCTCTCCAGTTCTGTCAGGTTGGATGGTAAACGTTGGTGGACAGCCATTTTTAGGTCTCTCCAGAGATGCTCAATTGGGTTTAAGTCAGGGCTCTGGCTGGGCCATTCAAGAACAGTCATGGAGTTGTTGTGAAGTCGCTCCGTTATTTTAGCTGTGTGCTTAGGGTCATTGTCTTGTTGGAAGGTAAACTTTCTCCCATCTCCCGACTGCATCTCTGGAGCTCAGCCGCAGTGATCTTTGGTTTCTTCTTTACCTCTCTCACCAAGGCTCTTCTCCCCCGATAGCTCAGTTTGGCCGGACGGCCAGCTCTAAGAAGGGTTCTGGTCGTCCCAAACGTCTTCCATTTAAGGATTATGGAGGCCACTGTGCTTTTAGGAACCTTAAGTGCAGCAGAAATGTTTTTGTAACCTTGGCCAGATCTGTGCCTTGCCACAATTCTGTCTCTGAGCTCTTCAGGCAGTTCCTTTGACCTCATGATTCTCATTTGCTCTGACATGCACTGTGAGCTGTAAGGTCTTATATAGACAGGTGTGTGGCTTTCCTAACTCAAATGAAGGTGTAGAACCATCTCAAGGATGATCAGAAGAAATGGACAGCACCTGAGTTAAATATATCAGTGTCACAGCAAAGGGTCTGAATACTTAGGACCATGTGATATTTCAGTTTTTCTTTTTTAATAAATCTGCAAAAATGTCAACAATTCTGTGTTTTTCTGTCAATATGGGGTGCTGTGTGTGCATTAATGAGGAAAAAATGAACTTAAATGATTTTAGCAAATGTCTGCAATATAATAAAGAGTGAAAAATTTAAGGGGGTATGAATACTTTCCGTCCCCACTGTATGTGTGTATATGTATGTGTACTCTGTGTGTGTGTGTGTGTGTTCTGTGTGTATATGTATGTGTATACTGTGTGTGTGTGTGTACTGTGTTTTATATTTATGTGTATATGTATGTGTATACTGTGTGAGTGTGCACTATATGTATGTGTATACTGTGTGTGTGTGCACTATATGTATGTGTATACTGTGTGTGTACTATATGACTGTATGTGTGTGTATATGTATGTGTATACTGTGTGTGTCTACTGTGATTGTATACTGTGTGTGTGTATTCTGTGTGTCTGTATGTGTATTCTGTGTGTGTGTGTGTGTGTGTGTGTGTGTGTGTATATATGTGTATACTGTGTGGCCCCATAATCTCATATTGCCTAGGTGGGCCCCATAATCTCCTTTTGCCCAGGGGCCCCATGAGTTGTCAGTCCGACCCTGCTCCAGCCCTGTTTGGCTGAGGGCCTTCATGGCCAAATGTTACTGGATTTTAGTTGTAGAACTGAAAGCTAGTCAAATAAATATACAGGAAGCCATCTTTTTAATTAAATAACCACCTTATCTGCAAAGCAGAAGTCTATTGGCTGAATATGCTGGCGGTCAATCAATTTATTTCTCAACATTTACCAGTGTAGCTGTACGGTATTTGTACCACAGATGTGAATGATAAGTGCAAAATTGCAATATAGATGTTAAGACCCAGTGTAGTTGACAAGATTACTTGAGGTGTGAAAAAGAGGGGATAGGTATGGCGCTGCTCTTATTAAGAGGTGACCTACAACCTCTAAATACTTGAGGGGTGTGTGTCACAGCTGCATTTAGTGCAAAAAGTGACAATAAAATATTTGTATATTCACAAAAATCCGCAAAAAAAATCCTACTGTGTAAACTTCCTAACCGCTTATATATAATACATATTGTTATGTTCAAACGAAAATAAAATAAACACAATCCTGTGCAAAACCTGCAATTCAAAGTGACATTTCTGTGCAAAAAAATCCAACATATATGACTGGTGTATATTGTTGTTGTGAAACTGGGTTCAGAAATATACGTCCTTAAACCCTGGTGTATAAAAAAAGTCCAATAAAGTGACAATGTGAGGAGACCACTTACATCGCAGACAAGGAGGCACTTGGAGAACATAGGACAGGAAGTTTCCTCCCACTCCACAGGCTGCACAGTGGCTCATACTGTGAAGGTGAAATACCTCCTTGTGGGGTGAATAATAGTGGTGAGTGCGTTTCTTATGGGGCACTATTTTCCAAGAAGCACAGAACACCTAAGGTGAGCCGCCAATTCACTCAGGGGTGGATGGTGGAAGATATCGCAATCACTTTTTATGTTATTCTGGCACGGATTGAAGTTTTTTGCTTGAGTGGGAAGGTTATCCACTAAGTTTTCATTATCTTTATAGATTTGGACTTTTTAAAGTTATAACCATTGCACTTTATATTTACCTGCTGTTTATATGTTTGACTCACTTATGCATGAAATACAGATGGAGGTTTATACAGTATATTTGAACACTGATTATATTTTATTGTTGAATAAGCACGCCATTATTTTTTATTTTACTAATCAATGGTTGCAGCTCTTCTTATATACTTATATATTTGTTACAATCCAATTTACCACAAAAAGGTATCATTATTTTTATATGCACAAATTTGTTTATACATAGCAGCGCACAAGTATTTTACACAAATATTTACACCTATAAAGGATGACAGCCCAAGATTATATGGAAACCTTCTCATGTACTTTAGAGAGGACACAAACCTGGACTAAGGAACAATGGGTAGATCCAGTTGGGCCATTGTTAGCGGGAGGCTCCCAAAGGGCAAACTTCAAGATACCCTCTCACAGTGGCTATGATTATGACTAGTTATAAGGAGAGATCTTGCAGCAGCTGGGGTTCACAACATCAGAAAGGGAGCAGCAGGTGCATGCAGTAACTGGAGCTACAAACTTGCTCCTAAATGTATTACCTGATAAAACTTGTCAAACATTCGCAGCAACCTGAAGTGCTTACAGGGCCTCAAATCATAGAGAGGGTCACCATGAACCAGTTAATGAGGGCTCTACTTCCAGAGCTGCAGAGGTAAGTGAGCTAAGCTGATCCAAAATCAGCCGATCACCCAGTAGAGCATTATACTGCTGATGAAGACCTCTATAGCTTTGAGTTCCCTAACAACCAAGAAGCTGCCTCCTTAGCCACTAGTTTAAAAGTAGCCTCACAGCCTGTAAAGTTACAAAGAGGAAGCACTGAGAGGTCAGAAAATCGGAGGGATGCCACCTGTCAATAGATGCTTGGGAAGCATGGGTGAAACCCATAATCTGCCCTAGTTGGAATTGTAGTGAATGGGATCACATGGTTTCCAAGAACTTATGGAGTATGGCTGAATCTGGTAGTTGTCACTGTTTGTGCACCCTGGTCTAGTTGCATATCCTGACATGCCAATTTTGGGGAGAGATTTTGCCACTGTTCCAGGCACTGTACACTATGCAGGGGAGAGGACAAGACCCCTGAACCCAAAGATACATTAGTGCCTACTGTGCCCAGTGTGCTGGAGCTAGACCAGTTACGTGATTCCACTATTGCAAAAGCCTCTGAACATCTGAAGGTAAGCAGCAGGAACCCAATAACTTGTTTGTGATGAATTTTTGTACCAGATGAACAACATTTGATGTGACTTTGTGGAACTCTTCATGGTACCTAGGCTTTATAGCAGAACTTTGTAATATATGGCTGATACAGAGACCAGAGAACATATTTTACAGAGTTATTTTTGTCCCAGGATACATGCCGATGTGAAAGACTATTGTGAAAAGACTATGCCGTGTTTCCATAGTCTGCTGGTTCTATTGCAAGTGATTTGAGTTTCCTTTTGAGTGAAATTGCAACGGATCTGATAGGGCCAGTAGTTAAATCTACTTGAAGCTATCGGTACATTCAAATTGGTTATGGACAATGCTACCTGGTATCCCAAGGCTGTTCCTTTAAGGAACACTACCTCCAAAACCATCACCAGTTTTTCTCTGTTTACCCACACAGGGATACCAAAATAGCACCAAACAGATCAACAGACTACCTTATGGTAACAGTAATGCAAGGATTGCGCAAATTGAAGATTAAGAAGTAGCCTCCTTCAGTTTACCACTCTCAAACCAAAGGTTTGGTAGAAAGAATTTACAGTAGTAGGAAAACAGTAGGATAGAAAACTAGTACCTCTAAAAAGGTCTAATTTTCAGAGCACAAGAATATCATTGTAGCTTTATACAGTACAATAAAATATACCTTCTCAAGGTAGTTGAATTCTGCTGCTGTCTCCCTGAAGAAAAAATACACATGATCTTTCCATTCCACAGCATTGACAAAATATGGATCTAAAAACAGAAACAGACTAATTAGGTACAAGTTAACAACATATTACCACTTTAAAAACGCAGTATGTTACCATTATATATATTTAAAGCTAAAACAGAAAGCGACAGAAAATCCCACCAATGTGAGGGCATCTCTGGTTGTCACCGGTGTTACCAGAACTAGTGTTCCCATTGGAAGATTTCCCCTCTATTACCGTTCTGGTGACATCCCAAAATTATGCATTTTCTTTCACCTTTAGTGATAACAGTAAACAGGACAAATAGAGTGAATCTCCCTAATGGGGACCCTGACAGCAATAAAAACGCAAGGGGCACTAATTCCTTTCCTCTCTGTGAAAACGGAAAAAAATGCCTTTAGTTCTACTGTAACTGCAAAAGTAACACTAAAGTAGAACCAAAGGCAAACCTTTTTATTAATTTTCTAAAGAGCAAGGATTATAAACCCTGTCAGTTTTTTTTGTTTTTGTTTTGCTGTCTGTGTTCCATTAGAGAGATTTCCCTTTCAAATAGGCCCCTTTCATACTGGGGCAGTTTGCAGGCTTTATTGCGCTAAAAATAGCGCCTGTAAACCGACCTAAAACTGCCGCTGCTGTTTCTCCAGTGTGAAAGCCCGAGGGCTTTCACACAGAAGCGGTGCGCTGGCAGGAGAGAAAAAAAACTTCTGCAAACAGCATCTTTGGAGCGGTGAAGGAGCGGTGTATTCACCGCTCCTGCCCATTGAAATCAATGGGGCAGCGCGGCTATACCCCGGCTGTAGCGGCGTTATGCGAGCGGTTTTAACCCTTTTTTGGCCGCCAGCGGGGGTTAAAACAGCACCACAAGTGGCCGAATACCGCTGCAAAAAATAGCGCCGTTTTACCGCCGACGCCCCCACCACCCCAGTGTGAAAGGGGCCTTACTAACTCATAGCCACAACAGGAAGCAAGAGGGAAATTCCTCTAAAGTGAGAGAATCCCTGGTCATCACAAGGGTCACGTAGGAGGATTTCCCCTTCTATGCCTGTGTCGGTGAGAGCCCAAAGTTTGACATTTTTCTTTCACTTTCACTCTCTGCAGGTCAGTAAAACAGGACAAATAGAGAGGCTGAATCTCCCTATTGGGGAAATAGACAGCAATGAAAAACAAGTATTCTATCCCCTCTCCACTGTCCACTCAAAACTAAAAAAAAGTGTTGTGTTTAGTAATAAGGTATTTTGGCTTATTAAAATTAAAATTGCAATGTACAATAGCAGCAATACATCATACCAACCATCTGTTTTCTGTGACCAAATAGGATGATGAAACCTGTCTTGTTATAGGATGTTGTATGTTGTTTGCTTTGCCATGGTGAACTGACCTTTTGTGTATACTATGAAAAACTGCAAGGAAAAGATATATCTAAAGATGTATCTAAAATGTTAAAACCTTTAATTCCCAATTTGCCAACAGGATACATAGTGAAATTTTTGTTGCTTATAGTTCATCGCTATATATAAAATAAGAGGGCTCATACTTATGTGCCATAAAAAGCAGATATCTAAATAAGAAAAAAATAAGAAAAAATGCTTATCAGAAATGCTCTTAACGACCTTAAAGCGGAGCTCCACCTAAAAGGGGAAGCTCTGCTTGTTCGCACCCTACGTGGGGTGGGGGTGGGGGGTCGGGGAAAAGCAGGTACCTGGTTTTGACAGGTACCTGATTTCACTTCTGGGTAAGATCTCCCGCCCCTCCTTCTTCCCCTGCTGACTTCTGAGACACACACAGGTCCCAGAAAATGGCAGGACCATTCAGAAAGCACAGTGCAGCTCGCACATGCACAGTAGGAAATCAGCTTCACTGCCAGTTTCCATTAGTAAACATGCCGGCACCTGCACTGAAGTGGATTGAAGAATAGGCTTGGGGTGCTGACATCTCTGGATCCCTGGACAGGTGGCTCGAGGTGCTGACATCTCTGGATCTCTGGACAGGTAAGTGTCCCTATATGACTTTTTAAATATTTTTTGCCAAGACTGGAGCTAATCTTTAACTGCAGCAAAGCACTGCTAGAATAAATGCTCACAAAAATAAGCAATAACCAACATGTATATAAACAGCCTGCATTAATGATGTCATATCAAATTCTTTGCATAAATAGCCACAACAGTATAAATATATCCTTAAAAATATAAACAACCTTGTTTTTTTTCTTACCACTTTGCTGTTAATAACCATGGTCTGGGTTCTTTGCAAGATACAGTGAAGAATGTAGGCACTTAATATTATTATTGAGCTGTAAAGTATGGGACCGGCACTGTTAAGCCTTTATTAGCTATTAGGGATGGGCATAAAACCAAAAGCAAACATGTATTATATTACAGCCTACCATTTCTTAGATGTGATAGCTGCATTAATTTTCTTTTTAGGATTTATTTCTTCTATTTTCACCTGGTGATCCAGCCAGTAAAGCCGTTGTCTTTCAAAAGAACAAGCTCCCCAGCAGAATCAGTTACAGAGATGAGACAAACCATTTATCTTTAGCAGGGGCGCTTACAATGATCATTTTTTATATATGTAAAACCTTTATCACAAAAGGAAAATAAAAACTGTTAGCTTTAACTGCCTATAAAGTATTAGCTGGAGTTTGGTTTTAATTTCTTTTTTTTTTTTAATCCAAATAAGTTTATTGAATTCGACATAAACAAACATATCCAGGCTTCGACAATACACAGTCACATTGCATATTTTGTAAATTCTCATTACTAATTGGCAGAACTCCCCGCCTAAGTGAGGTCCTTGGTACATAGCAATAAACTGTATAAGTGTATTTAACCAGCATTTAGACCCAGCAATCTCCTCATCACAGATCCACCGGGACTAGTCCAGGCACATTCAACCACGGGCCCCAGAGTTTCTCAAACTTTTGAGTGCATCCCCTATGCTGATATACCACTCTCTCCATTCTGATCATGTTCCCAACTGCGGAAATGTATTCCTTAACTGTGGGAGGGTCCTCTGATATCCAGTGGAGCATTATCATCTTACATGCTAATAATAGGGTCCTGGTAACTGCTATTCTGATGCTCTCCTCCCATTCAAAGACCTCCAACACATTTAATAAGCAGTGTTTTGGGTCAGTGGGCATAGAGATCTGAAATACCCTGTTTATGGTATCCACCACTCCACCCCAATAGGAGTGAAGCCTCGGGCACCTCCATAGTAGATGGATCAGATCTCCATGGTCCCTTTTGCATCTGGTGCACATCGGAGTAGATCTAAGACCCATTCTGTATAATTTATGTGGAGTATAGTACACCCTCAGAATTAGGTACAGTTGTGTTAGCCTTTGTGATACATTCAACAAGCTTATGGGCAGCGCTTGTAGAATCTCCTCCCACTGGTCTCCATCTATCTGCCCCACATCTCTTTCCCACTTTTCCATCATTCTCAAGGGATGTTTAGTCAAGAAGATCTGCAGGAGCATATTATAACAAGGTACACTTTTTAACTTTGTACCTTGTTATCTATCTATCAATTGTATGAACATTACAATGTATGCTATACCTCATCTAATTATATATTTTTACCTATTTAATTATGCATGTATTGTTTGACTGTATGTACTCTACGGTTACAACGTGTATGCTTGAACATTATGCCAATAAATTCCTCTATGTTCATCCTATTACCCTTTTGCTGTCACATGCTTCATTTAAAGTCCCAACCTTCCTCCTAGTTATTCCCCTTGTTTTGTGATTTAGATTGGGATGGAAACGCATGACCTTACCAGGTCATGGTTTCACATAAAGTCCCTAGGGATGGAAATGGGTGACCTTACCAGGTCATGATTTCCTCAAAGTCCCTAAAAACCCCCTCCTTTTCTTGTATATATGCATAGGGATGGAAGCATGTGCCATTGCTCTATTTAGCTCCACTTCTTTATCCATACTGCCCTTAATGACCTTTGTGATACCTCCCCTGTTTTTCATTACTTCATCCTTCCAACCATTTCATTTATTTTCACTCGTTGTATTTTTTTAATTTTTTCCATTTTCCATATTTTTATATTTTTATTTTTATATCCAATGTCATCTCATATAGACTGAGGCTAAACCCTATGGGGCTGTGTCACTGGTGGCGTGTGCTGGTGGGACTGCCTTGCCATCTGGTCTTGTTTTCCCTCCCGGGAGCCGCGACGCACCTTGCGGGTCTCCTTCCTCCCCCAGGTTTTCCTCTGGGGGGATGGACGCCGGTCTACTGTGCGTCGACGTCACGCACCACACTGTGCTTGCGGCGTCTGTTGGCGCCGTCATGCGCAGTTGTTGTATCCACACTCGTGGGCTATGGGGGAGGTATCTGTGCCGTTGCCGGACAGCTGTCCGACTTGCGGTGCTCCTACCCCCGCTACACGGCGTGACGTTGGTGGGCGGCCCCGCGACGGCGTTATATGGACGCTCTCCGGGGCGGTCTGGGCATTCGAGGCTCTCCACACATCCGACCTCACACCATTTGGGAATTCTCCCCCCTCTGGGGCCCCAATCTTCCTCCTCAGGTACACCCTTCACTCCCCCTTTGGCTGTCACTGCACTGGTCGTCCTTGACTCGTCCTTCACGCCCTACCCACTCCCACTGCCTCCCTATCTATATCCCCACTGGTTTTCTTCTACTTCTCACAATATGGCTGTGGTGTTCCTTTCTTATCTCCTCTCCCCTAACATTGTCCTCACTCACCCCCACTATCTTTCACTTTCTCAGGTACCCTCGGTCCCCGTGCCTGCCCTGGTTGGCGCCCGCTTTCGTCCCTGCGGGGCTCCCCGCCTCGGCTCCCGTTTGGGCCTACC
This sequence comes from Aquarana catesbeiana, assembly GCF_042186555.1. Taxonomy (NCBI): domain Eukaryota; kingdom Metazoa; phylum Chordata; class Amphibia; order Anura; family Ranidae; genus Aquarana; species Aquarana catesbeiana. The sequence continues at coordinate 537,890,841 of NC_133324.1, read as the reverse complement.
TGGATGGCTTACGGGGTCCTGCCGCCTATCTATCAGTGCCTAGTCTCGTAGTGAGTATATATCTTCATATCAGCAGCGGGGGCTGTACACCACGCCCCCCCCCATTGTTTTTTGTTTCTTATTTTTCTTTTGCTCATTTTATCCCCATATTTTTCTAGATTTACACGTGCTTGCTCCTGACGAGTGGCATGGAAGCCACGAAACGCGTTGAGCCATCAATTGCCGTGTTCTACTGTCCTATCTGTCCCCATCAGTTTTATCTTATTCTACTCCCCCCGCAGGTCCAATGAGGCCTTAGGTCCAGCAGGCATTATCGTTTTAATATCTATGTTACCCAAATTGCTTGTGGTGCACTAGGGAATTTGTGAATGTGGTATCCTGAGTCATCATTATTCAACTTTTTAACTTTGTACCTTGTTATCTATCTATCAATTGTATGAACATTACAATGTATGCTATACCTCATCTAATTATATATTTTTACCTATTTAATTATGCATGTATTGTTTGACTGTATGTACTCTACGGTTACAACGTGTATGCTTGAATATTATGCCAATAAATTCCTCTATGTTCATCCTATTACCCTTTTGCTGTCACATGCTTCATTTAAAGTCCCAACCTTCCTCCTAGTTATTCCCCTTGTTTTGTGATTTAGATTGGGATGGAAACGCATGACCTTACCAGGTCATGGTTTCACATAAAGTCCCTAGGGATGGAAATGGGTGACCTTACCAGGTCATGATTTCCTCAAAGTCCCTAAAAACCCCCTCCTTTTCTTGTATATATGCATAGGGATGGAAGCATGTGCCATTGCTCTATTTAGCTCCACTTCTTTATCCATACTGCCCTTAATGACCTTTGTGATACCTCCCCTGTTTTTCATTACTTCATCCTTCCAACCATTTCATTTATTTTCACTCGTTGTATTTTTTAAATTTTTTCCATTTTCCATATTTTTATATTTTTATTTTTATATCCAATGTCATCTCATATAGACTGAGGCTAAACCCTATGGGGCTGTGTCACTGGTGGCGTGTGCTGGTGGGACTGCCTTGCCATCTGGTCTTGTTTTCCCTCCCGGGAGCCGCGACGCACCTTGCGGGTCTCCTTCCTCCCCCAGGTTTTCCTCTGGGGGGATGGACGCCGGTCTACTGTGCGTCGACGTCACGCACCACACTGTGCTTGCGGCGTCTGTTGGCGCCGTCATGCGCAGTTGTTGTAGCCACACTCGTGGGCTATGGGGGAGGTATCTGTGCCGTTGCCGGACAGCTGTCCGACTTGCGGTGCTCCTACCCCCGCTACACGGCGTGACGTTGGTGGGCGGCCCCGCGACGGCGTTATACGGATGCTCTCCGGGGCGGTCTGGGCATTCGAGGCTCTCCACACATCCGACCTCACACCATTTGGGAATTCTCCCCCCTCTGGGGCCCCAATCTTCCTCCTCAGGTACACCCTTCACTCCCCCTTTGGCTGTCACTGCACTGGTCGTCCTTGACTCGTCCTTCACGCCCTACCCACTCCCACTGCCTCCCTATCTATATCCCCACTGGTTTTCTTCTACTTCTCACAATATGGCTGTGGTGTTCCTTTCTTATCTCCTCTCCCCTAACATTGTCCTCACTCACCCCCACTATCTTTCACTTTCTCAGGTACCCTCGGTCCCCGTGCCTGCCCTGGTTGGCGCCCGCTTTCGTCCCTGCGGGGCTCCCCGCCTCGGCTCCCGTTTGGGCCTACCTGGATGGCTTACGGGGTCCCGCCGCCTATCTATCAGTGCCTAGTCTCGTAGTGAGTATATATCTTCATATCAGCAGCGGGGGCTGTACACCACGCCCCCCCCCCATTGTTTTTTGTTTCTTATTTTTCTTTTGCTCATTTTATCCCCATATTTTTCTAGATTTACACGTGCTTGCTCCTGACGAGTGGCATGGAAGCCACGAAACGCGTTGAGCCATCAATTGCCGTGTTCTACTGTCCTATCTGTCCCCATCAGTTTTATCTTATTCTACTCCCCCCGCAGGTCCAATGAGGCCTTAGGTCCAGCAGGCATTATCGTTTTAATATCTATGTTACCCAAATTGCTTGTGGTGCACTAGGGAATTTGTGAATGTGGTATCCTGAGTCATCATTATTCAACTTTTTAACTTTGTACCTTGTTATCTATCTATCAATTGTATGAACATTACAATGTATGCTATACCTCATCTAATTATATATTTTTACCTATTTAATTATGCATGTATTGTTTGACTGTATGTACTCTACGGTTACAACGTGTATGCTTGAATATTATGCCAATAAATTCCTCTATGTTCATCCTATTACCCTTTTGCTGTCACATGCTTCATTTAAAGTCCCAACCTTCCTCCTAGTTATTCCCCTTGTTTTGTGATTTAGATTGGGATGGAAACGCATGACCTTACCAGGTCATGGTTTCACATAAAGTCCCTAGGGATGGAAATGGGTGACCTTACCAGGTCATGATTTCCTCAAAGTCCCTAAAAACCCCCTCCTTTTCTTGTATATATGCATAGGGATGGAAGCATGTGCCATTGCTCTATTTAGCTCTACTTCTTTATCCATACTGCCCTTAATGACCTTTGTGATACCTCCCCTGTTTTTCATTACTTCATCCTTCCAACCATTTCATTTATTTTCACTCGTTGTATTTTTTAAATTTTTTCCATTTTCCATATTTTTATATTTTTATTTTTATATCCAATGTCATCTCATATAGACTGAGGCTAAACCCTATGGGGCTGTGTCACTGGTGGCGTGTGCTGGTGGGACTGCCTTGCCATCTGGTCTTGTTTTCCCTCCCGGGAGCCGCGACGCACCTTGCGGGTCTCCTTCCTCCCCCAGGTTTTCCTCTGGGGGGATGGACGCCGGTCTACTGTGCGTCGACGTCACGCACCACACTGTGCTTGCGGCGTCTGTTGGCGCCGTCATGCGCAGTTGTTGTATCCACACTCGTGGGCTATGGGGGAGGTATCTGTGCCGTTGCCGGACAGCTGTCCGACTTGCGGTGCTCCTACCCCCGCTACACGGCGTGACGTTGGTGGGCGGCCTCGCGACGGCGTTATACGGACGCTCTCCGGGGCGGTCTGGGCATTCGAGGCTCTCCACACATCCGACCTCACACCATTTGGGAATTCTCCCCCCTCTGGGGCCCCAATCTTCCTCCTCAGGTACACCCTTCACTCCCCCTTTGGCTGTCACTGCACTGGTCGTCCTTGACTCGTCCTTCACGCCCTACCCACTCCCACTGCCTCCCTATCTATATCCCCACTGGTTTTCTTCTACTTCTCACAATATGGCTGTGGTGTTCCTTTCTTATCTCCTCTCCCCTAACATTGTCCTCACTCACCCCCACTATCTTTCACTTTCTCAGGTACCCTCGGTCCCCGTGCCTGCCCTGGTTGGCGCCCGCTTTCGTCCCTGCGGGGCTCCCCGCCTCGGCTCCCGTTTGGGCCTACCTGGATGGCTTACGGGGTCCTGCCGCCTATCTATCAGTGCCTAGTCTCGTAGTGAGTATATATCTTCATATCAGCAGCGGGGGCTGTACACCACGCCCCCCCCCATTGTTTTTTGTTTCTTATTTTTCTTTTGCTCATTTTATCCCCATATTTTTCTAGATTTACACGTGCTTGCTCCTGACGAGTGGCATGGAAGCCACGAAACGCGTTGAGCCATCAATTGCCGTGTTCTACTGTCCTATCTGTCCCCATCAGTTTTATCTTATTCTACTCCCCCCGCAGGTCCAATGAGGCCTTAGGTCCAGCAGGCATTATCGTTTTAATATCTATGTTACCCAAATTGCTTGTGGTGCACTAGGGAATTTGTGAATGTGGTATCCTGAGTCATCATTATTCAACTTTTTAACTTTGTACCTTGTTATCTATCTATCAATTGTATGAACATTACAATGTATGCTATACCTCATCTAATTATATATTTTTACCTATTTAATTATGCATGTATTGTTTGACTGTATGTACTCTACGGTTACAACGTGTATGCTTGAATATTATGCCAATAAATTCCTCTATGTTCATCCTATTACCCTTTTGCTGTCACATGCTTCATTTAAAGTCCCAACCTTCCTCCTAGTTATTCCCCTTGTTTTGTGATTTAGATTGGGATGGAAACGCATGACCTTACCAGGTCATGGTTTCACATAAAGTCCCTAGGGATGGAAATGGGTGACCTTACCAGGTCATGATTTCCTCAAAGTCCCTAAAAACCCCCTCCTTTTCTTGTATATATGCATAGGGATGGAAGCATGTGCCATTGCTCTATTTAGCTCCACTTCTTTATCCATACTGCCCTTAATGACCTTTGTGATACCTCCCCTGTTTTTCATTACTTCATCCTTCCAACCATTTCATTTATTTTCACTCGTTGTATTTTTTAAATTTTTTCCATTTTCCATATTTTTATATTTTTATTTTTATATCCAATGTCATCTCATATAGACTGAGGCTAAACCCTATGGGGCTGTGTCACTGGTGGCGTGTGCTGGTGGGACTGCCTTGCCATCTGGTCTTGTTTTCCCTCCCGGGAGCCGCGACGCACCTTGCGGGTCTCCTTCCTCCCCCAGGTTTTCCTCTGGGGGGATGGACGCCGGTCTACTGTGCGTCGACGTCACGCACCACACTGTGCTTGCGGCGTCTGTTGGCGCCGTCATGCGCAGTTGTTGTAGCCACACTCGTGGGCTATGGGGGAGGTATCTGTGCCGTTGCCGGACAGCTGTCCGACTTGCGGTGCTCCTACCCCCGCTACACGGCGTGACGTTGGTGGGCGGCCCCGCGACGGCGTTATACGGATGCTCTCCGGGGCGGTCTGGGCATTCGAGGCTCTCCACACATCCGACCTCACACCATTTGGGAATTCTCCCCCCTCTGGGGCCCCAATCTTCCTCCTCAGGTACACCCTTCACTCCCCCTTTGGCTGTCACTGCACTGGTCGTCCTTGACTCGTCCTTCACGCCCTACCCACTCCCACTGCCTCCCTATCTATATCCCCACTGGTTTTCTTCTACTTCTCACAATATGGCTGTGGTGTTCCTTTCTTATCTCCTCTCCCCTAACATTGTCCTCACTCACCCCCACTATCTTTCACTTTCTCAGGTACCCTCGGTCCCCGTGCCTGCCCTGGTTGGCGCCCGCTTTCGTCCCTGCGGGGCTCCCCGCCTCGGCTCCCGTTTGGGCCTACCTGGATGGCTTACGGGGTCCCGCCGCCTATCTATCAGTGCCTAGTCTCGTAGTGAGTATATATCTTCATATCAGCAGCGGGGGCTGTACACCACGCCCCCCCCCCATTGTTTTTTGTTTCTTATTTTTCTTTTGCTCATTTTATCCCCATATTTTTCTAGATTTACACGTGCTTGCTCCTGACGAGTGGCATGGAAGCCACGAAACGCGTTGAGCCATCAATTGCCGTGTTCTACTGTCCTATCTGTCCCCATCAGTTTTATCTTATTCTACTCCCCCCGCAGGTCCAATGAGGCCTTAGGTCCAGCAGGCATTATCGTTTTAATATCTATGTTACCCAAATTGCTTGTGGTGCACTAGGGAATTTGTGAATGTGGTATCCTGAGTCATCATTATTCAACTTTTTAACTTTGTACCTTGTTATCTATCTATCAATTGTATGAACATTACAATGTATGCTATACCTCATCTAATTATATATTTTTACCTATTTAATTATGCATGTATTGTTTGACTGTATGTACTCTACGGTTACAACGTGTATGCTTGAATATTATGCCAATAAATTCCTCTATGTTCATCCTATTACCCTTTTGCTGTCACATGCTTCATTTAAAGTCCCAACCTTCCTCCTAGTTATTCCCCTTGTTTTGTGATTTAGATTGGGATGGAAACGCATGACCTTACCAGGTCATGGTTTCACATAAAGTCCCTAGGGATGGAAATGGGTGACCTTACCAGGTCATGATTTCCTCAAAGTCCCTAAAAACCCCCTCCTTTTCTTGTATATATGCATAGGGATGGAAGCATGTGCCATTGCTCTATTTAGCTCTACTTCTTTATCCATACTGCCCTTAATGACCTTTGTGATACCTCCCCTGTTTTTCATTACTTCATCCTTCCAACCATTTCATTTATTTTCACTCGTTGTATTTTTTAAATTTTTTCCATTTTCCATATTTTTATATTTTTATTTTTATATCCAATGTCATCTCATATAGACTGAGGCTAAACCCTATGGGGCTGTGTCACTGGTGGCGTGTGCTGGTGGGACTGCCTTGCCATCTGGTCTTGTTTTCCCTCCCGGGAGCCGCGACGCACCTTGCGGGTCTCCTTCCTCCCCCAGGTTTTCCTCTGGGGGGATGGACGCCGGTCTACTGTGCGTCGACGTCACGCACCACACTGTGCTTGCGGCGTCTGTTGGCGCCGTCATGCGCAGTTGTTGTATCCACACTCGTGGGCTATGGGGGAGGTATCTGTGCCGTTGCCGGACAGCTGTCCGACTTGCGGTGCTCCTACCCCCGCTACACGGCGTGACGTTGGTGGGCGGCCTCGCGACGGCGTTATACGGACGCTCTCCGGGGCGGTCTGGGCATTCGAGGCTCTCCACACATCCGACCTCACACCATTTGGGAATTCTCCCCCCTCTGGGGCCCCAATCTTCCTCCTCAGGTACACCCTTCACTCCCCCTTTGGCTGTCACTGCACTGGTCGTCCTTGACTCGTCCTTCACGCCCTACCCACTCCCACTGCCTCCCTATCTATATCCCCACTGGTTTTCTTCTACTTCTCACAATATGGCTGTGGTGTTCCTTTCTTATCTCCTCTCCCCTAACATTGTCCTCACTCACCCCCACTATCTTTCACTTTCTCAGGTACCCTCGGTCCCCGTGCCTGCCCTGGTTGGCGCCCGCGTTCGTCCCTGCGGGGCTCCCCACCTCGGCTCCCGTTTGGGCCTACCTGGATGGCTTACGGGGTCCCGCCGCCTATCTATCAGTGCCTAGTCTCGTAGTGAGTATATATCTTCATATCAGCAGCGGGGGCTGTACGCCACGCCCCCCCCCCATTGTTTTTTGTTTCTTATTTTTCTTTTGCTCATTTTATCCCCATATTTTTCTAGATTTACACGTGCTTGCTCCTGACGAGTGGCATGGAAGCCACGAAACGCGTTGAGCCATCAATTGCCGTGTTCTACTGTCCTATCTGTCCCCATCAGTTTTATCTTATTCTACTCCCCCCGCAGGTCCAATGAGGCCTTAGGTCCAGCAGGCATTATCGTTTTAATATCTATGTTACCCAAATTGCTTGTGGTGCACTAGGGAATTTGTGAATGTGGTATCCTGAGTCATCATTATTCAACTTTTTAACTTTGTACCTTGTTATCTATCTATCAATTGTATGAACATTACAATGTATGCTATACCTCATCTAATTATATATTTTTACCTATTTAATTATGCATGTATTGTTTGACTGTATGTACTCTACGGTTACAACGTGTATGCTTGAATATTATGCCAATAAATTCCTCTATGTTCATCCTATTACCCTTTTGCTGTCACATGCTTCATTTAAAGTCCCAACCTTCCTCCTAGTTATTCCCCTTGTTTTGCATATTATAACATTGAGAGATGAAACATTTAGTATTTGTAGCTCTCATAACTAGGTTAAATAATGGTGTTGGTGAAGGAGACCACTCTGAAGCGCTGCTCTGAGCCCTCACAGCATGTTTCAATTGCATATAATGGAATCCCATATTAGACGGCAAGCCGTGCCTTTCCTGCAGAGTCTCAAAGGGTAATAGAATACCGTTCTGAAAAATGTCTCTAATGTATATCACTCCAAATCTCTTCCATAAGGCCCCATGCTGTAATTGCGCTATTTCAGGGTACGTCCCATTGGACCATGTATCCTGTCACTCCCTGTAGGTATCTAATTTTGTTCCCGATTTTCTGGAGAAGATTATAGGTCGGGTACTTCTTATTTGGTTTCCCAAAGGCTAGAGCTTCAAGTGCCCCTGGCACTGAATCTCGTTTTACTGTGTGTAGCATCACAGTCTCTGAAGAGCTACGGGTAATACTCGTCCTCTCTGTCTCCCCACCCATAACCCCTATTAGGTGTTGGAGCTGCGCTGCTAAATAATATAACCATGGGTTCAGTAGGGCTAGTCCCCCCTCATCTTTAGGGCACTGTTTTCAGAGGAACCACTACTGGAGAATTGTGGTGCACATATAGTAGCTGGGGCATGAGATCAGATTCACCCTACCAGCTATCGACAGGCACAATGAATTCCACGTCTTAATTTGGTCTCGGAATTTCTGCAGTAGTGGGGAGATGTTCAATCTCCCATAGTCTCTTACCGTGGGTGTCACCTGGACTCCCAGGTACCTAAAGGATGTGGACAAGGGTATGGAATTGTTGTCGGGAGGCCTGAGCATTAGGGAGGATTTTGTCCAATTGATCTGGATCCCTGAATAAGTGCCAAATTCTGTTATGGTTGACATGGTTTCTTGAAGGGAACCTTCAACGTCCCCCAGCAGAATCATAGTATCATCCGCGTAGAGCATCAACTTCTCTTGTCTGTCACCTTAACGGAAGCCAGTAATACCCGGGTGATCCCTGATTGTGATTGCCAAGGATTCAATAGCTAGCGCGAAGAGCAGGGGAGACAAAGGGCACCCCTGTCTCATGCCCCGTCCCAGCGCAAAAGTATAAGAGATTCTGCCCGATGCCCTAATGGCTCCCTCAAGTGGGTCTTAAAAGCCACCCATTGGGTCAAGGAAGAATCAGAAAAATCCTGTCTGGCTAGGAATTCCTGCATGCTCCTCCCCAGCTCCATTGAGGATAGAAATAATTTCAGCCAGAAGGCATTACATTTCCAGGGTGCCTGGGCACCCCGGACAGCAGAGCCACGATCAGCTTAATCACCAAGTGGGAGTGGTCAGACACACTGCGCGGTTTATATATCACTTCCGAGATGGATGGGAGCATGGTAGGGTCACATACTGCCAAATCAATCCTGGACAACGTCCCATGCGTCTTGGAGAAACAGGAGTCAATGCGATATTCCAATCCCACACGTTCCCGGATAAATGGCAAAAAAACATTAATGGGTGCTTGTAACAATTACCAGTTGGGTTCTGGAAGCATCAGACAAAAGTATATCTTTGCCAGCACACCATGGATCAGCAAGCAGAACTGTCCAAAAAAGGTTCTTTAATAGAAAGAAAGTCACATCACAAGAGAGGTGCAACGTTTCGGGGCCGCGCAGGACCCCTTCGTCAGGCAAGTGATGGGGTGTACAGTGAAAAAACACAGTATATATACAGTGGCCACCAATTGGGAAAAAAACAAGTGCAGAATGAGAGAAATAGTCCCCTCCCCCTCCCTCTGACGTCAGATTGACGTCAGAATCCCGCCTAAATCATTATAAATCATTATATATGCTGGTAAAATGCAAGTTCAGCAGTAGGGATGAGCTTCGTGTTCGAGTCGAACCCACGTTCATCTCGAACATCGGCTGTTCGATCGTTCGTCGAATTGCGAACGATATGGGCCGTTCGCGCCAAATTCGTGTGGCGCGTCACAGCCCATAATTCACTGCGGCATCGCAGTGCATTGCTGGCTGATGATTGGCCAAGCATGCACTATGACCCGCATGCTTGGCCAATCACAGCGCCGTCGGTAGAGAGAGCTGTAATTGGCCAAAGCCAGGGTGGCTTTGGCCAATTATGGCTCAGGGGGTTTAGAACATGCCCCACACTATATAAGGCTGCCTGCATAGCGGCCCTGTGTAGTGTGTTCCGGCGTTGAGAGACAGAGACAGAGAGATAGTGTCATTTCATTTGAGTTAGCTAGATTAGGCAGGATAGTCAGTGAGTTAGCTGCACTTACAGTGTATTGTGTATATATATGCATCCCAGGTGTTGTATATATATATATACACTGTATTCAGTTTAGCTAGATCCGTTCCTGTTATCTTCCTACTGACAGGCAGGCTTGTCTTGTTACAGTATTTACAGCTACCTGAAGAACATTGCTGGTGTTTTTTTGATCCTATTAGTACCACAGTCAGGCAGCTAGACTATTTACAGTTAGTGTAGTGCGTCCTCCTCACAGTGTTCAGTTAAAGCTACAAGTTAGTAACCTCTGCACAGTGTTCAGCTAAAACTACAAGTTAGTGTAGTGCACAGCGTTCAGCTATAGCTACAAGTTAGGGTAGTGTGACCTCTGCACAATGTTCAGCTAAAGCTACAAGTTAGGGTAGTGCGTCCTCCTCACAGTGTTCAGCTAAAGCTACAAGCTGGTGTAGTGTGTCCTCCTCACAGTGTTCAGCGAAAACTACAAGTTAGTGTAGTGCAACCTCTGCACAGTATTTAGCTAAAGCGACAAGTTAGTTTAGTTTGACCTCTGCACAGTGTTCAGCTAAAGCTACAAGTTAGGGTAGTGCGTCCTCCTCACAGTGTTCAGCTAAAGCTACAAGCTGGTGTAGTGTGTCCTCCTCACAGTGTTCAGCGAAAACTACAAGTTAGTGTAGTGGGACCTCTGCACAGTGTTCAGCTAAAGCTACAAGTTAGTGCGTCCTCCTCACGGTGTTCAGCTAAAACTACAAGTTAGTGTAAAGAGACCTCTGCACAGTGTTCAGCTAAAGCTACAAGTTAGTATAGTGCATCCTCCTCACAGTGTTCAGCTAAAGCTACAAGTTAGTTTAGTGTGACCTCTGCACAATGTTCAGCTAAAGCTACAAGTTAGGGTAGTGCGTCCTCCTCACAGTGTTCAGCTAAAGCTACAAGCTGGTGTAGTGTGTCCTCCTCACAGTGTTCAGCGAAAACTACAAGTTAGTGTAGTGCGACCTCTGCACAGTATTCAGCTAAAGCTACAAGTTAGTGTAGTGCGTCCTCCTCACAGTGTTCAGCTAAAACTACAAGTTAGTGTAGTGTGACCTCTGCACAGTGTTCAGCTAAAGCTACAAGTTAGTGCGTCCTCCTCACAGTGTTCAGCTAAAACTACAAGTTAGTGTAGTGTGACCTGTGCACAGTGTTCAGCTAAAGCTACAAGTTTGTGTAGTGCGTCCTCTTCACAGTGTTCAGCTAAAACTACAAGTTAGCGTAGTGCGACCTCTGCACAGTGTTCAGATAAAGCTACAAGTTAATGCGTCCTCCTCATGGTGTTCAGCTAAAACTACAAGTTAGTGTAGTGAGACCTCTACACAGTGTTCAGCTAAAGCTACAAGTTAGTGTAGTGCGTCCTCCTCACAGTGTTCAGCTAAAGCTACAAGTTAGTTTAGTGTGACCTCTGCACAATGTTCAGCTAAAGCTACAAGTTAGGGTAGTGCGTCCTCCTCACAGTGTTCAGCTAAAGCTACAAGCTGGTGTAGTGTGTCCCCCTCACAGTGTTCAGCGAAAACTACAAGTTAGTGTAGTGCGACCTCTGCACAGTATTCAGTTAAAGCTACAAGTTAGTGTAGTGCGTCCTCCTCACAGTGTTCAGCTAAAACTACAAGTTAGTGTAGTGCGACTTCTGCACAGTGTTCAGCTAAAGCTACAAGTTAGTGCGTCCTCACAGTGTTCAGCTAAAACTACAAGTTAGGGTAGTGCGTCATCCTCACAGTGTTCAGCTAAAGCTACAAGTTGGTGTAGTGTGTCCTCCTCACAGTGTTCAGCGAAAACTACAAGTTAGTGTAGTGCGACCTCTGCACAGTGTTCAGCTAAAGCTACAAGTTAGTGTAGTGCGTCCTCACAGTGTTCAACTACACCTACAAGTTATTTTTTTGCAAGCTCTGCACAGTGTTCAGCTAAAGCTACCTGTAGAAGGTTGGTGGTGTTTTCCTGATCCTATCACTACCGCAGGCAGCTAAATAAACTACAAGTTATTTTTTGGCGAGCTCTGCACAGTGTTCACCTAAAGCTACCTGTAGAAGGTTGGTGGTGTTTTCCTGATCCTATCACTACCGCAGGCAGCTAAATAAGCTACAAGTTAGTGTAGTGCGAGCTCTGCACAGTGTTCACCTAAAGCTACCTGTAGAAGGTTTGTGGTGTTTTCCTGATCCTATCACTACCGCAGGCAGCTAAATAAGCTACAAGCTAGTGTAGTGCGAGCTCTGCACAGTGTTCAGCTAAAGCTACCTGTAGAAGGTTGGTGGTGTTTTCATAATCCTATTACTACCGCAGGCAGCTAAATAAGCTACAAGTTAGTCTAGTGCGAGCTCTGCACAGTGTTCAGCTAAAGCTACCTGTAGAAGGTTGGGTGGTGTTTTCCTGATCCTATCACTACCGCAGGCAGCTAAATAAGCTACAAGTTATTTTTTGGCGAGCTCTGCACAGTGTTCAGCTAAAGCTACCTATAGAAGGTTGGGTGGTGTTTTCCTGACCCTATCACTACTGCAGGCAGCTAAATAAGCTACAAGTTATTTTTTGGCGAGCTCTGCACAGTGTTCAGCTAAAGCTACCTGTAGAAGGTTGGTGGTGTTTTCCTGATCCTATCACTACCGCAGGCAGCTAAATAAGCTACAAGTTATTTTTTGGCGAGCTTGCACAGTGTTCAGCTAAAGCTACCCGTAGAAGGTTGGTGGTGTTTTCCTGATCCTATCACTACCGCAGGCAGCTAAATAAGCTACAATTTAGTTTTTGGCGAGCTCTGCACAGTGTTCACCTAAAGCTATACCAGTGCAAAAAGGAAAATGATTAATGCGCTACCCAAAAAAGACAAAAAAAGCAGCTGCTACAAACCATGAGACAAAAAGGTAACAAATATAGGATAAATTGTAGCGCTAAAAACACACATATATTAATAGTGGGTAAAGTTCAAGGTGCATATAGACATAATGTCCCAAGTAACAAGGGGAATATGTAATCCAAGTAGGACAACAGTCCGCAGTGAGATTAAATAATCTGTGTGTGGATCCTGTCTGCTTCCCAACCGTCAACTTGTATATCATCAACCTTAGCGAATAGATGGAATACGCTTACCAGAGAGGTTGGATTCTACTGCCATGAGCATAGAATCAATGGAGCTTGATGCCACCCTGGGCAAAATGGTGAGATGTTGGAGGCAAGGGTAGAGCCTCTACAGGGCCGGGACGTCCCCTCTATGTCCACCGAAGCAGAGCCAAAGATGGATTTCAAAAGGCAAAAGTGGTTTCTCAGTTATAAAGGCACTTCCAACCAGCCAACAAGCGTTCTGTCACATAAAAGAATCAGCATAAGGAGATGGCTGTGGGTGACGTAGCTCCCTTTTGCTTGCGTATCGTCCCAGGGAGAAGCACTTCATCAGCATATTGCATATTGCATATGCGAATAGATGGAATACGCTTACCAGAGAGGTTGGATTCTACTGCCATGAGCATAGAATCAATGGAGCTTGATGCCACCCTGGGCAAAGTGGTGAGATGTTGGAGGCAAGGGTAGAGCCTCTACAGGGCCGGGACGTCCCCTCTATGTCCACCGAAGCAGAGCCAAAGATGGATTTCAAAAGGCAAAAGTGGTTTCTCAGTTATAAAAGGCACTTCCAACCAGCCAACAAGCGTTCTGTCACATAAAAGAATCAGCATAAGGAGATGGCCGTGGGTGACGTAGCTCCCTTTTGCTTGCGTATCGTCCCAGGGAGAAGCACTTCATCAGCATATTGCATATTGCATATGCTGATGAAGTGCTTCTCCCTGGGACGAATCCAACCTCTCTGGTAAGCGTATTCCATCTATTCGCTAAGGTTGATGATATACAAGTTGACGGTTGGGAAGCAGACAGGATCCACACACAGATTATTTAATCTCACTGCGGACTGTTGTCCTACTTTGATTACATATTCCCCTTGTTACTTGGGACATTATGTCTATATGCACCTTGAACTTTACCCACTATTAATATATGTGTGTTTTTAGCGCTACAATTTATCCTATCTTTTTCACCTAAAGCTACCTGTAGAAGGTTGGTGGTGTTTTCCTGATCCTATCACTACCGCAGGCAGCTAAATAAGCTACAAGTTAGTTTTTTGCAAGCTCTGCACAGTGTTCAGCTAAAGCTACCTGTAGAAGGTTGGTGGTGTTCTCATACTACAGGCAGGCAGTTGATTTTGCTAGCTGCAGTATCGGTACATATATATATATATATATATATATATATATATATCCCAGCTTAGTGCAGCTACAGGCCATTAGTGCGTCTGGAAGGCCAACAACGAGAGGCAGAAAGTCACAAGCCAATAAAAGAGGGCAAGCAGGCTCTGTATCTAGAGGCAACAGCACGTGGCCGTGGGACATGCTTGGCCTTTTTTTCGGCAGCTGGCCGCGTTGAGCCGCAACATGCGGAAGACTTGGCCGAGTGGATGACCAAGCCGTCCTCATCCTCTCTCACCCATGCTCAGGGTACTTTGTCTGGAAAAGCAGCGGCCTCTTCCCTCGGTTCAATGTCATCAGTGACTCCTTCCCTAGCCCCACCATGTCCTCCTGAGGAGTCCCTCGAATTGTTTGACCACAGTGTTGGGTAGATGCTCCAGGAGGATGCCCAGCGTTTAGAAGGCTCTGATGATGATACTGAGCTAGATGAAGGCAGTAACGTGAGGACGGACAGAGGGGGTGCCCAAGAAGGACAGCAATCTGGCAGTCATGCTCCCCCTGCTGCAGCTTACTGCCAGGTTTGCTCCAGTGATGAGGAGGGAGGGGATTATGAGGTCACTGACTCAACGTGGGTGCCTGATAGGAAAGAGGAGGTGGAGGCACATCACCAACGAGGCAGGATGCCCTCCAGGGGCCAGCCTAAGGGCAGCACACTGACTGCATCACATCCCAAAGCTCCGCATGTGCAGGGCGCTGCAGTCTCTGCGCGCTATTTAAAAAGTTCTTTGGTGTGGGCCTTTTTTGAGACGAGTGCATCAGATCGCACCGCTGCTATTTGCAACATATGTTTCAAGCGTATCTCGCGTGGCCAAAACATCTCCTGCTTGGGTACCACATGCTTGACCAGACATATGTTGACCTGCCATGCAGTTCGTTGGCAAGCGTATCTAAAAGACCCACACGAAAGAACAAAGAGGACCTCTCCTTGCTCCTCATCAGCTGAGATCTCCAACCCCACTATACCTTCAGTCCTCTCTGAGACCTGCACTGAGAGGAATGAAGGTGTAGAATTAGGTGTGTCACAGCCAAGTACTTGTGGGCAATCTGCTTTCAGTACACCAACGTCAGATTGTACCAGGCAAATTTCCCTGCCCCAGCTGCTGCACCGCCGAAAGAAGTTCGCTCCCAGCCATCCACATGCCCAGCGGTTGAATGCTAGCTTGGCAAAATTGCTAGCACTTCAACTGCTGCCTTTTCAGTTGGTAGACTCTGCCCCCTGTCCTGGATGTCCTGAGGCAGGCCAGGAAAGTCTTTGTGCATTTCCGCCAGTCATATAATGCCAGTGCTCGGCTGGCAGACCTCCAAAAGGAGTTTAACCTGCCCAAGAACCGCCTAATCTGTGACATGCCCACCAGGTGGAACTCAACGCTGGCCATGCTTCAGCGGCTGCACAAGCAGCAGAGGGCCATCAATGAGTACCTGTGCGACTATGGCACCAGGACAGGGTCAGGGGAGCTTGTTTTTTTTTCCCACGCCAGTGGGCCATGATCAGGGATGCATGCACTGTCCTGTCACCATTTGAGGAGGCCACGAGGATGGTGAGCAGTGACAGTGCATGCATCAGTGACACTGTCCCCCTTGTTCACCTGTTGGAGCGCACGCTGCGTGGAATAATGGACAGGGCACTTGAGGCAGAACAGAGGCAGGAAGAGGAGGACTTCCTTAGCTCTCAAGGCCCCCTTTATCCAGACAGTGTTCCTGTGTGCCCGCCGATCACACAGGAAGAGGACAAGGAGGAGGAGGATTGTGTCAGTATGGAGGTGGAGCCTGGCACTCAGCATCAGCAGCAGTCTTTAAGGGATCAGTCCCAAGAAACACATGGACTTGTACGTGGCTGGGAGGAGGTGGCTGCGGACCATGTCGTCCTTAGTGACCCAGAGGACTCCGGACCGAATGCCTCAGCAAACCTACGCTGCATGGCCTCCCTGATCCTGCAAAGCCTGCGTAAGGATCCTCGTATTCGTGGTATCAAGGAGAAGGACCAATACTGGCTGGCAATCCTCCTTAATCCATGTTACAAGGGTAAGGTTGCAGACCTTATCTTGCCGTCGCAGAGGGAGCAGAGGATGAAACATCTTCGGGAGGCCTTGCAGAAAGGTTTGTGCAACGCGTTCCCAGAAACTGGGAGGTTACAAACTCCTGTTTCTGGACAACGTGTTGCTGAGGCTTCGGTCAGTCAAAGAAGGAGCGGTGGAGATGGTGGCCGTCTGACCGATGCGTTCAGACAATTTTTTAGTCCGCAGCCCCAAGGTATGATCGGTTCCAGCAACCATCGCCAGCGTCTGTTTTACATGGTGCAGGAATACCTAGGGGCAAGATCTGACTTGGACACCTTTCCCACCGAAAATCCTCTGGGTTACTGGGTCTTGAGGATGGATCACTGGCCAGAGCTTGCACAGTATGCAATTGAGCTACTGGCCTGTCCTGCATCCAGCGTTCTTTCAGAACGCACATTCAGTGCTGCTGGAGGCTTTGTAACCGATCACAGGGTGCGTCTGTTCACCGACTCGGTCGATCGACTGACCTTCATAAAAATGAATTAGTCTTGGATCACCACCAGCTACTAAGCACCAAGAGCGAGTGAGGACTTAAAGTGTTGTGGCACCAGCACCACCACCACCAAAGGCCCAATTTTTCAGCCCCTGTTCAACAGGGGCATGTAATTACAATTCTTGATCTAATATTTCACAGCAGGGCCCATTTCTGCGCCCACCAAGAGCGAGTGAGGACTTACAGTATTGTGGCACCAGCACCACCATCACCACCAAAGGCCCAATTTTTCTGCCCTTGTTCAACAGAGGCATGTAATTAAAATTCTTGATTTAATATTTCACAGCAGGGCCCATTTCTGCGCCCACCAAGAGCGAGTGAGGACTTACAGTATTGTGGCACCAGCACCACCATCACCACCAAAGGCCCAATTTTTCTGCCCTTGTTCAACAGGGGCATGTAATTACAATTCTTGATCTAATATTTAACAGCAGGGCCCTGTGAGGGCTTACAGTGTTGTGGCCACAACAACACCTAAGGCCCAAATTTCTGCTGAGTATATAGGGCAGGCCCCTACTTTAAACATCCAACTTACAAATGACTCCTACTTGCAAACGAAAGGAGATAACAGGAAGTGAGATGAAATCTACCCCTAGGAAGGGAAATTCTCTCCTGTAAGAGTTAATATGGGAAAAACATTTCTCCTTTCCACTGATGCTTTATCACCAATCCTTGTTTCACAAAAAACCCCAAATTTTCAAAAAACATTTGTCATTGGGACAAAAAGTGAGGTGAAATCTTCTAAAGAGGAGCACAGACAGCAAAACAAATGTCACAGGGGTGATAACCCTTCCCTATGTTTTCCAAAAAGCTTAAAAAAGATTTTTTGGCTGGAGCTAAACACGTTAAAAATGTACCCGTTCAAAATTACAAACAGATTCTACTTAACAACAAACCTACAGTCCCTGTCTTGTTTGCACCGCCTGTATACTGCTGTTCAGAGTATATAGGGCCTGGTGGCCCCACACCTTTCCTTTTTTTAATTTGGGTGCGGGGTTCCCCTTAATATCCATACAAGACCCAAAGGGCCTGGTAAGGGATTTTCATCCATATTGCCAGGACCCGACATTACATTAAACCCGCAAGCAGTTTTAAATGACTTTTTTTCCTTTAAAAATTACATTTTGTGCAGGGACTGTTCTAAGCACGGGAAACACGCGCCACTTTACAGGCAAACTATAGACACCCCCCAGGTACGATATTTAAAGGAATATTTCACTTTTTTTTTTTTTTTTACTTTAAGCATCATTAAAATCACTGCTCCCGAAAAAACGGCCCTTTTGAAAAGTTTTTTTTGCATTGATACATGTCCCCTGGGGCAGGACTCGGGTCCCCAAACCCTTTTTAGGACAATACCATGAAAATTAGCACTTTTGATTTCGAACGTTCGAGTCCCATAGACGTCAATGGGGTTCTAACGTTTGTGCAAATTTTCGGTCCGTTCGCAGGTTCTGGTGCGAACCGAACCGGGGGGTGTTCGGCTCATCCCTATTCAGCAGTTATGACAAGTGAAAAATCAATAAATGCAGATTACCTTTGACAAATGCGTTCCTTGGTTTCCGATCGGCTAGGATTGCCGATTCCGCCCGCTCTGGGCACACTGTTGGCTAGGACCCAGCGACTGTCTGTCTGCTGGAGGTCCAGGGAGCCTATCGCATAGCGCTACGTAGGTAGCGCAATGCGCCCAGCCTGATGACAACGGCTGGAAGTGAAGGACGCCTGGCAGCGGGGCCGCCGTCGTCACGGTAACCCGTGACGTGTGGCCGACGCTGCGTCAGGTAACCAAGGGGGGTTCGGAGCATACGGGGAGAGGAGAAGGAAAAGGAAAAGCGACGTAGTGAGGAAAAGCAAAGGGAGTGACGTGAATAGTAGTGTAAATAAAGATAAAATGTAAAGAGAAAAAAGGGGAGAAATAAAGTAACAAAAACAAAGGGAAAAGTGAAGAGAAAAGAAACGAAAAGTAGACAAGGAACAGGACCTGAAACAGAGGCAAAGCATCTGTCACGGCAAGAATAAAAGGGAAGGAAGAAGGTGAATAAAGGAAGGAAAATTCACAAAATAAATGAAAGAACGCAGTATAAAGTTTAAAGGAGTAAGAGACAAGTTAATCAGGTGTACAAGACAGGTAAAGAATAGGGGGAGGGAAGGGGAACGCACAGGGATAAGGGATGAGAGGGGGAGGAGGGGAGAAGGGGGGAGGAGGGAAGGGGGAGAGACAAAGAAAGAGCAAGAATGGCAAGAATAAAAGGGAAGAAAGAAGGTGAATAAAGGAAGGAAAATTGAACAAAATAAATGAAAGAACAAAGTATAAGGTTTGAAGGAGTAAGAGCCTGTCTTTTTGCCCTACCAACAGACTGAATCTGTTTGACTTTGAGATTGAAATGTTCAAATTTGAGCGTACATTAAAAATCAAACAATTTTTCCACACACAACCAGGGACACCCACCATGACCACAGCTGATAAAACCACAACGATTTCATTCAGATTGAAAAGTAAATTCATACCGCCTGGACATTTTCATTCTATTGAAAACTACATCAGGACAATCAAACATGATGTGTCCCATAAAGCCTCAAACAGAACATACACTAATTTGAGCCCTGAAGACTTTGCTGCACTCAGATCACTCAAAGATGATAAAAACATTATTATCAAACCCGCCGACAAAGGCGGGAGTATTGTTATTATGGATTACAGCGAGTACAGTAAGTGCCGGTTCACACTACCGCTACTTGGGATCCGACTTGTCAGACCTCAAGTCGCCCCAAGTCGCTTGACATCTGAAAGTCCATGTCAGTGAATGAGAGCCATCTATATGTACGCTACTGAAGTCGCTCCGACTTCAGAAAAGGTCCCTGTACTACTTCAAGGCGACTTGTAGGCGACTTGTACCCATTGATTTCAATGTAAGTCGCCTACAAGTCGGATCGTGATCTATACTGAAGCGACTTCACAGGAAAGAAGAAAAGATTTTACCCAGCACTCCCCACTGCAGGCAGCAGGGTCCCTCCCACAGAGTACTTCCTGGATGCCGTGATCTCTGTGTATACCAGTGATCTGTATGCACAATGTCCACCAGAGCCCACAGGGATGTTCATCATAGAGATGCAGTTGACAATGAGTCCTTAATAAGACTCATGAGGCAGCATCCCTGTATCTATGTCAGGACTGATCCTAACTACAAGGATCAAAATAAGAGGGATAGTGCCTGGCTGGACATCTGTCAACGTACCATCGATAATTGGGACACATTGACGAGGACTGAACGTAGTGACAAATGTAAGTTTACCTTTTTTTTAATTTATGTCTGTTATCCATGTGTTATGCAAGGCACTGACATACTTGACTAGGCATGATTGGAAGTGTAGTTCTGTAACAACTGGAGGACCAGGGCCCTTTCACACTGGGGCGGCGTTGGCGGTTAAACGTCGCTATTATTAGCGGCGTTTTACCGTCGGTATGAGGCCGCTAGCGGGGCATTTTTACCCCCGCTAGCGGCTGAGAAAGGGTTAAAACCCACGCAAAGCGTCTCTGCAGAGGCACTTTGCCGGCAGTCTTGCCGCCTCGCCCCATTGATTTCAATGTGCAGGAGCGGTTAAGTAACGGTATACACTCCGCTCTTTCACCACTCCGAAGATGCTGCTAGCAGGACATTTTTTTCTGTCCTGCTAGCGTACTGCTCCAGTGTGAAAGTCATCAGGGCTTTCACACTGGAGCAGTACGCTAGCAGGACAGAAAAAAATGTCCTGCTAGCAGCATCTTCGGAGTGGTGAAAGAGCAGAGTGTATACCGTTACTTAACCGCTCCTGCACATTGAAATCAATGGGGCAGCCGGCTATACCGCCGGCATAGTGCCGCTTTGTGCTTGGTTTTAACCCTTTATTGGGCACTAGCGGGGGTTTAAAACCGCCCTGCTATTGGCCGAATAACACTGCTAAAACGACGGTAAAGCGCTGTTAAAAATAGCGGCGTTTTACCGCCGATGCCCCCACAGCGGGGCCTATGGAGAACCCTGCTGCAGTATTTCAATCATGTATACTTCTATTGGTAATAAATGTAGACAATGAATGATCAATATCAGCCAAAATAAGTATTGTTTTATTATCACAGTATGTGTCAAATTTTAAACAAAAATAGTATTTAAAACATTAACGACAGTAACATAGCCTGACAAAATTTAAAACTCAAGAAAGTGCAGGCTTTAAAAATTCATATAAAAGGTAACAGCGGCAAAATATATCATATGCAGTTATGAAATGGCATCCATTTGCCATTCTAATTCACCAGCCGGTGAAAGAAAGAAAGAAGCAAATTGCTCTCTAACAGTGGCACCATCGCTGGATCCCCTTGTAGCACTGAGGTGTGCAGTTTCCATATCGTGCATTAGGGAATCCTCAAAACGGTACCCATCACGTATCTGGACAAAATTGTGCAGTACGCAAGCTGCTTTAACAGCAGTAATTGCATTTTCTATGTTTAATGCAATTGGCGTATGTAACAAACGCCATTTGTTTGCAAGAATACCAAAGCTGCATTCAACCACCCTTCTTGCCCTTGTTAGGCGATAGTTGAACACTTTCTTAGGGGTAGTCAGGTTCCTATTCGAATAAGGCCTCATTAAGTGTTCCCCCAATGCAAATGCCTCATCTGCGATGAACACATAGGGCATTAGGGGTTCAGTCGTGCCTGGAAGAGGACAGTTCTCTGGAATATCCAACCGATTATCCCGTAGACTTTCACCAAAAGAGGAATTACCAAAAATGCGCGAATCGCAGCTACTACCGTAGGATCCTATGTCTATATAAGTGAAACAATAGGTAGCATCGGCTACGGCCAGCAGTACAAAAGAACAAAATTTTTTATAGTTGAAGTACATGCTTCCACTACCAACTGGCTTTATAACACGCACATGCTTCCCATCTATAGCACCAATGCAATTGGGGAAATTGCACCGACTCCAAAATAGGTTCGCAATGTCCCGCCAATTCTCTAGTGTAGGCTTCTTCATGACTATAGTGTTAAGCACATCCCATAAGATTTGGCAAGTTTCTTTGATGATGCCGCTGATAGTCGACCTGCCCACCATGAACTCATAATGTAGGCTGATTAGGGAATGACCGGTTGCCAGGTATCTGAAAGACAAAACACATAATCATTATGTTCCTATTTCTGTTTTGCAGTATCGATATTACAAACAAGATGGAAAGGCCTGCGTGACTGCTATATGAGGTATCTCCGCAAAATCAATGCTGCCCGGAGTGGATCTGCAACTAAAAGGGTGGTACCCTATATACATGCGGACGAACTCGAGTTTCTGAGGCCTTGGATGGATCTGGGAGAGTGAGATAACATCTTTCATATTTGTAAAGTGATACTATACAATTATATAAATAAGGGTGTGCCTTAACTGTATTCTATGTTTAATGCAGAACCCAATCCAGTTGGGAAGTACCTGGTGAAGGGCAGGCGGAATCACAAGCGGCTGCAAGTGAAGAAGCAGCATCCCAGGAAGCAGGAGGGTCGCTGGATCATTCTATTTTGAATGAATCAGAAGCTGCACAGGAGAGCAACCAGGAAGAGGCTTCAGCAAGCACGCAGCAGCAGGCTCAGCCTATCCGGCTCAGAAGCCAACGTAGGAGCAGACCAACAAGGGGAAGGATCACAGAAAATATGGATCGATTTTCCCAACTTGTGGAAAGCATGAACCAAAAATTAGACGAGCTAAACTCTGAAGACCATGGCTTTGGTCTGATGGTTGCAGGAATGCTGCAGCGAATTCCCCTGGAGCGCAAGCATGCTGTGAAGAAGGCAGTGATGGACCTCCTTGAAGGAAGTATCCGTAATGACCCATCGATTCCCACCTCACCCATGTTTGGACCACCACCACCATCTGGCCCATATTATACATACCCCAACCCTCCACCGCCCAGAACCCACCCCTACTATCCCCCTCGTTTCCGTCCATACTTCGATGAGTATGGTCATGCACTGAATCCTGCCCATCCACCAATCCCCTATCCATCTCCATCCCCAATTCCATCTGCTATTGGCGCACCAGGGTACCAACAATACAGGCATAATTCAAATGATTTCCCACCAACACCATCCCGCATGCCTTCCACCAGCTCTGTAACCTCTGGCTACGACCCTGTTTATGAGGAATTATAAAAAATTAAGATAGAAAAGTTTAGTTTTTAAAGATGTGTGTTATATATTATTCCTTTATATATATATATATATATATATATATATATATATATATATATATATATATGTACACTATTGTAATAAAAAGATGTTTGTTATTCTACAAATGAATGGGTGTTTGTGTGCAAAATTTTACGAAATTTATTTAACAGATTTTTTTTGATGGAATAATCATACTTACCTAGGTGAATGTAGCTTCGCACCAATGCTGCAATTGTCCACTGCCGCTTCTTCACACGGAACTGAGTCAACAAACATCGTCGATGGCTTGGTTCTCTGCCCGAGCTGAGAGCTTCTGACTGTCAGTCAGCTCCTCTCCTGCTCTGCTCCTCCACTCTCATTGGAGTGGTGAGATGAGGATGAGCGAAGAGCAGCTTGCTGAGTGGCTGGCACTGCCAGCAGTTCAGGCAGCTGGTGGATAAAGAACTTTGTAAGTGAGGTTGATGCGCTGCCTCAAGTGATCTTGGTGACGTCTGCACTAAGTGGACTTCTGATCACTCTACACTGAAAAGGGGCTGCAGGAGTGCAAAAGAATTGCACTCACGTGACCCGTTGGAGAAGCCCAGGCAAATGAGCTCAGGCTGGACCTTACTATAATGTTGCAAATAGAATAGTAATGTTCATCAAATAATAGATAGTTTACCTTAGTGTAATAATTAGTCTTTCCGTTGGTGAGATACTCCTCCTATATGAAGTATTCTGTCGCTCCAGATGGATGTAAACCAGACTAAGCAATTCATCGAAACTGTAAAATAAATACAAAAGCTAATTTACTATATGGAAAATAAGACATATCAGCCATTTGGAGCTACACCCGCACATTAACATCATACAAGTGATAGTCTCACGTGGAAGAAGAATGGTGAGATGTAAACTAGCATCTCCCCGTTCTGCTTTGTGAAATTGTCACTGATCTCTGCTGTGATCGGAGCTGAGATCAGTGACGTGTCACACACAGCCACGTCATCCCCAACACAATTAGAAACACGGCCCCAGGACACACTTAACCCCTACACTGACACCTAGTGGTTAACCCCTTCGCTGCCAGTTCTATTTACATATAAATCAGTGCATTTGTATAGCACTGATTGCTGTATAAATGCAAAGAAAAAGTGTCAAAATTGGCCGATGTGTCCGCCATAATGTCGCAGTCACAATATAAACTGACGATCGCCGCCATTATTATTTAAACAATTATTAATAAAAATGCAATAAAACTATCCTCTATGTTTAAAACATTATAACTTTGTCACAAAAAAATCAATAAACGATTATTGTTATTTTTTTTGGACAAGAATATGTAGAAGAAGACGTATCGCCATAATCTGAGGAAAAAAAATGTTTATTAGAAATTTTTGGGGATATTTATTATAGTAAAAAGTAAAACAAATTGCGTTTTTTTTCTAAATTGTCAATCTGTTTGTTTATAGCGCAAAAAAAAACCGCAGAGGTAATCAAATACCACCAAAATAAAACTATTTGTGAGGTAAAATGACGTCGATTTTTTTGGGGAGCAACGTCGCATGACCGCGCAATTCGCAGCTAAAGCGATGCAAAAAGTGCTCTGGTCTTTCATCAGCAAAATGGGACGGGGCTTGAGTAGTAAACATAAATATATGTGCCAAATAGGCTAGTGCAAATGTGTAGATCCACATATAGCATATGTACTTGCCTTGTGATCGACATCCGGGTATAGTTGAAGAACTTGTCCTCAAACACACGCAAATTCTCATACATGGCCCAGAACTGGCCTCTGTTTTCTCTATTTGCAATAATAGGATGGATCCAATAGCGCCGCCTTCTTCTCATCCTCATCCTTCGCTTCCTCTCTTCCTCTTCTTCCTCCATCATTACTGCCACACCAGCTGTTACGACAGCTGTCAGTAAATAGCGCACAGTGTACATTGTGGCCACAGAACAGTCTCACAGAACACAGGGAACAGGGAACCAGGAACAGGAACTAGAATGATGTCACAGGAGATGCTTAGCTATGGTTGGCCACAGGCAAAGTCGCCTGTCATGGAGGCGACTTTAAGTCGCGTTGTAAGTCGCTCAAAGTCGCGCTGAAGTCGCACTGAAGTCGCCTTGCTAAGTCGCGCTGTAAGTCGTGTTGCCCCTGTGTGAACCAGCGCTAAGGGTATGCTCTCCTTGCTGGCCGACTCCACTATCTATATGACATTGAATAGAGATCCATCAGAAGGAGCCAAGAACACCTTATCTCACCTAATCAACATGGGGCGATCGGGCGGTTGGCTGACTGATGAAGTGGCTAATTTCCTCTATAACAGTGGTTCTCAACTCCAGTCCTCAGGACCCACCAACAGGCCAGATTTTAAGTATTACCTTGGGGAGATGCAGACTAGAACACTGCAATCACTGAGCAGCAAATGATATCACCTGTGATGTATTTTAGTTATCTTGCAAACCTGGCCTGTTAGTGGGTCCTGAGGACCGGAGTTGAGAACCACTGCTCTATAATGACCATCCCCGCATGCCTGTCATCTATGGATTACCTAAGATCCATAAGGGCACCACACCACTGAAGTTCCGACCCATAGTATCTGGTACAGGATCCATTACCCAGCCACTGGCCCAGGTTATTGATTTCTACTTACATGCCCCTCATTAAGGACCTACCTGCCTATACACGTGATACGAGTGATTTCCTTGAGAAGCTGAGACCCTTCCATACCCTTCAGAATGACTGGAAATTCGCCACAATGGATATATCTTCCCTGTACACCTGCATACCAAACTCTGCCGGCCTGCGGGCCGTTGAACACTTCTGCGCTAAACATGACCTCCCTGGGGTACCTTGCGGATATATCCTTAAATGTCTTGAATTTATTCTTACTAATAACCACTTTATGTTTGAGGGAAGGACATTCACACAAATACGTGGCACAGCTATGGGGAGCTCGGCAGCACACTCGTTTGCCAACTTATTTGTTGGCTACCTTGAAGAACAACACATCTACCCATCCCCCCTTTTTCACAAGTATGTTGTGAAATGGATGAGGTACATAGATGACATTTTTCTTATTTGGTCAGGAAGCAGTGATGAGTTCAGTATGTTTGTTGACTTTTTGAACGGTATCTTTGTAGGAATTGTGTTCAATCCCGAATTCTCTTGTGAACGTATTTCATTCCTTGATGTGCTCGTCACCAATAACCATGGCACTATCACAACATCCCTATACACCAAACCCACTGACAGAAACACCTTACTCCACTTTCAGAGTGCACATCCTGAACACCTACGCAGAAATCTACTTATCTCACAATTTGCTAGGGTATTACGCATTTGCTCTGATGAGGATGATAAAAAACAGCAACTTGAAATTATGTATAACAAATTTTTGGAACGTGGATACCCTACGATGGTACTTGACCAAGCTCTTGACAAAGCCCAAAAGAGACGGATCAGAACCCCCAGCCCTGTCACCTGTCCAGTATTTGTACATATGTTTAACCAAGAATCTGGTGCGATTAAACATGCTATTGAACATAATCGAAATATTCTACTATCTGACAGATCCCTGGGACCCACCACAAAGGCTAGGCCCATGATAGCATATAAACGGGGCAGAACACTACGTGACCATCTGATACAAGCTGATCCCAGACATAAGTACATCAAAGCATTACCCAAAATATCACTTAAAACAGGCTGCTACAGATGTTACAACTGCAACATATGCAACTCACTTATCTGTGGTACGCATTTTGCACACCCACGTATGGGGAAACGTTACCTGTTACGTGAGTACTATAACTGCAACACTGATTTCTGCGTATATGTTTTAAAGTGCCCCTGCACATTATCATATGTGGGTAAGACCATCGGCCCGGTTAAAAAACGACTCCAGAAACACAGAAGTGACATTAGGGTAGCCCTGGCTAAGACCGAAAAGGGTGAACAGGCGGATCCCAACAAACTTGTAGCAATGCACTTCTTAACAGCCAAACACCAGACCCATGAGCTCAGTGGGATGGTGATTGAGCACATCAAGCCACCCCATAGAGGTGGGGACCGAGATCGCTTACTTCTCTGCCATGAGGCTTACTGGATCCATACCTTAGGCACGGAACACCCTGGGGGGCTCAATACCAATTTATCGTTCACATGCTTTATTGAAGATAGATGACAATTTCATATGTATGTTTTCTTTTCCATCCACTGCGTGGTTGTCGTTATGTTGTACAACGTGTGATTTTGATTATCCATGTATTATCTTAGCAATGACTCATCGGATAGCTATATACCTTGTACTATGTACATACTTGGTACTTTTCTCCCTTTGGGAGACCTTTTATTCCTGTTGCACCTTTTTTCCACATCTGGTATTTATCTGTGATACGCATCCAGCGGGCATTCAAACCATAGTTTGGTATTATTGATATTACCTACAGGTTTACAGTCCTTTTTGCTATATTCCCAATTTTCGATGTGTCCTATCGAGCCCCTGGGCTCCCGCTGGCAATTACACATGTTATCCCCAGATTCTCTTTTTCACCTCTTTCTCTGTCTCTCCCCCTTCCCTCTCCTCCCCCCTTCCCCCCCTTCCCCCCCCTTCCCCCCCCTCTCATCCCTTATCCCGGTGCATTCCCCTTCCCTCCCCTCTCCTCCTCCCCCTTTCCCTCTCTCCTTTTCCCCCCCCCTCCCCCGTTTTCCCTTTCCTCTTGTTCTTTTTCTGTCTAGTACACCTGATCAACTTGGCTCTTACTCCTTCAAACCTTATACTTTGTTCTTTCATTTATTTTGTTGAATTTTCCTTCCTTTAATTCACCTTCTTTCTTCCCTTTTACTCTTGCCATTCTTGCTCTTTCTTTGTCTCTCCCCCTTCCTTCCTCCCCCCCCCCCTTTCCCCTCTCATCCCTTATCCCTGTGCGCTCCCCTTCCCTCCCCCTATTCTTTACCTGTCTTGTACACCTGATTAACTTGTCTCTTACTCCTTTAAACTTTATACTTCGTTCTTTCATTTATTTTGTGAATTTTCCTTCCTTTATTCTCCTTCTTCCTTCCCTTTTATTCTTGCCGTGACAGATGCTTTGCCTCTGTTTAAGGTCCTGTTCCTTGTCTGCTTTTCGTTTCTTTTCTCTTCACCTTTCCCTTTGTTTTCGTTACTTTATTTCTCCCCTTTCTTCTCTTTACATTTTCTCTTTATTTACACTACTATTCATGTCATCCCCTTTGCTTTTCCTCACTACGTCACTTTCCTTTTTCTTCTCCTCTCCCCGTATGCTCCGAACCCCCACCTTGGTTACCTGACGCAGCGTCGGCCACATGTCACAGGTTACCGTGACGACGGCGGCCCCGCTGCCAGGCATCCTTCACTTCCAGCCGTTGCCATCGGGCTGGGCGCATGCGCTACCTATGTAGTGCTATGCTATAGGCTCCCTGGACCTCCAGCTGACAGACAGTCGCTGGGTCCTAGCCAACAGTGTGCCCCGAGCGGGCGAAATCGGCAATCCTAGCCGATCGGAAACCAAGGAACGCATTTGTCAATGGTAATCTGCGTTTATTGATTTTTCACTTGTCATAACTGCTGAACTTGCATTTTACCAGCATATATAATGATTTATAATGATTTAGGCGGGATTCTGACGTCGATCTGACGTCAGAGGGAGGGGGAGGGGACCATTTCTCTTATTCTGCACTTGTTTTTTTCCCAATTGGTGGCCACTGTATATATACTGTGTTTTTTCACTGTACACCCCATCACTTGCCTGAGGAAGGGGTCCTGCGTGGCCCCGAAACGTTGCACCTCTCTTGTGATGTGACTTTCTTTCTATTAAAGAACCTTTTTGGACAGTTCTGCTTGCTGATCCATGGTGTGCTGGCAAAGATATACTTTTGGAGAAACAGGAGAACTGCTTCTCCAGAGGATTCCTATGTCTCCAAGCGTCCACCCAGCCCACCTCATTAATCAACCTCAGCAATGGAGACTCCCTGGACGAGGCAGACCCCCCATACTAGGGTGCCTGTCCATGGAGGGACTCAGCAGTTGAAATCTCTGATTATCTGTAATGGCAAATCCGGTCTACCCGCCAAGTAGGTCAACAGAGTCCGGAGCACCACCGCTGTGAACTGGGGGGGGGGATATATATACATGCCAAAATACAGTGTAACGACCCAATGCGACAATACAAGACAATATATCACCCCTCAGAATCTATACATGTGTCAAACTCCTGAAAGTCTATGGCACTGTGCACCAGCACACTCACCCCCCTAGAAAAGGAGGTGTGTGTAGAATGATATACCTTCCCCGCCCAAGAATATTTTAAACAGATCTGTATCTCTGGAGTTAGGTGTGTTTCCTGAAAACATAATATTGCTGGGTGCAGCTTTTTCAAGCAAGTGAAGATCATCATACGTTTGAGTGGGGAACCTAGCCCCCTAACGTTCCAAGACACCACGTGCGGGGAGGTTAGGCCAACCCAACATCTGCCAGGGTAAGCCCCAGCACATGGTATTTACTGTAAGCCCATAGGACAAACGTAACCAATATGTCAAAATTTACATAGCGACAGTTCCATAACTTAATGTCCTCAAGTTGAAGCCTGTGGGTATAAAGGGTTAAACATAAAAAAACAAACACAAGTCCAGGCCATCAACAGGACAGGCTAGGTTGATCCAACTCACAAAAACATAGTCAGCACTGCTTTTCTACAACGCATGTAGACAGAACGCATTTTTCTTGCAACTTCACAAGATAGCTCAAGGTTCACATGTTAATATTATTCCTCCCAGCATAACAAGGCATAGGTTTCCCCTCTCATCGATGTCTACCCGCCAGGATCAAAACCGACGGTATCTCTTCCATCTAAAGAAAAAAAAAGGGGGGGGCATACAAAAAGGGGGGTAAAACAAAGGGGCAAAAAGTGAACGGAAAGTGAGCTCTCCGCATAGAATCTGCCAGCACTTCTAGGGGATATCCAGCTTTCATCATGTTGCCTGATTGCAGCCGTTAACAAATCAATCGCCTTCCTTCTCTCCACCTCGATGTCGTAGGGCCTGTTCATTAATATCCAGCCATAATGCAGCATCTTGAGCGGATTCAAAAAAGTGGGTTTGACGGTTAGCAGTAACCCTCAACTTGGCAGGGTACAACATGACGTAGGGGAGTTGTAATGATCGCAGGCACTTTTTCACATCCGAGAACATGGCCCGGCGTCGCTGCACCTCTGCAAAAAAGTCTGGGTAAAAGGATACCCGGACCCCATTCACCTGGACATTAGCCTTTTTTCTGGCTTGTCTCGGTACAGTTTCCCTGTCTCTATAATGTAGGAGACGAGCAAGGATTGGCCTGGGGGGGTCACCCGGTTGTGGTGGACGTCCCGATGTACGATGGGCCCTCTCCACAGTGAAGAACGGGGAGAAAGCCTCTTTTCCAAATAACTCCTGCAGCCATCCCTCTACAAAGGTGGTAGGGTCTCTCCCCTCGGTTTTCTCCGGTAACTCCACAATGCGTATATTATTCAGTCTCAGATGGTTTTCAATGTCATCCGCTCTATTGTTGGTATCTTTGGCCAGCTGATGTGCTACATGGGCCTCCTGAGCAACCGGGGGGAGTTTGTCTTCAACCTCACTCACCCTGCTTTCCACTGCTGTCGTGCGTTCACAAATTTTTTGCAGGTCCTATCTCAGTAGGGAAACATCTTCTCTTAACCCCCCAAACTGCTCCTTGAGGGTATTCACTGAGGCAGTACAGACATGCACTGCTCTAAGTATCTCTGCCAGGGTCAGTTGTTCAGTGTCATCTGCTGCCGTGTCTGTGTGTAGGGGATGAGTCTGCTCAGTTATATAGTCCTGCTCACCCTGTCCCTCTGTCTCTCCTGCAGACTGACTCATTGCACCCTGTGCTGCTGGGTCCTGTGGTGCCACAAGGGTTTGTACAGAGCCCCCCTCCGCTATCTGCTCCAGGGAACCCCCCAGATTTTGTGTATAGTAAAGCATGTCCCTCGGGTACTCCTTACCCTGAGTCTTTTGTAATCTTTTGCTGGGTTCCCCCTTGGATTTTTCTGCTCCTCTCAGTGTGCACTGAGCCAGGGCCGTGGCGGCGCCATCTTGGATTTAGGAGTTTGTGGAATCTTCCTTCTTTTTAGCTTTTCCTCTGGTGCAGAGGGCCGGCAGGTGGTCTGGGAGGTTGCCCTGGTCGGTAGCCAGCTGGATAGCCGTTTCTCAGCGTTGGATTGCTGCTCGGAGAGGATCAATAGACTGTGCTGTGTAGGAGCTGTGAGACACACGTCTTCTCACATGCCTGTCCTGGCCACGCCCCCAGTTTTAATTTCTTAGTGTATCTAAATCTACTAGTATATCTAACACTCCCCTCCCCCAGACTGACTGCCAAATATTTAAAAAATGTTTTGTTGCATGTCCCCCTCTGTGAGTGAGTGTTCAGCCCCTCATACACTTTTTTGACAATCCATTGGCTATTAGCCTTAAAAAAAGGAGAACATTGATTTCACAGATTTTACTCCAATTGACTTCATTGGGGTTTGGTTTTACATCCAAAATTTTGATTTGTTCTGTCAAACCTCTGTGAACCGAGCCCAGGTGTGTTTGGCTTATTTGGCTGGCCATACATTATACAATTTTCTTATTCAATTTTCATTTAGATTTACCAAAACCATGTAATAAGAGGTCAAACCTAAACACTTTCAATGTGCATGCAGTCAGGCAGGCCATTGCACTACAAAGTTGAAGGTAAATCTAAGGAGAATTGAATAAGACAATTGTATAGGGTATGGCCAGCCTTAGTCTCTTATGTTCAGTGATAAATTTGTTTTTCTGGTACCAACGTTGTGTGCCTTTAAATGCATGCAGCCCACTGCTTGCTAGTGCTAATTTCTGTGTGTGTGATTGCCAGAAGCAGCTGAACTAACAAAAACTGTGGGATGACCCAGTAACCACATTAACTTCCAATTAATCCACTGCATTTTTCACTGACCGTACTAACTGGCTATTGGAACAGGCGGAATCAGGATTGTTTATTTTCAGAGAGCTTGGATACCAGGGGGTTATTTACTATAGCACTGCGCAGTAATTAGCGCTAAAACGGTATTAGGAGATAATAGGGAAAAAACGGCGCTACCCGAAAGACCTGTTTGGCTCTGCCTATACAGGGAACGTTATATAAACGTAATTTTTTTATATATATATCACAAGTTTTCAAAATAATATGAGTGAAAAAATACCGTCATGAGATTGAAACTGAATGCTGAAGAGTTGCAATAAAATGGCTAAAGTACATATGTGTGGATCAGTATATAAATCGCATGCATCCTACATGGATGTTAATATATAGTCAGAAAGAACTATGTATATGCCAAAATGTCCTATGGTCCTAATAGAACAGTATACTTTTTCCCACCGCAAAATACATTCAGCACTTTATGCACAATAAAGACATATTATGTATAGCGACAAAAATGCATGAAACATGCATGGATCCACTTATGTTAATTCCTATAGGGGAAAGGATTCCATATACAGTATCATAACAGTATCTCTGTGTCTTAATATTCATATAGTTCATATGTTATAACGATTGCACAGATATGTAATAGTCTCATGCGTTTCATGCGACAATCAGACTTGATATTTTCCCCAAAAGTGACTTGGTGTGTGCAGGGTAGAATGGTGACTTCTGTGGTTCCCCTCAAATTGCTCACTCACCAGATGTCGGAACCCCTACAGGGGTATCAGGCCTGTAATGCTGCACGGAAGACTGCTGCTGCTGTAATGCTTCAGATGGTTCCGATGATCATGTTGTAATTTACCCTCATATCAGGGAAAGAAAAAGGCTTCCATAGTGTAATATAGTCCCAAAAATGTTTATTTAAAAAGTAATATAAAAGAAGAAATATAAATAAAAAGTTGTAAAATTACAAACATCCAACAGGTAACGTTCGTTCACCCGCCCCTTGGCCACTGGGGAGGGATGTAACTCGAGTGTAGGTATGTTGGTGTTTGGTTGCTCAGTCACTGTAACCAAAGCAGGTACAAGTGGGGGAAGTAGCGGTCAGCTGGAGATGTAATACGTTCCTCCCACTGATCTGCCAGGAAGTGATGTGTAAGCGTTGGTCGGTCGTGCGCGCTTCGTCATCTGACGTCTTCAGCGGCGGTCAGATGACGAAGCGCGCACGACGGACCAACGCTTACACATCACTTCCTGGCAGAACAGTGGGAGGAACGTATTACATCTCCAGCTGACCGCTACTTCCCCCACTTGTACCTGCTTTGGTTACAGTGACTGAGCAACCAAACACCAACATACCTACACTCGAGTTACATCCCTCCCAGTGGCCAAGGGGCGGGTGAACGAACGGTACCTGTTGGATGTTTGTAATTTTACAACTTTTTATTTATATTTCTTCTTTTATATTACTTTTTAAATAAACATTTTTGGGACTATATTACACTATGGAAGCCTTTTTCTTTCCCTGATATGAGGGTAAATTACAACATGATCATCGGAACCATCTGAAGCATTACAGCAGCAGCAGTCTTCCGTGCAGCATTACAGGCCTGATACCCCTGTAGGGGTTCCGACATCTGGTGAGTGAGCAATTTGAGGGGGACCACAGAAGTCACCATTCTACCCTGTACACACCAAGTCACTTTTTGGCAAAATATCAAGTCTGATTGCCGCATGAAACGCATGAGACTATTACATATCTGTGCAATCGTTATAACATATGAACTATATGAATATTAAGACACAGAGATACTGTTATGATACTGTATATGGAATCCTTTCCCCTATAGGAATTAACATAAGTGGATCCATGCATGTTTCATGCATTTTTGTCGCTATACATAATATGTCTTTATTGTGCATAAAGTGCTGAATGTATTTTGCGGTGGGAAAAAGTATACTGTTCTATTAGGACCATAGGACATTTTGGCATATACATAGTTCTTTCTGACTATATATTAACATCCATGTAGGATGCATGCGATTATATACTGATCCACACATATGTACTTTAGCCATTTTATTGCAACTCTTCAGCATTCAGTTTCCATCTAATCACGGTATTTTTTCACTCATATTATTTTGAAACCTTGTGATATATATATTAAAAAATTACGTTTATATAACGTTCCCTGTATAGGCAGAGCCAAACAGGTCTTTCGGGTAGCGCAATTTTTTCCCTATTATCTCCTAATACTTTTATTTCTGCAGGACATTCCTAGGGAGTGTCTTTGTTTAAGGGAGGCAGCAACCTGTATATATTTGGCCTATATACCTGTCCTAAGCGCGATTTTTGCAACTTTATCAGCGCTAAAACGGTATTCACTATAGCGCTGGTGCAAAAAATACTCTAAAAAACGAGGGAGGTTCACCAACCAGCAGGACAATGACCCAAACACACTGCTAAAGCAACACTTGAGTGGTTTAAGGGGAAACATGTAAATGTGTTGGAATGGCCTAGTTACAGCCCAGACTTCAATCCAACAGAAAATCTGTGGTGAGACTTAAAGATTGCTGTTTACAAGTGTAAACCATCCAACTTGAAGGAGCTGGAGCAGTTTTGCAAGGAGGAATGGGCAAAAATCCCAGTGGTAAGATGTGGCAAGCTCATAGAGACTTATCCAAAGCGACTTGGAGCTGTGATAGCCGCAAAAGGTGGCTCTACAGAGTATTGACTTTAGGGGTTGAATAGTTATGCACATTGACTTTCTGTTATTTTGTCCTATTTGTTGTTTGCTTCACAATAAAAAAAAAAAAATCTTCAAAGTTGTGGGCATGTTCTGTAAATCAAATGATGCAAATCCTCAAACAATCCATGTTAATTCCAGGTTGTGAGGCAACAAAACACAAAAAATGCCAAGGGGGTGAATACTTTTGCAAGGCACTGTATGCAGCTGAAATTATGCAATTGGAGGTCCATGGTGAGCGGCAGCATGACTCTCACCCGCCTGCGTGGCTGCTTGTTGGCTATTGGGGTGGGGGACTGGCCGTACAATGTGCAGTTCTTGTTCGGCTTTCCTTTCAGGTTTACCAAAACCATGTAGTGTGAGATCAAAACATAAACCTACTTAATTGTGTGCAATTAGGCACACCCTTGCACTGCATGGTGGAAGGTGGATCTGGGAGAGGTTGGAGAGTTGTGTAATGTATGGCCAGCCTCACTCTACTTTAAAAAAAATTAAATAAAAATAAAAATAAGATCTGTACTACCTATGGGTAAGCTGTGTACATTGCAGAATATTACTGTGATCCTGCATTTTTGTTTCTGTCCTGAACAAGCTTTTTTTTCCTTGTCCTGCTTCTGGTATAGCAAAGTTTGTTTCAATAAAGCACCTGGTGCTAATGTCAGGACTCTGGTCTGGGAAGCTGCTTCAGCCTCCCTTTAGCTGTGGTTAACACCTTAGAGGATTATTGCCAAACAAGCTAATTCCTATTGCATTAAATTTGCTTTGAACTGCTTTATTAATCTGCAGGGCTATCATTTGAAGTAGCCCGGTAACTTTTTTGATATATTAAGTTACCAAATGACTCTTGCTTAGTATCCTGTTTATCAGGAAGAAAAGAAGGCTGGACGGCCGCAATCTTGTGCAATTTCTTTATTCAAGTGTCAGATACAAAGGTGAACTATATGCCTTTGAGCTATGAGTAAGCACCCAACCTTGGTGTGAAACATGTAAGCTGATACCTGTATGAAAAAATATTGTAGTGCCCGGATCTACCGCACTATTTTGAAAGTTATACTCAGACCGCTATTTTTGGTATATTATAGATTCCACTGCTCAGGTAGATCTAAGCCAACATACACGTATCCTTAACCTCCAGAAAGGGAAGAGCCCCGGGTACTGGCTAATGCCTGTATAGGTAGAAATGGACGAAGAAGTCTGGACAGCCACACACCAGAAGAAATTTCATATGCCTTTAATCGTGGAACAGGAGCATGAAGTACATAAGACACCACGGCAGAATAGTACAGAAACAGCTGACACGTTTCACACTTAAACTAAGTGCTTACTCATAGCTGACAAACATGGAAATGAAAACCACATTTATACTCAGTATTAAAAAGCATGTGACCATATAATGGTGCAAGGACCCAAAACAGCTGAGAATCAACCATATGAGATCTCCGCACCTGTTGCTGAGTAATGAGTTCTAAAGTGGGAACACCCATGATTATATGGTGTATAAGCAACGAATTAAACTAAAATGGAAAAGTCAACGAAAATAAATGAAAAATGGATGAAATAAAATAAAATAAGGTGACCTAATCACCACTAAGTGTATGTTAAATTAATATTGTGAAAAAACAAAATGAAAATGAAATGAAACCCTTGAAACAAAGGAGAGAAAACAAAACCATGACCATATGTAAAACATAAATGTGGTAAAGGACTACAAATAAAAAATAAAAAATGAAAAGTGAAAGAGAAAGAAGTAAAAATGGTATATTAAATAATAAAGAATAAAAATGAATAGTAATAATCAGGAATATATATGGAGTGTATGCGCAAGTAAAAAAAAATGAAAATGGTGAAATAATTGTATGTGAATACAAAGTACCAAAATACAAAAAATAAATAATAATGATGTTCTGAGGGCCCATTGAGCCCAAAAATAATATGTGTGATAAGGCGTGAATATGGAATAAAAAAGCTCGACCCCCGAAAAAAGAGAAAAAAGGGGGGGAGAAAAGAAAAGAAAAAAAATTAGTAAAAAATTACAAGTGCAAAAAGTAAAACTAGAATGTAATGACGATAATAATGGAGAAAGAAAATGTCCATAATATGAGATAAATTTGTATAAACGGATACTTAGAAATGAAGATCGGGCACACAAATGTCTATGGAGTAACACGTTGGCGTCAGTTAGTGTGTGTAAAGTCATCAAAGAGAAAACGAAAAAGAAGCCAAATAATAAATTCCGTAGTAATGGTGGGTAAATGGAGTGTAAAATTACCCAAATGTTTAGCTCAGTGAAAATTGCTATTAATTGGCAAATATATTATGTATGCAAAGGGAAAACACTATCACTAAACAACAAGTGCTGTGACCTCGATGGCCAAAATAAAAAATATATATACACGGACATCTGTACAAATAATCCATGGCGATGTAGCCCATGATCGAAAGAAAAAACAAATATGTCAAAAACATTCAAAAAATAAAAATAGACATATCAACATATAAGAATGTCATGTGCAAGGGTTAATATTGTGCTTATAGGACAGTTATAAACTATAAACTCCAAAATCCTTATACAAATATATTGTCAAAAGGTCAACAATTAGAAGTGTGTAAGGAATAACTGTCCTATACCCAAATAAAGAAAGATGGGTATCCGATAATATACTAGGTGATATCATTTATATGAACCCCATAAGAAGAACTCTCTTAGATAGCTCTGTATGTAAAACAAAGGGAAGCCATGCCAAGATAATGTGTAATTATTGTAAGTTTATATAATTAGCCTATGTATAGATATATGTGAATGCAAATGGTACCAATTAACAAACAGCTTGAGAGGCAACCTAAAGAGCAATCCAAAAAGGAATCTAAAAAGGAGCGTCTAACATATAGTAATTGTAAGGAACAAAAGAGAAGGTAAAGAGGCAAAGAGAAGACCTAGCTGTGTCCATAGACACAGTGATGTCTAGATTGGAAGGTATTATGTCAGCCTAAACAGTTGATAAAATAAAACTGTGGACTAAAACTGATAAGGGCATGAGAACATTGAGGCCGAGGAAGGAAGGAGAGTGGGGAATAGATCCATAAGACCAAGCCGACCAGTGTAAACACTGAATTGAATGGGAAGACAAAGAAGATGACAGTAAAAAAGTAACAGTAAAAAGTAACAGTAAAAGAGTGCATGAATCTCAGAAAACAGAGGATGGAGAACGAAAGAGAGAGTGGAGAACAGAGGAATACGCTAGGTACAGATTTAATCATAATAGTGGGAAACATCCCATTCAAAATTCAAGAGAGTGTGGAGAACAGAGGAATACGCTAGGTACAGATTTAATCATAATAGTGGGAAACATCCCATTCAAAATTCAAGCCTGACGGGATTCTAGTGTTCAAAGAAAATATCCAGTATACTTCACGTTTGCATAGTAACTGGAATTTGTCTCCTCCTCTAACGGGAGTCATGATTTTTTCAATACCCTGAATGGAGAGGCTTGATACGTCTTTATGGTGTACAAAAATCCAATGCTTGGCTACATTGGTGTAGTGCACTACCCCCGAAGGAGCTGCTGTTCGTTTGTTCTATTCGTAAATCACATTCACCACCTAGCACATCACAGCCCATAGAAATAGAAACAGTCCATATTGTACTTTTTTCTCTTGCTTTTATTTGCATAACTTGAACTGGACAGGGAAAGGGGTTTTCTGAGATGCTCTTTTACTGCTTAGCAATCTTTCC
Source organism: Aquarana catesbeiana (assembly GCF_042186555.1). Classification (NCBI taxonomy): domain Eukaryota; kingdom Metazoa; phylum Chordata; class Amphibia; order Anura; family Ranidae; genus Aquarana; species Aquarana catesbeiana. The sequence goes on along the minus strand of NC_133324.1, from coordinate 537,852,570 downwards.
TTCGACTTCTTATGCAAATACTTAGAGCAATGCGGATAAATAAAAGTCACTCTAAATAACTTTTCATGGGAAAACTGGAGTAGTATGGTCTCTGAGAATACATAGAGTGGATAGCAAAGAGTCACTCTGAATAACTCTTCACATATAGGCTTTAGTAGATTTACTTTAGAGAATACATAGGCTGTGTAGCAAAGAGTCACTCTGAATAACTCTTCACCCGTAGGCCTTTTTTAGAACAATCTGTACCTCTATTTATGCTCGGAGCTCTACCTCCGCCTTTTGACCACTACTTCCCATTTGTGCAGTACTTCCAAGTTGGGCAAAAGAAGATATTACTCTGATTAATTCCTCCCACCTGACTGATTGGATTCCTGGGGCTTTGTTGAACCAAAAGTCAAAAAACCTTCGGTGCCTGCATCACTGACTTGCGTACCAACATTCCTCAGCCTCTGGTAGCACTGCTCCCCTGGGCTTTCACTCACTTGATCAACAGTCCATGTGCCACTCACAAACAGTCGATCGCCCAGTCTTCTTCTTCTTCCGCTTAGCTCCTACTTCCTCCTGATGGTTCCTCCATCTCTCCTCTCCGGTCTGGCCCGCTCCCCCTCCCCGCAGGGGGGCATCCGGCTACACCAGCGGCTACATGCTGCGTGGTGTCTCCAACTCCAACTCCTCCACTCCCCGTGGCATGGTCCCCCCTCCCCGCAGGGGGGGGGGGCGCTCACCTTCTCCTCCAAAGAACATGTGACCCCAGCTTATATGGGAGTCCCGCCTCCTGCCAAACAAATTAATGATTGGCCAGAACTCCACACATGAGTTGCCTGCCACTCAGATCCCAAGTCCAACCTCTCTTCCAGAACCATTTCCACTGAAAGCATGAGGAGGCATCTCTGGGTCCCAAGCACAGGTGGCCACACCTTCCACTACACTGGCACTCCCAGTTCCCAGAATAAACAACCAGGTCTGAGAAAGGAATACAGGCCTGACTGAATTTACCTGAAACTGTACCCTGTCATTTAACACTGAAAGATCACCTACCTTTAGGTAGTGATCGCTACATTGGTTAGCCTATCCTTTTCAATGTCATGTAAATGCTCATACAGCCGATCCCTAAGACAGCGTGTCGTACGACCTACATATTGGATCTGACAGACTTCACAGGTAATGACATATACCAGATATTGAGTATTACAATTGATGTCATAGAAGGAAGGAGAGAAGAGGAGAACCCCCTTCCCTCAAGGCAAATGGGATTTTTAAGGAAAATACTATGTCCATCAATAGTAGGTGAAGATCAAGCCGATTAAAAAAATACAAATTTTATTTTGACATAATTAAAAAGTTACAACAAAAATTGATATATATAAGAGCATATGACCATCCAGTAGTAAATTTCAGAATTCATACGTGACTATCAGCCAACATGACGCATCCTGCAGCCATCCATCGTGACGGGCGGACACACACTCACCCGACCAGGAGCCACTTCAGGTCTCTTCCTTCTCTCTCCCCACACAGGGTACGGGTTACCAGTTTGTCTTGCCCTATTTGTGTGGTCCAGTCCTCTTACTGGTATTGTCCGTCTGGGATCTGGCACCCAGGGACAATCCGCACCGGTTGGTTCAGCGGCTGATGCCTGGTGAATGGTGGTTATTGCTCTATTCTCTTGAGAGAAAAAAATTTATTAGTAGTTAAAATGAATCAGTGATATCGTGTCTAGCCCTGATGAAGCGAAAAGTTCTTTGCGAAACATGTTGGCTGATAGTCACGTATGAATTCTGAAATTTACTACTGGATGGTCATATGCTCTTATATATATCAATTTTTGTTGTTACTTTTTAATTATGTCAAAATAAAATTTGTATTTTTTTAATTGGCTTGATCTTCACCTACTATTGATGGACATAGTATTTTCCTTAAAAATCCCATTTGCCTTGAGGGAAGGAGGTTCTCCTCTTCTCTCCTTCCTTCTATGATATCTGTTTATTAGGGATTGGAAATCTGTCTGCAGTATCCCCTGATATAGTCCAACCATCTTTTTTCATTAACATATTACAATTGATGAAAGAGGAAATGTTAAAAGTTCTACCATTGGTACAAGGCTGAATATGTTTACCTTTTTTAATATGGCAACACTAATTACAGCCTTTTTTACCGCATTTAAAATTTCCTGTAAAACTCAACCAATTTGACCTCGACTGACCAGTTGAAAATAAGCTAGGTGAGAGGGAACGATCTAGGGTGGGTGCTCTGCGAGAGACCACCTTTATTCCTCCAGAAAGGATGGTGCTATAAGCAGGGTCGTTAAATAAAATAGGAAGATATTTAGTGACTATATATAAATAAAATCAGGTGTGCTACCTGTGTCAAACACACTTATAATAAGGTCAACATATGAAATTGACATAGAAACATAGCTGTACACTGAAAATGTGAGTAAAAAAAAAATTAATCATGTGAAAAGTCCATCAGGAGGCTAATTAGCGTCCTTATTAAGTGATCCCCAGCGATGTATACTTTCATTGAAACAAAATCTTTCCTTCAGATACGGAAAATGTAAGGTGGAGCATAGGATTGAACATTTCTGCTCTGCTATATGATGTCAGCCATTCATAGTTTGTAATAAAGGAATTTTTATTAGCCTTCTACACTATGGAGCACCTTTTTTTCTCTTTCTAATTTCCCATCATATACCACGAGTGATCCCATTGAAACAAAGGTTGTAAGGAGAACACTGCAGCCTGCTGCACTGGGATTACGGTGCTCAGAACGGTGTGAGGAGGAGGGAATTTCTGCTTGAAGTTAATATCAGCTGTTCCTGCTTGTAAAATCTGACATATCTGAGCCCTTAAGATCTCTGTAATAGGGGTCCTACACATCTGGTAAGCAGCTTTTTCTATCATTGCTTGGCTTGTGAAAACATGTAATGAAGACTATATTCCGTTTATGAAGGAAAGATTTTGTTTCAATGAAAGTGCACATCGCTGGGGATCACTTAATAACGACGCTAATTAGCCTCCTGATGGACTTTGCACATGATTAATTTTTTTCTTACTCACATTTTTATTTTCAGTGTATGGCTATGTTTGTATGTCAATTTCATATGTTGACCTTATTATAAGTGTGTTTGACACAGGTAGCGCACCTGAATTTATTTATAAATTTTGTTAAAACCAAATATTCAGGTTTTTTCAGGTTGCAGCACTTTTAGGTTATCACAATTTTAGGTTTGTTCACCTTTTTTGATACCACATTTTTCTGATATCACAACTGATTAGGGGTAGCGCAGATTGTTCATGTTACACAATATCCATTTAGTGACTATGCCTTTTATTTTAGTGAACTCTGAGCTATATGGCGTTGAGAAGACTGGACTATTGCTAGACGATGTAGTTGATCTGTGTTTAGTCTTTTTATCAGGTTTGTCTTTCAAAAGTGAGTGTCTAGGAATGGCACTAGCAGTGGTCAATGCTCTATTAATCAATGTATCGGAATAGACTTGATCCTTAAATCTTCGAGCCATATCATTAGATTCTATGTGAAAATTCTCTATTGTGCTGCATAGAAGATTCAACCTGAGAAATTGTCCATATGGCACCCCTCTGATAGTGTGACTGGGGTGTGCAGAGTCAGCTCTAAGTAAGGCATTACCCGCAGTGGGTTTGCTATACAGGCTGGTATGAATTGATCCCCCTGTCCCTATTAGCTTCACATCCAGGAATTCTATGGTGTTAGCCTGTAGGATCCCCGTGAATCTCAGATTTAAAGCATTATCATTAAAGTATGAGAGCCAGATGTTAAGATCTGCATTTTCATCAGATGTAATGAACAGGAGATCATCAATGAAACAACAGAAAAACACTGTATCCAAACGGCGGGGGCTATCCTGACCAAACATGCGAGAGCTCTCCCACCCACCCATGAATAAGTTGGCTAACAAGGGTGAAAACTTCACCCCCATAGAGGCCCTGCATCTCTGGAGGTAATAGCCCCCGTCAAACATAAAAAAGTTGTGCGTTAACAGGTATTCCAGGGCTTGTAAAATAAAATCCTGGAGTACCAAAGAAAACCTGCCTGACCTTTTTAGAAACCACGCAACTGCCTGAAGACCCAGATGATGTGTGATACTGGAGTATAGGCTGATGACGTCACAACTGATCCACTTATAATGTTCTTCCCATTGAAAATCCTGAAGTTTCTCTAGCAACTGCTTGGTATCCCTCAGGTAACCCGGCAGGCTAGTGGTTAAAGGCTGAAGCTGGGAATCCACCCATTCACCCAAGCACTCATTGAGTGACCCTATGCTGGCAACAATGGGTCATCCTGTAAGGGGATTTAACCTCTTATGGACCTTGGGTAAATGGTGAAAAACCGGCACAATGGGATGCTCCAGGATGAACAATTCCTTATCTTTCGGAGAAAAAAGACCTGCCCGTATCACCCTATCAAGGAGGGCCGACAATTTTTTCTTAAAGGAGGATGTGGGATTAGATGTAAGTGGTTTGTAAGTGTGTGTATCCGATAGCTGGCGTAGAGCCTCTTGTTTGTATGTTTCCGAATCTAATACCACAACAGTACCACCCTTGTCTGCATTCCTAATGACAATACTGTCATCTGTTGTTAACCTTTTTAGTGCTAATCTCTCATCTGGGGTTAAATTATCAGTGACAGGTCTCTTATGGCAGCTACGAGCCAAGCGAGTCAAATCACCCTCCACCATTTTTTGGAATAGGTCAAAGTCTTTCCCTCTAGATGCCACTGGATAAAAATCCAATCTAATTTTGAAAGATATTTTGTTCTGTGCATCAATGGGATCTAAGGGGGGGTAGATCCAATTCCTCGGCTAAATCAATCAAGTCATGTAATGCACAGACTTAGGTAAACAATTTAGGTGAAGGGAGATACTCACCTGTATCGCAGGTACCCAAAGAGACATCCTCTCCTTCTGATGGAAGGTCAAGATAATGTTTTCTGAGAGTTAAAATGCGTGCAAATTTGTTTACATCCAAAATAGTTCCAAACAAATCAAAATGTCTGTTGGGACAAAAGTTAAAACCTTTCGCCAAAAGGCTTACTTCTTCTTCTTTCAAGGATCTCTTGGAGATGTTAATGACGCTATAGTTTATTTCCTTATTTTGCCTCGCAGAGTATAATGTGTGTTGCTTGGAGTTCTTGTGTCTCCTGCCGCCTCTCCTTGTTTTTTTATAGATGATTTCTTCTTTGTGTGGCTGGACCCGCGAGGGTTTCCAGGGTTCCGGTCATTACCTGATCTGGTCGATCCAGTAGATCCCATGGACCGGTCAAATGAAGAATCTGACATGGTGTGGGCAAGTGTCTCATCTGCCGGTTCGCGCTCTTGATCGGACCTGTTTGCCCCGACTTCTGCATGACCAGTTCGGGACAAATTGTGGTCTTTTCCATACATAAACTTTATTGCTCTCGTAATCATTTTTGTCCCGGGCCATTTTACCCCTCTTGCTTTCAATAACAGACTTTTCCATTTTGTCCATTTTCTTATTTAGGCATCCATCAAGATCTGTGAATCCCGCATGAGTTTGTACAGCAGTAAGATCTTTCTGGATCCAGATCATATCTGACTGCAGCACTTCCACTTCTTTCTTTTTTGAGGAGATCAGAATGTTCATGCGTTTGAAAGAACATGTATCAAGGGTATCAGTCCATTCTTTTTTAAATTGATCATTGAATAATTCTGAGGTGAGAAATTTCTTGATTCTCAATCCTCGTGGAATGTGTGCCAAGGATAGATATTCAGTTAGGAAGCTAATGTCCCAATAAGCTCTTAAGCTCTGATTTCTCTAGCCATCAAATGTTCCAATTTTCTAAAAAGCTGTATTAACAATACTCCATCGTCATCAGAAAGTTGTGACGTGTGTGTTTGTAACGATTGCCTCAACGGGTTGTTAGATGGTGATGTGAGAGTTCTGCTGTACGTTTCAGCCAAAGGTGTCGAGGTAACAGCATGATCCATATTAGTGTAGAGGCAGACTGTCATGCACCAGATAAGACCAGAACTGTGTGGACTGCAACAGAGGAAACCCGGACGTGTATAAGTGAAAATATAAATGATTTATTAAAGATAAATGAATAAATATAACACAACCACCTCCAATATCACTCAGTGCACCACAACCAATACAAAACAGAACCCCACAAATAATAATAATAACAGAACAAGTATATACAAGTAAGGGAAATACCAAGATCATAAACAGAGCCAGGCCAGGGTTGTCAACAGGAGGTCAGCAGCTGGGGAAGGGAAACAAACAGGACAAGAGAGGATAGATGGATCACAGGAGGGACGGGTCAGATACAAGGCTCAGGGTCCAGAGCAAGGAAACAGACAGGAAACAGGAACAACAGGAATCAGGTTTCAGGAATCATGTAAACAGGATGCAGGCTGCAGGTCAGGGCTCAAGGAAAATACCAGGGCAAGATAAGTGTGTACTTGCCGGGTATTTATACTGCAGCTGCTAATTAAGGTCAGGTGACACCTGTCTGTAGAGGGGAATACCTGCTCCATACTGCCAGGATTCCTCCGCTGGTGGACGCAAGTACTGCGGCCCAAAGGTGACAGAATACCAGCAGGAAAAAGCTCTTCTGACAGCGCCAAAATGCCTGGAGACACCTGTTGGTAGGACCTCAGTACTGCATGCCAAATGATCGATATTACCAGCGGAGGGGACCTTTCCTGACAGTACCCCCACCTCAGGATGATCCAACTAGCCATTTTTGGGGAAAGTCCATGATGTCCAACCAGGCAGCGGGCACCTCAAGCTTGGCAGCAGGCAGTGGCACATCAGGCTAGGTAGCAGACAGGAATACATCGGGTTGGGCAACTGACAGGAACACATCAGGCTGGGCAGTGGACAGGAACACACCAAGCTGGGCAGCGGACAGGAACACACCAAGCTGGGCAGCGGACAGGAACACACCAGGGTGGGCAGCGGACAGGAACACACCAAGCTGGGCAGCAGACAGGAACACATCAGGCTGAGCAGCGGACAGAAACACATCAGGCTGGGCAGCGGACAGGAACACATCAAGCTGAGCAGCGGACAGGAACACATCAGGCTGGGCAGCGAACAGGAACACATCAGGCTGGTCAGCAGGCACGGGCACTTCAAGCTGGGCAGCAGGCACGGGCACTTCAAGCTGGGCAGCAGGCACATCAGGCTGGGCAGCAGGCACGGGCACTTCAAGCTGGGCAGCAGGCACATCAGGCTGGGCAGCAGGCACGGGCACTTCAAGCTGGGCAGCAGGCACATCAGGCTGGGCAGCAGGCATGGGCACTTCAAGCTGGACAGCAGGCAGGGGCACTTCAAGCTGGGCAGCAGGCGCATCAGGCTGGGCAGCAGGCACGGGCACTTCAAGCTAGGCAGCAGGCACGGGTACTTCAAGCTGGGCAGCAGGCACGGGCACTTCAAGCTGGGCAGCAGGCATATCAGGCTGGGCAGCAGGCATGGGCACTTCAAGCTGGGCAGCAGGCACAGGCACTTTAAGCTGGGCAGCAGGCACATCAGGCTGGGTAGCAGGCACGGGCACTTCAAGCTGGGCAGCAGGCATGGGCACTTCAAGCTGGGCAGCAGGCACATCAAGCGGGGCAGCAGGCACATCAGGCTGGGCAGCAGGCACATCAGGCTGGGCAGCAGGCACAAGCACTTCAAGCTGGACAGCAGGCACAGGCACTTCAAGCTGGGCAGCAGGTATGGGCATTTCAAGCTGGGCAGCAGGCAAAGGCAGTTCAAGCTGGACAGCAGGCACATCAGGCTGGGCAGCAGGCACGGAGAGCAGGCACAACAGGCTGGAAGGTGGGCACATCAGGCTGGAAAGCAGGCCAGGACACAAGGCTCAGGGTCCAGAGCAAGGAAACAGACAGGGAACAGGAACAACAGGAATCAGGTCTCAGGAACAGGAATTAGGTTTCAGGAATCAGGTAAACAGGATGCAGGCTGCAGGTCAGGGCACAAGGAAAACACCAGGGCAAGATGAGTGTGCATTTGCCGGGTATTTATACTACAGCTGCTAATTAAGGTCAGGTGACACCTGTCTGCAGAGGGGAATACCTGTTCCATACTGCCAGGATTCCTCCTCTGGTGGACACCAATAATGCGGCCCAAAAGTGACAATTCCAGCAGGAAAAAGCTCTTCTGACAGCTCCAAACTGCCAGGAGACACCTGCTGGTGGACTTCAGTACTGCACGCCAAATGATCGATATTACCAGCGGAGGGGACCTTTCCTGACACAGGCTCTTGAAGTGTACTTAGTTAAAGACAAACTGGAGGGCTGGTAAGGAAAAATATATGTATATGCAGTTTAGGGAAGACCTCCTGGCTGGTGGAGCAAAGAAGCAAGAGTCCAGAAATCCAATGTAGCAATATAGATTCCACCGCTCAGGTAGATCTGAGCCAACATACACGTATCCTTAACCTCCAGGAAGGGAAGAGCCCTGGGTGCTGACTAATGCCTGTATAGGTAGAAATGGATGAAGAAGTCTGGACAGCCGCACACCGGAAGAAATTTCATATGCCTTTAATCGTGGAACAGGAGCATGAAGTACGTACGACACCACGGCAGAATAGTACAGAAACATCTGACGCGTTTCACACTTAAACTAAGTGCTTACTCATAGCTAACAAACATGGAAATGAAAACCACATTTATACTCAGTTAAAAAGCATGTGACCATATAATGGTGCAAGGACCTCAAAACAGCTGAGAATCAACCATATGAGATCTCTGCACCTGTTGCTGAGTAATGAGTTCTAAAGTGGGAACACCCATGATTATATGGTGTATGCGAAAGTAAAAAAAACGAAACTGGTGAAATAATTGTATGTGAATACAAAGTACCAAAATACAAAAATAAATAATAATGATGTTCTGAGGGCCCATTGAGCCCAAAAATAATATGTGTGATAAGGCGTGAATATGGAATAAAAAAGCTCGACCCCCGAAAAAAGAGAAAAAAGGTGGGGAGAAAAGAAAAGAAAAAAAAGAGTAAAGAATGACAAGTGCAAAAAGTAAAAATAGAATGTAATGACGATAATAATGGATGTATGTCATAAAGAAAATGCCCATAATATGAGATAAATTTGTATAAATGGTTACTTAGAAATGAAGATCGGGCACACAAATGTCTACGGAGTAACAAGTTGGCGTCAGTTAGTGTGTGTAAAGCCATTGAAGAGAAAACGAAAAAGAAACCAAATAATAAATTCCGTAGTAATGGTGGGTAAATGGAGTGTAAAATTACCCAAATGTTTAGCTCAGTGAAAATTGCTATTAACTGGCAAATATATTATATATTCAAAGGGAAAACACTATAAACTAAACAACAAGTGCCGTGACTTTGATAGCCAAAACAAAAAATGTATATACATGGACATCTGTACAACTAATCCATGGCGAAGTAGCCCATGATCTAAAGAAAAAACAAATATGTCAAAAACATTAAAAAAAATAAAAAAAGACATATCAACATATAAGAACATCATATGCAAGGGTTATTATCGTTCTGTGAAATCTGTCAGATTCAATATGTAGGTTGTATGACATGCCGTCTTAGGGATCGGATGTATGACCATTTACATGACATTGAAAAGGATAGGCTAACCAATGTAGCCAAGCATTGGATTCTTGTACACCATAAAGACGTATCAAGCCTCTCCATTCAGGGTATTGAAAAAATCATGACTCCCGTTAGAGGAGGAGACAAATTCCAGTTACTATGCAAATGTGAAGTATACTGGATATTTTCTTTGAACACTAGAATCCCGTCAGGCTTGAATTTTGAATGGGATGTTTCCCACTATTTTGACTAAATCTGTACCTAGCGTATTCCTCTGTTCTCCACTCTCTGTCTTTCGTTCTCCATCCTCTGTTTTCTGAGATTCATGCACTCTTTTACTGTTACTTTTTACTGTTACTTTTTTACTGTCATCTTCTTTGTCTTCCCATTCAATTCAGTGTTTACACTGGTCGGCTTGGTCTGATGGACCTATTCCCCACTCTCCTTCCTTCCTCGGCCTCAATGTTCTCATGCCCTTATCAGTTTTAGTCCACAGTTTTACTTGATCAACCGCTTAGGCTGACATAATACCTTCCAATCTAGACATCGCTGTGTCTATGGACACAGCTAGGTCTTCTCTTTGCCTCTTTACCTTCTCTTTTGTTCCTTACAATGTCTATATGTTAGACGCTCCTTTTTAGATTCCTTTTTGGATTGCTCTTTAGGTTGCCTCTCAAGCTGTTTGTTAATTGGTACCGTTTGCATTCACATAGATCTATACATAGGCTAATTATATAAACCTACAATAATTACACATTATCTTGGCACGGCTTCCCTTTGTTTTACATACAGAGCTATTGAAGAGAGTTCTTCTTATGGGGTCCAGATAAATGATATCACCTAGTATATTATCCGGATACCCATCTTTCTTTATTTGGGTATAGGACAGTTATTCCTTACACACTTCTAATTGTTGAACTTTTGACAATATATTTGTATAAGGATTTTGGAGTTTATAGTTTATAACTGTCCTATAAGCACGATATTAACCCTTGCATATGACGTTCTTATATGTCTATTTTTATTTTTTGAATGTTTTTGACATATTTGTTTTTTCTTTAGATCATGGGCTACATCGCCACGGATTAGTTGTACAGATGTCCGTGTATATATATTTTTTGTTTTGGCCATCGAGGTCACAGCACTTGTTGTTTAGTTTATAGTGTTTTGCCTTTGAATACATAATATATTTGCCAATTAATAGCAATTTTCACTGAGCTAAACATTTGAGTAATTTTATACTCCATTTACCCACCATTACTACGGAATTTATTTTTTGATTTCTTTTTCGTTTTCTCTTCGATGGCTTTACACACACTAACTGGTGCCAACTTGTTACTCCGTAAACATTTGTGTGCCCGATCTTCATTTCCAAGTATCCATTTATACAAATTTATCTCATATTATGGACATTTTCTTTATGACATATATCCATTATTATCGTCATTACATTCTATTTTTACTTTTTGCACTTGTCATTTTTTACTCATTTTTTTTCTTTTCTCCCCCCCTTTTTTCTCTTTTTTCGGGGGTCGAGCTTTTTTATTCCTTATCACACATATTATTTTTGGGCTCAATGGGCCCTCAGAACATCATTATTATTTATTTTTTGTATTTTGGTACTTTGTATTCACATACAATTATTTCACCATTTTCATTTTTTTTACTTGCGCATACACTCCATATATATTCCTCATTATTACTATTCATTTTTATTCTTTATTATTTAATATACCTTTTTTACTTCTTTCTCTTTTAATTTTTTATTTTTAGTCCAAAAATGAATAGTTTATTTTTAGACAAGTGCATTTATGTTTTACATATGGTCATGGTTTTGTTTTCTCTCCTTTGTACAAGGGTTTCATTTCATTTTCATTTTTATTTTGTTTTTTCACAATATTAATTTAATATACACTTATGGGTGATTAGGTCACCTTATTTTATTTCATCCATTTTTCATTTATTTTCGTTGACTTTTCCATTTTATTTCAATTCGTTGCTTATACACCATATAATCATGGGTGTTCCCACTTTAGAACTCATTACTCAGCAACAGGTGCGGAGATCTCATATGGTTGATTCTGAGCTGTTTTGGGTCCTTGCACCATTATATGGTCACATGCTTTTTAATACTGAGTATAAATGTGGTTTTCATTTCCATGTTTGTCAGCTATGAATAAGCACTTAGTTTAAGTGTGAAACGCGTCAGCTGTTTCTGTACTATTCTGCCGTGGTGTCATATGTACTTCATGCTCCTGTTCCACGATTAAAGGCATATGAAATTTCTTCCAGTGTGCGGCTGTCCAGACTTCTTCGTCTATTTTTGGTATATTGTAATATTTGATATTATGGTGTGTTTTTTCTAAATAAAATGTAATTAAATTCAACCGTAGTGTTCAGTTACTGCGACCCCTTTGGAAGGCCTTGCCCTTTCTTTTTTTCTCATATGCAGTTTTTCTGGTCACATGGACTATGCCATGTTGTTGATACTACATGGTGAAAGGCTGAATTAATTACTATATTTATTATCTAAATAAATTTTCTCAGAGAGAGAGGATACTACCATAAACCTCTTAGGAAGGCTAGGAACAAAGCCACAAAATGTAAACGTGAGAAACTCCTACAAAGTCGTGAAACAATTAAAAAAGACCAAAAAAACTTACCCGAGGATTATTTTTAAATTCGGGACACAGTGGAATCAGGTCAGAGACACTCTAGCAAAACATTGGCACATCCTGAGTTCGACCCCTGTGATCGCTGATATCGTAGGGTTGAGACCCCTTATGATGGCAAGAAGGGCTCGAAATCTAAATGATACATTAGTACAATCTGAGTACCAGAGGACTCAGAATAAAAATTGGTTGAGTAATTTTAAGCCGATCGCGGGGATGTTTGCATGTGGTCACTGTAGGATCTGCAAAAACATGCATAAAACCGGTGTGTTCGCCAACTCTGACGGGACGAAAGAATTCAAGTTCAAACAATTTGTCAACTGCTCTACAACTAGAGTAGTGTACATGTTAAGTTGCCCATGCAATAAGATTTATGTAGGAAAAACAAAAAGACAGCTTCGGGTCAGAGTTGGTAAACACATCAGAAGCATCAAGAAAAAAGATGACGATCGACCATTATTGTTGCATTTTGCACAGTTCCATGGGGGGGACCCAAAGGGGTTAAAAGTAAAGGGTATATATGTACTTAATCTGCCTATGAGAACAGGTGACTTTGACACAGTGCTCTTACAAAAAGAGAAGATGTGGATATATTATTTAAATTCTTTATTTCCACATGGCCTCACCAATGAATGCAATTTGCAACCGTTTTTGGAAAAATTATTTAGAATTTAATGAATGAGGACGATGGGGCTATTACCCGCCATTACTACTATTATTTTCCTTTTTCACTATTATTTATTTATTTTTATCGATTTTTGTTATTGTTTTTTATCATTATTTTTCCCTTTTCTCCCCATCCCGTTTGAAGTATGTGCCAAATGTACTCATTGATGTGTTAATTTGTCTCCCTGTGTTGAAAGTTGAATGGAAGTGAGCATGTATATGACATCTAGTGGCTGAAGCAAGATATTGCAGTCAATTATTTGGCACTATTTAAGCCAGCATCTTCAGCCCCTCTTTGCTCTGAGGAAGTTAGCTGTCATTGGCTAACGCATAGCTCCCAACTGTCCCTGATTTGGAGGGACTGTCCCTGATTTGGAGCAATGTCCCCCTGTCCCTCTTTCCCCCTCATTTGTCCCTCATTTTGTTCTGATCTATATAGTTGTATATAAAATGCACTTTTTATCTTTCAAAAAGGGTTTTCCAGTGCTAAACCTTTCATCTGATTTATAAATTGCTGCATTTGTGAATTCCAAAAGACAATATAAAGGAATAGTAGGTTTAAAAAAGCACTTGTGGGTTTAACTAATCTTGATTTTTTTTGTACAATTCTCCTTTAAGGGGGCGTGGCAAGGGGTGTGTCTTATGCCTGCATACTTTTTCTGGTAGGTGTCCCTCATTCCTATCTCAAAAAGTTGGGAGGTATGCTAACTAAACATGTCAGCATGACATCAGCACGTTCATGATGACGGAGGGGTTGTAGCACTAATACAAACTGTCTATTGAGGCAGTGGCGATGGAACAGCTGAGAGCTTGCTGCAGGCGGGGAAGACACTGGATCCAACACCTAGATCAAATTCCCAAGGGGATAATCCGGTGACTTCAGGAGTGGAGATTGGCTCAGAAAGGATGGGTGGAGGTATGAGGAGACACAGACTTGGGTGAGAGTATCTTACATTGCTATCATTCAGTTGAACTTGCTGATTAGCTGTGGACTGACAACACCAATTCCCCCTGCTGTGTTCCTCCCTCCTCAAATCTATTTGTGATGGATCAGTGAACTTTTAAATGAGTATTACACTTAAGAAGTTTTACCCCCCCCCCCGCAGCCTTGCTTACTAGACACTGTAGCCTATACAATTAAGCCACCTGTGCCTCCAATAGACAAATGAGAGCCCCTAATCCTAGGTGCCACTGTTGAATTTATGTACTAATGACTTAGGATGGCCCATGCTATACCCACTTGTTTGTTCATGTGCATCCACATCTTAATTAGATTACAGCTATATATCCTGCTTGGGATGACCACAAACCACTGCTTATTTAGGAAGGAGGACGATAGCATATGCAATGTATTGATCAACAATACTTCAATCAACTCCCATCCTTTGAGCTGTGTGTGTGGATGTCTGATTGTGTGGATGTATGTGCAGCTGCGATCCCTCTTTTTAAATGACAACGTTGGCTTTTTTAATATTTTGGAAGGTTATAGTCAGACTGCTATTTTTGGTATTTTGTCATATTTAACCACTTCCCGCCCGCCCTATAGCGGATTGACGTCCGGGAAGTGGTTCTGTTATCCTGCCTGGACGTCGTATGACGTCCAGGCAGGATAACATGCCGCAGCGCGCCCCCGGGGGCGCGCATCGCGGCGATCGGTGGAGCGGTGTGTCAGCCTGACACACCGCTACACTGATCTTGGTAAAAAGCCTCCGGCGGAGGCTCTTTACCACGTGATCAGCCGTGTCCAATCACGGCTGATCACGCTGTCAATAGGAAGAGCCGTTGATTGGCTCTTCCTCACTCGCGTCTGACAGACGCGATTAAAGGAGAGCCGACCGGCGGCTCTCCTGGCAGGGGGGGTCTGCGCTGATTGTTTATCAGCGCAGCCCCCCCGCAGATCACCACACTGGACCACCAGGGAAGGGGCAACATGTGGATGGCCAGGTATGTACCCCATGGCCATCCACATGTGCCCAGTGTGCCAAATCTGTGCCAATCAGTGCCCACAAATGGGCACTGATTGGCACCATTATGTTGCAGTGATGCCCAGCAATGCCACCCTTAGGGGCATCACTGCAAACAAGCAGTGCCATCAGTGCCACCCATCAGTGTCCATTCATGCCACCTGTCAGTGCCCATCCATGCCCATCTATCAGTGCCCATCCATGCCCATCTGTGCCAACTATCAGTGCCACCCATAAGTAACCATCAATGCCACCTATGAGTGCCCATCAATGCCACCTATGAGTGCCCATCAGTGCCGCCTATAAGTGCCCATCTGTGCCACCTATGAGTGCCCATCAGTGCCGCATACCAGTGCCACCTATCAGTGCCCATCAGTGCCGCCTATCAGTGCCCATCAGTGCCGCCTATCAGTGCCCATCATCAGTGCCCGTCAGTGCCACCTCATCGGTGCCACCTCATTGGTGCCACCTCATCGGTGCCCATCAGTGCTGCCGTATCAGTGCCCGTCAGTGCCCGTCAGTGCAGCCATATCAGTGCCCGTCATTGAAGAAGAAAACGTACTTATTTACAAAAAAGTTTTAACAGAAACAAAGAAAAACTTGTTTTTTTTCAAAATTTTCGATATTTTTTTATTTGTTGCGCAAAAAATAAAAACCGCAGAGGTGATCAAATACCACCAAAAGAAAGCTCTATTTGTGGGAACAAAATGATAAAAAATTTGTTTGGGTACAGTGTAGCATGACCGCGCAATTGTCATTCAAATTGCGACAGCGCTGAAAGCTGAAAATTGGTCTGGGCAGGAAGGTGTCTAAGTGCCTAGTATTGAAGTGGTTAATATTATGGTGTGTTTTTTCTAAATAAAATTTAATTCAATTCAACCATAGTGTTCAGTTACTGCAACCCCCTTTGGAAGGCCTTGCCCTTTCTTTTTTTCTCATAAGCTGATACCTGTAGTTCACCTTTGTATCCGGCACTTGAATAAAGGAATTGCACAGGAGTACGGCCATCCAGCCTTCTTTTCTTCCAAGTATCTGTTTGCATACAGGGGGGCTTGCACCCTTCATGTGAAATAGAGGCTTTTTGGAGCAGCAGGGTAAGGGAAACTGCCTTATGCCCTGTACACGCGGTCGGATTTTCCGACGGAAAAAGTGCGATTGGATTGTTGTGTCGGAAATTCCAATCGTGTGTGGGCTCCGTCGGACTTTTTCCATCGAAATTTCCGACACACAAAGTTTGAGAGCAGGATATAAAATTTTCCGACAACAAAATCCGATCGTTTTAATTCCAATCGTGTGTACACAAATCCGACGCACAAAGTGCCACGCATGCTCAGAATAAATTAAGAGATGAAAGTTATTGGCTACTGCCCTGTTTATAGTCCTGACGTACGTGTTTTACGTCAATGTGTTCAGAACGATCAGATTTTCCGACAACTTTGTGCGATCGTGTGTATGCAAGATAAGTTTGGCACAAAATCTGTCGGAAAAAATCTGACGGATTTTGTGGTCGGAATGTCCGATCAATGTTCAATTGTGTGTACAGGGCATAAGAGCGCTGTACATATATGTTTTGGACTATCCTGTTTATCAGGGATTTGATTTTATACAGAGACATAAGTGAAGTCAAGATGTCCTGGTGCAGTAAGACTGTGCAGGGTTACTTCCTTATCTTTCCTACTACCAGTTTGCTGCAAAGCCATTTGCTTATAATGCCAAGTCATGAGTGTCAACTCTTTCTGGTAGCCAGTAATGCTAAGGAGGTAAGGGGCACCGTTCAGGAAAGTTTTTTTTCTTTCAGGTGTATGAGAAATTCACTATGGGCTTTTACCATTTAGTCCCTCCGGTTGGCAGGCCTCAAGCACTGCCTTGAATTGGTACTGTGCCACTCATGTCTTGGCAGGCAAAGCCCTGTATGTATCTTGACGAAACATCTATAGGGTTGTCACATTCATTGAACATGTGGCCAATACACTATTGGGCTGCGCTTCCACTGGTGTGACTCCAAAGTCACATCAAAGTAGTGCAGGCACCTTTTCAAAGTCGCTAAGTTCCAAAATCACATAGATGGGAACAGGTGCCATTGAGATTATTGGGCTGTGACTTGTCATGCGACTGTCCAGAGTTGTATGACAAGTCGCACTAGTGTAGACGAAGCCTAAAGGGGTGGTTTTCACTCACACTGGGAGAATCAACTCTCTCCAGACTCTTTCATGAGAGGATACACATGAATGTGATGGTATGAATCCTGTTGGTTCAAGCAGACAGGGATAAGGATGGCAAAACTTAACAGGCTGTCACATTCGTTTAAGCACATGGTCAATACACTCTAAAGGAGTGTTTCCACTTGCTCTGTGAAGGGGTTACCCTTTCCAACGATGAACAGTCTCCAAGCCTTTCCAGGTGAACAATCCTATTCAGACTCTTCCCAAGATAGATTAAAGCTGGATACACACTGTACGATTTTCTGTAGATTTTTTCCTTTGGATTTGCCAAGACCATATAATATGAAGTCAAACCTTAGGAGTTTCAATTTGTATGCAATCAGGCAGGCCCTTGCACTGCATGGTTTTGATGAATCTAAAGGAGATCTGACAACAAGAGTTGTATAGTGTGTATGGGGTCTTAGGATGCAAGAATACTGCTTTGTTCAAGTAACCAAGGATAAAAGATGAAGGCAGCTAACAGGTTGTGACGTTCGTTAAGCATGTGGTCAATACACTCTAAAGGAATTTTTCCACTGGCCCAGTAAGGGGTTGTCTATTCTGGCAATGTGCAGTCTAAGGGGCTTCCCAGGCAAATGATCCTCTTCAGTCTCATCCAAGAGAAGATACCAATGAGCATATACGAATCTTACTGCTTCAAGCAGCCAAAGTAAAAAATATCAGCAACAAATAGGTTGTCACATTCATTAAACATGTGAGCAATACACTCTAAAGGAATGGTCTCCATTCACTCTGTGGGCAAATCAACTCTTTCCAGACTCTTCCAAGAGAAGATACAAATGGAATAGGACTGTGTGAATCCTGTTGGTTCAAGCAGCCAAAGACAAGATGACGATGCCTAACAGGTTGTCACATTCAGTAAACATATGGTCAATACACTTTAAAAGAAGTTGTTTTCACTCACCCTATGAAGGGACCAGGTCCAGGAAATTGGTACTTGTCTCCTACCTAGCCTGAATAAACTTTGGGCTATCCATCCTGTTACACTGGGATGTGGGCCCTGTGTTCACATGCTAAATGCATTATCTATCAGGGTGCTCCTCTGCTGGTCTCTGGGGCGGCATATGAGCGTAAATCACTCTCAATGGAGAAGCCGTGCAATATCATGGCTGGCGTGGACATTTTCCTTATTACTGGGTTGCTGAGCTTCCTTATGTAGGAGGCACTGCACTGCTGCTCAATTAGTCATTGAACAAGCTCGATATTTTTTGCTTGCCTTTTTCTTCAGAAAAGCAAAGGACAAACCCAAATAAAGACCAGCGCTACTAAAGAAGGTAGGGGAGAGTGCTCATCTGCTTCCCAGGAAAATCAGCCCTCTTCAGGCTCTGCCAAGATGTGCATGAACATGACTTTATGAATCCTGCTTTGCTCAGACAGTCGGGGATTGAGATGATACTAGTCACAATTCATTGAGCATGAGGTTCACAACACTCTAAAAGAGCTGTTTGGACTCACCTTTGTGCAAGGTCCAGTTTTCCTTCCGAAGCCAGTAACCGGACTCAAGAGCTTTCTCAGGCCGACCAACCTTCTTCAGACTTTTCCAAAGAAGAATATATGTTAATGGATGACATATGTCTGCTTTTTAATTCCTCCTTTCTAAGGCTAGTGAGATGCCTTTAGATGGAAAGCAATGGAAGTATTTTAAAGGGCTTCTGAATCATCAAGCGAGGGCCCTGGAGATGCTACAGAGCTTTGGTTGGTTGATCATCATAAGCAAGAGCCAGCAAGTTCCCTCACAGAGGTTATAGTATCTGGGTGTCTCAATCGACACTAGTGGGAAAGCTGTTCCTTCCACAGAAGATACCCCTCTTGATCTTGGTTGTTGCCGCTCTGAAGACAAGTCATTTGATATTGACAAAACATTGTATGAGTGTATTGATGAATGCAGCAGTCCCCACAGTGGCCTGGGTTTGATGGCATCTTAAAGTTTTCTTTACTTCAAGGGTGGCTCAGGCTCACTGTCAGAACCAGTTTTCGCAAGGAGGATAGAAGGGAGCGATTCCTCGTTCTAGAGTTGATAGCAGCACAGGTGGCATTACTGACCTTTGCACCACTGCTTGAGGGCCATCGTGAGGGTTCAGACAGACAACAGTAGCATATGTGACGAATCAGGGAGGAATAAGCAGCCTTGGCCAGATTGCTGCACACATCTTTGAGTTGCCGGAGTGCAATCTGTTGTCCCTGTCAGTCTCTTACCCTTTTGAGCACACGCTTTTCTGGATCTAAACAAATGGATGTTTCCTACAACTGTTTGCTCAGTGAGGCACCCTGAAAGTGGATTTAACGGCGTCTCCTGTCAGTGCTCAGCTGCCAATGTTATTCTCCTGGTCCTTCCATCTGAGAGCCAGGGGTCAGCATGCTCTGTCCCAGTGCTGGATTTTCTGGCCTATATATGTTTTTCCTTGAACACGATCCGTTCATGGTCTCTGCTGTTGAGGCAGCAGTTGATCACTCCGCTGATTGCACTTCAGCGATCTTTGGTACTCGGGCAGCATGCCTCATCCCAATATGGCTCAACTGGATGGCCTGGTTAGTTGCAAGAAGCAGGCTAGCCCAGGTGGACATAGCAGAAGAGGTTCAGAGG
Source organism: Aquarana catesbeiana (assembly GCF_042186555.1). Classification (NCBI taxonomy): domain Eukaryota; kingdom Metazoa; phylum Chordata; class Amphibia; order Anura; family Ranidae; genus Aquarana; species Aquarana catesbeiana. The sequence goes on along the minus strand of NC_133324.1, from coordinate 537,832,872 downwards.
ATGCTGCTTGTATCTTGGAAGATATCCTTGAATGCTACATACTATAGCGCGTGGGAAAAGATCTTTGGGGTGGCAGTGATTATTTGATTTAATCCTGAGTCTTCCTCTTGTATTGGGGTCTTGGAGTTCTTCCAATCAGCCCTAGACAAAGGGCTTAGCTATAGTTCAGTCCAGCTGTCGAACATTTCGGCTCTAACAGTTCGTTGCATGGAAGATCTGTTTGGTGGCACGTTGTATGCAAGCAACCTTATAGCTAAATCAACAACCAGTCGGGTCTCGGAAAAAATAAAGGCTTTCTCAGCCAAGTCTCCATAGTGTGAGCTGTTTCAAGACAGAGTGGTTCTTAATCCAGTTCCGTCTTTTCTTCGAAAGGTTGGACCTTTTTCATATAAGTTGGAAAGTGGTGCAATCTTTGTCTGCAGTTTCGGGACAGGAAGATTGGTCAAGGGTGGATGCAATTTTTAGCTTTTTTTTTTTCATGTAATCTGCAGAGAACGCAGAAGTTCAGGCTGGTGGATAACTGGGTCATCAATCAGTAAGTCCTAAAATGGGTCAAATGGCCCCACCTAGAATCCTGTTCCTCTTGGCTAGTCCAAAACATCAGATGGGCATAGGTAACTTTGGGTCTTTCCCCTCCAGAGGGGGTTCATGCGCATTTCACAATGGCAAAATCGGCTTTGTGGGCAAGTCACGCCAGGATTCCAGTGGAAATGCTGTAAAGCTGCCAGCTGAAAGTCCCCTGACATTTCCACCTACTTTTACTGTTTGGACATGATGGATGGCCCTTCCTAGGCTTTGGGCACCTTGGTGCTTGTTTCCCCGCTTTCTGTGTGTGTTTTTTTTTTTATACAATTCTTTTGCATTCAGTCTGCGTAGTTTTCTGTTCTTTATTTTGCTTGGTCCCTTCCTTTCTTTTCATGCTAGCTATATCCTATTTGTAGGCTGACATGATTAGCCCCAGGAATGCGGAAAATTGTTACCATACATACCATCATTTTCCTTTTATGGGCACTCCTCATGTCAGCCTAGGGTTTCTCGACCTGGTGTTCTGTCGCAAGGTCGTGTTAGGAATGCTGGGTTATGGGGCAATCCTTCCTTTTATTTGAGCAGAGGGTTGTCCTGTGGGGTCAGAGGGGTGGAGCTGACCCATTTGTAGGCTGACATGATGAGCGCCCAGGAAAGGAAAATTAGGGTAAGTATGGTAACAATTCTCTGTATTCTACACTGAAATCTTTAACCACTTCCCGCCCGGCCTACAGCAAAATGACGGCCAGGCGATGGTTCAGTTATCCTGACTGGACATAATATGACGTCTTTCAGGATAGCAGCCAGCGCTCACCCTTGGGGACGCGCAGCGAGGCGATCGGTGGTGCAGCGTGTCAGTCTGACACACCGCAACGCTGATCTCAGTAAAGAGCCTCTGACGGAGGCTCTTTACCACGTGATCAGCCGTGTCCAATCATGGCTGATCACAGTGTAAACAGGAAAAGTCGTTTATCGGCTTTTCCTCACTCGCGTCTGACAGACGCGAGTAGAGGAAAGCCGATCGGCTGCTCTCCTGACGGGGGGTCTGCGCTAATTATCAGCTCAGTCCCCCTGCAGATGCCCGCCCAGGACCACCAGGGATGCTGATCATGGATGGCCACCAGGTATGCCACTGTGGACCACCAGGGATGCCAATCAGTGCACAAACATGATGCCAATCAGTGCCCATCAGCAATGCCTGCCATCAGTGCCACCCATAAGTACCCATCAGTGCCACCTATTGGTGCCACCTTATCAGTGCCCGTCAGTGCAGCCTCATCAGTGCCCATCAGTGAAGGAGAAAACTTGCTTATTTACAACAATTTAATCCTCGAAACAAAATTTTTTATTTTTTTTTATTTTAGGTCTTTTTTTATTTGTTTAGCAAAAAAAAAAAAACACAGAGGTGATCAAACACCACCAAAAGAAAGCTCTATTTGTAGGAACAAAATGATTTGTTTGGGTACAGTGTAGCATGACCACGCAACCGTCATTTAAAAAGTGACAGCACTGAAAGCTGAAAATTGGCCTGGGCAGGAAGGGTGGAAAGTGCCTGCTATTGAAGTGGTTAAGTCTGAGGAGAGATAAATTCCCCATCTCTTTACAACTAGGTGCCAACACAACTGAGCATGCTCAGACCTGCAAACAACTCTCATTTTAACTCCCATGGCTTTTTTACCAAGAGTTATAGTAAATATCAAAATGAGTGCTGGCCTAAAGAATGTTTTTTGGGAGTGAAAATGGGTTATGTAGCCCAATGCAAGTTTCATCCATTCATTCTAAGGGTACAATTGTAACTTTTTAAAAAATGCTAGAATGTGTAATGTTTTCATGGTTTGGTAAAATATTTTTTTCTCTGTCACTTTCACTTATTGCTCTCCATCTCACAAAAATCTTTACCCAAACTCACACAGGTGTCTTTACAAACCATACCATTGCTGATGCAAATTTAAAATGAGTCTCAATTTTGTGTGTTTTTTATGATTTCCAAATGATCATAATTTGAGCCCAAAAAATGTCATATGTATACCAACATCAGAAATCAAATGGCATTCCCAAAATTCAGAGGGTAACATCACTATTCTACACTCACACACCAAGAACCACCAAATATCACAGAATACATCAAGAATAATAACTCTTGAGTAATGTAATTCCACCACCTATATGTCCAAAGAAATTCAGTATTTATGTGTAGGAGGGGTCCACATGTGGCAGCTCTGTGACTTACAGGTTAGAACTTCTGCTTAACATCCCTGAGGGTCTGGGTTCGAATCCCAAACATGCCACTTCATGTAGAGAAGTCGTCTCATCTCCTTATGTTAAACATAACTCCTGACTCAGGTCCTGAAATGATAAATTATGTCTACATGTAGTATTTTTATGTAGGAGGGTTCCACCACCATTGTAAATCTTGCCAGATACCCTATCTAGCCAAAAGTATTGGGACACCTGCCTTTACACACACACATGACCTTTAATGGCAGCCCAGTCTTAGTCCGTAGGGTTAATATTTGATTTGGCTCACCCTTTGCAGCTACAGTATAACAACTTCAACTCTTCTGGGAAGGCTGTCCACAAGGTTTAGTGTGTCTATGGGTTTGACCATTCTTCCAGAAGCACATTTGTGAGTTCAGGCACTGATGTTGGATGAGAAGGCCTGGCTCGCAGTCTCTGCACTAATTCAGCCAAAACATGTTCTATTGGGTTGAGGTCAGGACTCTCTGCAGGCAAGTCAAGTTCCTCCACCCCAAACTCCCTCAGCCAGTATGTTTCTATAATCTTGCAGATAAAAATGTGATATGGGTTGGTGGGTGAGTAGTTGTACTTTGAAATGTGTTGCCCGTTATACACACTGAAAGTAAAGCTGTGTCTACTGAAAGGTTTAGACAAATTTTAGATTGTAGGCTTCTATGAGCAGGGCCCTTTAACACCCAATTGCTAACTGTTTTGTTAAATATAGCACCATATATCCTGTAGAATAGTTTTTTTCATGCCAGTAAATGTGCATAATTGTGTTTCTGCTGGTAAAATATACCTTATTGAGCTTGTTTGTTGTTTTTTCTCTTTTTTCTTTCTTCTTTTTAATTCGTTTTGGGGGGTGGTGGTTTTGGAAGTGCAATATCTTACTTATACCCATAGAAATGATAAGATGTAATGTGCACCAAAAAAAACTAATCTCTTCAGCACACCTGCAAGTAAATGATAAAGGTGTTTAGGTGGAGTCTTTATATATATATATATATATATATATATATATATATATATATATATATATATATATATATATATATATATATATATATATATATATATATATATATATATATATATAACAGCTGTGGAGAATTACAGGTAATGAATTCAGCTGGTGGATAGGCAGTGTTGCATGTGTCAGCCCTGGTTCACATTGGTGCGATCTGGCATGTCAAATCGCATGTCAAATTGGCGGCAATTTGCGGCAATGGCACTGTTCTAATCGGTGCGATGCTGCACCGATTTTCAAAAGTCGTTTCTGTACCACTTTTGGCAACTTCGGGGTGCAATTTCCATTGACATCAGTGCAGGAACCCGCACAGATTTCTCCGAAATTTACCCCAAAGTAGGGACTGACATGCGGAAATTAAATTGTGCGAGTTCAGCTGAACTTGCACGATTTCCTCCCGCTGTCAGTGTGAACCAGGGCTCAAACTGGGCCTTTGCCTTTGTAATTCACCTGCTGCAATCCCAGGGACACTATTTCTTATCAAACTCCCTTAAGTTTGCCTTCAAATATCGTTATATGTAGAAATAAACGGAAATAAAAAATTCTAATCATGGTTGAGATCAAATATTCGCAGCTGCGATCAAAAGAGCGTAGTTTCACCTTCTGACCCCGGAAATGAGTTGTTGTAATCACCCAGAAGTTCCTATGCTGGTCAGGGTCTCCATGTAGGTGGACATGGCGAGGTCCCTCTTTAGCAAAGAGGAGGTGCTGCTCATTTGGTAATAAGTGTAGGATATGTACTTGTGCCTACTCAAAGTGGGGGTGGATGTGGTAGTTATATTTGGTGTGGGTGGGATTCATTGATATGTTTATTTGGCATCACCACACATTTGCTTCTGGCCCATGTGCAGACATCACTTCCTGCATTTGTTCTGCTGATGTAAATCAGTAAAGACTATGCTAATATAAATGAGAGCTCCTTTATATATATATATATATATATATATATATATATATATATATATATAATATAAATAACTTGTTTCACACTTGGGTGACATTTTCAGCACATTTGGACCTCTGAGTTGCATGACAAGTTGTACCCCATGATTCTCAATGATAACCATTCATATCTGTGCTACTCCAAGTTGCAACAACTTCAATGTAGTCCCTGTACTACTTTGGTGTGACTTAAGGTACATAGGGCACAATATTACACAGGCATTCCCAGAAGTTTGGGCCAAGTTGCAGCAGCAAAGTGGCAACAGTGTGAATGAGATTCATGGATAATGTCTTTGAATTAGGCACTATTCTCACTTGTGCATCCTGAAAGTGGGTCAAATTCATCCCTGCAAATTCACACCTATGCGATCTGATTCCTGGCCGAATTTGCAGTTCGCTCTGCGATATGCAAACTGATTTGGGGGTGTCATTAGCTTTCTACTGATACTCCCAGCAGTTTGCATATGGCAGTGTGAACTGCCTGCGAGTTGTATGCGAAGCGGGAACCCGCACTGGATTTGCGGGGCTCCCGCATCGCTTCAGTGTGAACCGGCCCTGACCCTAGGTTCACACCTGTGCATTTTGCAGTTTGTAGAAACGCAATACAGTCCTTTTAACATGTTTTCCTATGGTAATAATTCACATCTATGTGTTTTGCAGCCGATGCGTTTTTGGAAAGGGTCGGGGACTTTTTTCCCACAATTTGCTGGTAATAGATTTCAATGGAACCACACCAGAAATGCAACTGTTGCATTTGTGATGCGATTTTTGATGCGTTTTGCGGTTCTTATTTTAACACTGTATATAGCTGGTTGCTAAGCAGGGGGCCGGGAAGCCAGCCGCCACATCCTTAACCACTTTAAGACCGGGCCCATTTTTCAAACTTGTTGTTTACAAGTTAAAATCATTTTTTTTGCTAGAAAATTACTTAGAACCCCCAAACATTACATATTTTTTTCTAACACCCTAGAGAATAAAATGGCAGTCGTTGCAATACTTTCTGTCACACCGTATTTGCGCAGCAGTCTTACATGCACACTTTTTTTGGAAAAAAAATACACTTTTCTTTTTCATACATCATGGGACACAGAGCAGGTAATATTCATTACCTGTTGGTTATACTTCATCTCCAGGTGAATTGACACTGGTAGACCAAAGGTCTTTAGACAGGAAGTGATCCCCTATATAACCCCTCCCATACAGGAAGTACTTCAGTTTTTTACAGTGTCTGCAAGGTGGATGGCACGGTTGTTTGAGCTCTCTGGGCTCCAGGTCTTTAGTCCCACAAATGGTTCTTAAATGAATCAAGGAGTTGACCGATCGGATCCATTTGACACAGGCTTAGATAAATCGTACCCAAGCCTCGCAAAGAAGACTCAAGATCCTGCAAGGTTTTGCCTGTAATGCTGCCTCCGGGCGCTGGACCCTGCGAAGTGGAATCCTGGAAACTACAGGGAGTGGACCATAAACATGAAAAGGGTACCCAGTCCTTGAAGGTTGAAGATGAAGAGTGAAGATTGGGCTCTTAGTTTCTAAGCTGGCCTGCCTCAAGATGGGTAAGTGAAACCCCTTTATTATTATTATTATTATGGGGTGTCCCAGTGATTGTAACAATTAGTCAAGCTAGCTAGAGGCTGGACACTTGTGTGCGGTGACCATACGGGGGAGTTTTTGGGCTAGCTGTGGGTGTTTGCAAAGTGTACGCTTTTTTTTTTTTTTTTTTTTACTTGCGTGTGGCTGTTAGGGGTGAGCTTCGTGTTCGAGTCGAACCCACGTTCGACTCGAACATAGTCTGTTCGCCCGTTCGCTGAATTGCGAACGATATGGGCCGTTCGCACCAAATTCGTGTGGCACATCACAGCCCATAATTCACTGTGGCATCGCAGTGCATTGCTGGCTTATGATTGGCCAAGCATGCACTATGACCCATATGCTTGGCCAATCACAGCGCCGTCTGAACAGAGCCGTAATTGGCCAAAGCCAAGGCTCAGGGGATTTAGTACACGCCCCACACTATAAAAGGCCGCCTGCACGGCGGCCCTGTGTAGTGTGTGTTCCGGCATTGAGAGAGATGGACAGAGAGACAGTGTCATTTGATTTAAGTTAGATAGATTAGGCAGGACAGTCAGTGAGTTAGCTGCACTTACAGTGTATTGTGTATATATATATATATATATATATATGCATCCCAGGTGTGTGTGTGTGTGTGTGTGTGTGTGTGTGTGTGTGTGTGTGTGTGTGTGTATATACACACACACACACACACACACACACACGCACAATATATATATATATATATATATATATATATATATATATATATACACACACACACTGTACTCAGTTTAGCTAGATCCGTTCCTGTTATGTTGCTACTGACAGGCAGGCTTGTCTTGTTACAGTATTTACAGCTACTTGAAGAAAATTGCTGGTGTTCTTTTGATCCTATTAGTACCACAGTCAGGCAGCTAGACTATTTACAGTTAGTGTAGTGCTTCCTCCTCACAGTGTTCAGTTAAAGCTACAAGTTAGTTTAGTGTGACCTCTGCACAGTGTTCAGCTAAAACTACAAGTTAGTGTAGTGTACAGTGTTCAGCTAAAGCTAAAAGTTAGGGTAGTGCGTCCTCCTCACAGTGTTCAGCTAAAGCTACAAGTTAGTGTAGTGCGTCCTCCTCACAGTGTTCAGCTAAAGCTACAAGTTAGTGTAGTGCGTCCTCCTCACAGTGTTCAGCTAAAACTACAAGTTAGTGTAGTGCGACCTCTGCACAGTGTTCAGCTAAAGCTACAAGTTAGTGTAGTGCATCCTCCTCACAGTGTTCAGCTAAAACTACAAGTTAGTGTAGTGCGACCTCTGCACAGTGTTCAGCTAAAGCTACAAGATAGTGTAGTGCATCCTCTGAACAGTGTTCAGCTAAAGCTACAAGTTAGTGTAGTGCGTCCTCCTCACAGTGTTCAGCTAAAACTACAAGTTAGTGTAATGCGAGCTCTGCACAGTGTTCAGCTAAAGCTACCTGTAGAAGGTTGGTATTGTTTTCCTGATCCTATCACTACCGCAGGCAGCTAAATAAGCTACAAGTTAGTGTAGTGCGAGCTCTGCACAGTGTTCAGCTAAAGCTACCTGTAGAAGGTTGGTGGTGTTTTCCTGATCCTATCATTACCGCAGGAAGCTAAATAAGCTACAAGTTAGTTTTTTTTTTCTAGCTCTGCACAGTGTTCAGCTATAGCTAAAAGTTAGGGTAGTGCGTCCTCCTCACAGTGTTCAGCTAAAGCTACAAGTTAGTGTAGTGCGTCCTCCTCACAGTGTTCAGCTAAAGCTACAAGTTAGTGTAGTGCGTCCTCCTCACAGTGTTCAGCTAAAACTAAAAGTTAGTGTAGTGCGACCTCTGCACAGTGTTCAGCTAAAGCTACAAGTTAATGTAGTGCATCCTCCTCACAGAGTTCAGCTAAAACTACAAGTTAGTGTAGTGCGACCTCTGCACAGTGTTGGAAAGAGTGAGGAAGTTGGCTGATCAATGTACTGGTCTCCAAGGCTTCCTGATCTTCCACAGCTTTGGTGGGGGTACAGGCTCTGGGTTCACATCGCTACTCATGGAGCGACTGTCTGTGGATTATGGCAAAAAGTCCAAACTGGAGTTTGCCATTTATCCAGCACCACAAGTATCCACAGCTGTAGTGAAGCCATACAATTCCATATTGACAACCCATACAACACTGGAACATTCAGACTGTGCCTTTATGGTGGATAATGAAGCTATTTCATTGTGGTGTTTTCCTGATCCTATCACTACCGCAGGCAGCTAAATAAGCTACAAGTTAGTGTAGTGCGAGCTCTGCACAGTGTTCAGCTAAAGCTACCTGTAGAAGGTTGGTGGTGTTCTCATACTACAGGCAGGCAGCTGATTTTGCTAGCTGCAGTATCAGTATCTCTCTATCTATATCTATATCTATATCTATATCTATATCTATATCTATATATATATCCCAGCTTAGTGCAGCTACAGGCCATTAGTATGTCTGGAAGGCCAACAAGGAGAGGTAGACAGTCACAAGCCAATAAAAGAGGGCAAGTAGGCTCTGTGTCTAGAGGCAACAGTGCTGGTCGTGAAGACGGTGCATCCTCATCAGCACGTGGCCGTGGGACACGCTTGGCCTTTTTTTCGGCAGCTGGCCGTGTTGAGCCGCAACATGCGGAAGACTTGGTCGAGTAGATGACTAAGCCATCCTCATCCTCCTCATCCTCTCTCACCCATGCTCAGGGTACTTTGTCTGGCAAAGCAGCTGCCAACGCGGCCTCTTCCCTCCGCTCAATGGCATCAGTGACTCCTTCCCTAGCCCCACCATGTCCTCCTGAGGAGTCTCTCGAAATGTTTGACCACACTGTTGGGTACATGCTCCAGGAGGATGCCCAGCGTTTAGAAGGCTCTGATGATGATACTGAGCTAGATGAAGGCAGTAACGTGAGCACGGACAGAGGGGGTGCCCTAGAAGGACAGCAATCTGGCAGTCATGCTCCCCCTGCTGCAGCATACTGCCAGGTTTGCTCCAGTGATGAGGAGGGAGGGGATGATGAGGTCACTGACTCAACGTGGGTGCCTGATAGGAGAGAGGAGGAGGAGGCACATCACCAACGAGGCAGGATGCTTTCCGGGGGCCAGCCTAAGGGCAGCACACTGACTGCATCACACCCCAAAGCTCCGCATGTGCAGGGCGCTGCTGTCTCTGCGCATTATTGCAAAAGTTCTTTGGTGTGGGCCTTTTTTGAGACGAGTGCATCAGATCGCACCGCTGCTATTTGCAACATATGTCTCAAGCGTATCTCGCGTGGGCAAAACATCTCCTGCTTGGGCACCACATGCTTGACCAGACCTATGTTGATCTGCCATGCAGTTCATTGGCAAGCGTATCTAAAAGACCCACACCAAAGAACAAAGAGGACCTCTCCTTGCTCCTCATCAGCTGAGATCTCCAACCCCACTATACCTTCAGTCCTCTCTGAGACCTGCACTGATAGGAATGAAGGTGTAGAATTAGGTGTATCACAGCCAAGTACTTGTGGACAATCTGCTTTCGGTACACCAATGTCAGATTGTACCAGGCAAATTTCCCTGCCCCAGCTGCTGCACCGCCGAAAGAAGTTCGCTCCCAGCCATCCACATGCCCAGCGGTTGAATGCTAGCTTGGCAAAATTGCTAGCACTTCAACTGCTGCCTTTTCAGTTGGTAGACTCTGCCCCCCCCTGTGAGTTTGTGGAATGTGCAGTTCCTCAGTCGCAGGTACCCAAACGCCACTTTTTCTCACGGAAGGCGATTCCGGCTCTCTACCGACATGTGGAAGGCAATGTCTATGCCTCGCTGGACAGGGCGGTCAGCGGTAAGGTGCATATTACCGCTGACTCAGGGTCCAGCAGGCATGGACAGGGATGTTACCTAAGTTTCACGGCGCATTGGGTGACTCTGCTGGCAGCTGGGAAGGATGCAGGACAAGGTGCAGTAGTGTTGGAGGTTGTTCCGCCACCACGCCTCCAAAATGCCACTACTAATGATTCTGACACACCTCTCTCCTCCACCCCGTCCTCTTCTTCTTCCTCCATGGCCTCTTCCTGTGCTTTGTTCTCGGAACCAGCGGTGCTCCGTAGGCTTTCAAGGGGCTACGCAAGTACGCAGGCCAAAAGATGCCATGCGGTGCTTGAGCTGGTGTGCTTGGGGGACAGGAGCCACACTGGGGCAGAGGTTCTGTCAGCTCTGCAGGGGCAGGTTCATTGGTTGACGCCACGCCAACTTAAGGCAGGAATGGTGGTTTGCGACAATGGCACCAACCTCCTCTCCGCCCTCCGACAGGGACAACTGACCCATGTGCCCAGTTTGGCTCACGTCCTTAACTTGGTGGTGCAGCGGTTCTTGGACAGGTACCCGGGCTTACAGGATGTCCCGTGGCAGGCCAGGAAAGTCTGTGTGCATTTCCACCGGTCATATAATGCCAGTGCTTGGCTGGCAGACCTCCAAAAGGAATTTAAGCTGCCCAAGAACTGCCTAATCTATGACATGAACAAAATAAGGAAAAAATCTTGGGAGCCACAATAATTCAATGCTCAATGTGCATAAAACGTGAAGCTCAGAAAATAAAATATATAGAAAAAAAAAAAATTATATATATATATAGATCTATATATATCTATATATATATCTATATCCAGCAGCAAACGCAGTTCACGCATTCATAATCGTGCAAAAAGTGTAGAAAACAGATGTTTGCGCTGCGCTTGATAATCTGTTATAACTGGTGTCAAAGATCACTAATAAATAAAATAAATGACAAATAAATACAATTTTCCACATAAGAACTTCCTATGTATAGTGTGCGCATTAACTTCTACATTGTGCATACATATCAAAACAATCAAAGTGCAATGTGCATATACAATAACGCCAAAGCAAACTTAATCCAATGATGTATTAGACAACATGCAATATCTCGCATGTAGTGCAGCATGCAAAAAAAAAAAAAAAAATCGAATAGCATAAAAGTGCTCAGTGCGTCTTAAACGCAGTCACTATAATCTGCGCTTAGTGATCTCCAAACTATAGTGTCCATAAAATGTCCAAATCAAATGTGCATCTGTGTCCAGCAAAATCCAAAACATCCAGTGCAATGAATTCGAGTGTTGCAAACAACCTTGGTGTATTCTGGTAACCCCCCAAAGTGATTGCGCTCACCTCAAAGCGTGTGACACAGTAGCTAGCTATGTCAAATCACGCTTGGTAGCCACTCATTGGGCTCTGCAAGGTATGTCAGATGCGATCTCCACTCTCTCTGGGTTGAAAGGGCTCCATAGACATCCAATCATGAAATGAAGAGAGACCACATAGTGTAATACTATCAAACACTATTTTATTAAGATATAAAACCACTTCCTACAGAGGGGTACTCACATTCTCCTGGTGCTGCTGTGCACCAGACAATAAAACGCTGTGTAAAACCGCTAGTTTGTATGCCGCAGGGTATGTGTTTCTCCTAGCTCAGCTGTGTGCTGTATCGTCCGTCCTGGCCCCTCCCCTACGCGCGTTCGACACAGGGGGTCACGTGTCTTCATCAGGGGGATATGATTGGACGGGTGCTCAGTCACTTAAATACTCTCCCGGCGGCCATTTTTCCTAAGATCGCAGACTAGATCCTAATGGGCTACACTACTCCTATCTCATGTATTGCGGATCAGTGAAAGGACGCTGTGTGGCCAAATGCAATCACTCTGTAACCCATTCTATGCTTATATTAATCCAGGACGGAGCCTTAGGAAAGAAACACAATACCCCGCCGCACCAACATAGCCAAGCATAATAAAAATACATATTTAATAACATAGAGCCAAATATTAAGACATACTGACATATGGTAAAAGTGAGCCATACAAGAAAAATCAAAAACGGTAAGAGCGAATAAAATAAATCAATATTGAACGATAATGTGTATCCTGAAATTTCTTCCTTAAAATATTATTGCAATAAAAAATAATATTGCAATAAAAAATAAAAAATAAATCTCTCTTAATATAATGCGGACGCTATCCCATACACATTATGCTAGGGATTACCATGCGCCAAAACTGTTATGGAACCTATATATCCGAGTGGAGATATACAAGTTCAGAATACTGAAAACAGCAATCTCCATACAAAGTTAACCCTTAAGTCTCTATATTAATATTAATCTATAACCTGCAATATCCCAATATCATTAAGGGGGGGGGGGGGAACATTGGAAGGGAGGGTGGGAGGTTGTAGAGGTAGGGTAGGGTAGGTGGGGGGGGGGGGGAGTAAGGGAAGGAAGGGGGAGATGGAAGGAAAGCAGGGGGGGGAGGGAAGGCGCGGGGGTGAATGATATAGGAGAGAAAAAAACTCCACTCAAAAACAGTAAGGAGGGGGGTAAATGAATACCCTAGTTATATAAAAAATCTTATGAAAATAAGTAAAATGGATCTAAAACTTAGAGTGACAAGCAAATAAATTATTCAAACTACAACCAACATATATCCTTAGAATAGATAAATCTATAAGCTCAATCAAAAATTACTCAAAAAGCATGTTAGATCAAACTCTTTGTTCAACCCACCAGGCGACAAAGAGCCAAGCTGGTAAATCCACCAGGATTCACGTTTACTGATGTCCCTGACGTAGTTGGAGCCTCTCCAGTTACGCTTGGGTGCTTCAATTCCCCAAAATTTCATACCTTTCGTACTCTGATTATGAACCCTTTTGAAATGTATGGAGAGGTGATGTTTATCATATCCCTTTCTTATATTTCTTACATGTTCCTCCATACGGTCTTTCAAAGCCCTAGTAGTGCGGCCCACATAAATAAGATTACAGGGACATTTGATCGCATACACCACCCCTACCTACCTTACCCCCCCCCCCACCTACCCTACCCTACCTCTACAACCTCCCACCCTCCCTTCCAATGTTTTCCCCCTCCCCTCCCCCCCTTAATGATATTGGGATATTGCAGGTTATAGATTAATATTAATATAGAGACTTAAGGGTTAACTTTGTATGGAGATTGCTGTTTTCAGTATTCTGAACTTGTATATCTCCACTCGGATATATAGGTTCCATAACAGTTATGGCGCATGGTAATCCCTAGCATAATGTGTATGGGATAGCGTCCGCATTATAATAAGAGAGATTTATTTTTTATTTTTTATTGCAATATTATTTTTTATTGCAATAATATTTTAAGGAAGAAAATTCAGGATACACATTATCGTTCAATATTGATTCATTTTATTCGCTCTTACCGTTTTTGATTTTTCTTGTATTGCTCACTTTTACCATATGTCAGTATGTCTTAATATTTGGCTCTATGTTATTAAATATGTATTTTTATTATGCTTGGCTATGTTGGTGCGGCGGGGTATTGTGTTTCTTTCCTAAGGCTCCGTCCTGGATTAATATAGGCATAGAATGGGTTACAGAGTGATTGCATTTGGCCACACAGCGTCCTTTCACTGATCCGCAATACATGAGATAGAGTAGTGTAGCCCATTAGGATCTAGTCTGCGATCTTAGGAAAAATGGCCGCCGGGAGAGTATTTAAGTGACTGAGCACCCGTCCAATCATATCCCCCTGATGAAGACACGTGACCCCCTGTGTCGAACACGCGTAGGGGAGGGGCCAGGACGGACGATACAGCACACAGCTGAGCTAGGAGAAACACATACCCTGCGGCATACAAACTAGCGGTTTTACACAGCGTTTTATTGTCTGGTGCACAGCAGCACCAGGAGAATGTGAGTACCCCTCTGTGGGAAGTGGTTTTATATCTTAATAAAATAGTGTTTGATAGTATTACACTATGTGGTCTCTCTTCATTTCATGATTGGAAGTCTATGGAGCCCTTTCAACCCAGAGTGAGTGGAGATCGCATCTGACATACCTTGCAGAGCCCAATGAGTGGCTACCAAGCGTGATTTGACATAGCTAGCTACTGTGTCACACGCTTTGAGGTGAGCGCAATCACTTTGGGGGGTTACCAGAATACACCAAGGTTGTTTGCAACACTCGAATTCATTGCACTGGATGTTTTGGATTTTGCTGGACACAGATGCACATTTGATTTGGACATTTTATGGACACTATAGTTTGGAGATCACTAAGCGCAGATTATAGTGACTGCGTTTAAGACGCACTGAGCACTTTTATGCTATTCGATTTTTTTTTTTTTTTTTTTTGCATGCTGCACTACATGCGAGATATTGCATGTTGTCTAATACATCATTGGATTAAGTTTGCTTTGGCGTTATTGTATATGCACATTGCACTTTGATTGTTTTGATATGTATGCACAATGTAGAAGTTAATGCGCACACTATACATAGGAAGTTCTTATGTGGAAAATTGTATTTATTTGTCATTTATTTTATTTATTAGTGATCTTTGACACCAGTTATAACAGATTATCAAGCGCAGCGCAAACATCTGTTTTCTAATCTGTGACATGCCCACCAGGTGGAACACAACGTTGGCCATGCTGCAGCGGCTGCACACGCAGCAGAGGGCCATCAATGAGTACCTGTGCGACTATGGCACCAGGACAGGGTCAGGGGAGCTTGTTTTTTTTTTCCCCATGCCAGTGGGCCATGACCAGGGATGCATGCACTGTCCTGTCACCATTTTAGGAGGCCACGAGGATGGTGAGCAGTGACAGTGCATGCATCAGTGACACTGTCCCCCTTGTCCACCTGTTGGAGCACACGCTGCTTGGAATAATGGACAGGGCACTTGAGGCAGAACAGAGGCAGGAAGAGGAGGACTTCCTTAGCTCTCAAGGCCCCCTTTATCCAGACAGCGTTCCTGCGTGCCCACCGATCACACAGGAAGAGGACGAGGATGAGGAGGAGGATTGTGTCAGTATGGAGGTGGAGCCAGGCACTTAGCATCAGCAGCAGTCTTTAAGGGATCAGTCCGAAAAAACCCATGGACTTGTACATGGCTGGGAGGAGGTGGCTGCAGGTCATGTCGTCCTTAGTGACCCAGAGGACTCCGGACCGAATGCCTCAGCAAACCTACGCTGCATGGCCTCCCTGATCCTGCAAAGCCTGCGTAAGGATCCTCGTATTCGTGGTATCAAGGAGAAGGAACAATACTGGCTGGCAACCCTCCTTGATCCACATTACAAGGATAAGGTTGCGGACCTTATCTTGCAGAGGGAGCAGAGGGAGCAGAGGATGAAACATCTTCGGGAGGCCTTGCAGAAAGGTCTGTGCAATGCGTTCCCAGAGACTGGGAGGTTACAAACTCCTGTTCCTGGACAACGTGTTGCTGAGGCTTCGGTCAGTCAAAGAAGGAGCGGTGGAGAAGGTCCGCAACCTTATCCTTGTAATGTGGATCAAGGAGGGTTGCCAGCCAGTATTGTTCCTTCTCCTTGATACCACGAATACGAATACGGTGGAGAAGGTGGCCATCTGACCGATGCGTTCAGACAATTTTTTGGTCCGCAGCCCCAAGGTATGATCGGTTCCAGCAACCATCGCCAGCGTCTGTTTTACATGGTGCAGGAATACCTAGGGGCAAGATCTGACTTGGACACCTTTCCCACCGAAAATCCTCTGGGTTACTGGGTCTTGAGGATGGATCACTGGCCAGAGCTTGCACAGTATGCAATTGAGCTACTGGCCTGTCCTGCATCCAGCGTTCTTTCGGAACGCACATTCAGTGCTGCTGGAGGCTTTGTAACCGATCACAGGGTGCATCTGTCCACCGACTCGGTCGATCGACTGACCTTCATAAAAATGAATCAGTCTTGGATCACCACCAGCTACCAAGCACCTGATGCTGATGTAACCGAATAATTTTTTTTGAAATCTCTGATCCCTTCAAAGACTGCCTATGCTGATGCTGAGTGACTATCCTGAGTAATTATCCTCTTCCTCCTCAATGATCATGCTGATAGCTTGTAAGAACATTTTTGGTTCTGGGCGCCGCCACCAGTGCCTATGGCCCAATTTTTCAGCCCCTGTTTAACAGGGGCGTGTAATTACAATTTTTGATGCAATACTTTGCAGCAGGGCTCGTTCCTTCTCTCCAACTAGAGTATCTGTGAGGGGTTGCAGTGTTGTGGCACTAGCACCAGTGCCTAAGGCCCAATTTTTCAGCCCCTGTTCAACAGGGGCATGTAATTACAATTCTTGATCTAATATTTCACAGCAGGGCCCGTTTCTGCGCCCACCAAGATTAACTGTGAGGACTTATGCCCCGTACACATGATCGGACATTGATCGGACATTCCGACAACAAAATCCATGGATTTTTTCCGACGGATGTTGGCTCAAACTTGTTTTGCATACACACGGTCGCACAAAGTTGTCGGAATTTCCAATCGCCAAGAACCCGGTGACATACACCACATACGACGAGACTAGAAAAGGCCAGTTCAGAACCAAGCGCGGCACCCTTTGGACTCCTTTTTGCTAATCTTGTGTTAGTAAAAGTTTGGTGAGAGACGATTTGCGCTTTTTCAGACTCGTGGTTTTCAGATCGTTTTCTGCTGTTCAGTTTGTGCTTGTGGGTTTGTATCTGCTCTTCAGTGCGTGCAGCAAGCTACGCGTGACTCTGTCATTGTGTTCTTGTTCGTTCGTTACTGTTTTTCAGGTCGCTCTTCACAGGCCTTGCTGTTCTTCAGTGCATTCTGTTACTTCGTTCTGAGCAGCCGACCGTTTTCTTGCCATGTTGCGTATACGTACTCCTCGTAGGGTTCGTGTTGTGCAGGGGCTTGGTGTTGGAGTCCTTACCTTGACACAAGTCCAGTCCATGAACAGGGTGGGGAGGAGTTGGAGGGACCAAGAATTGGTTGCTCCAGCGTGACCAGTTCTGTCATATGCCTTTGCTCCGTGAGATCCGTGAGAATAATCCTGATGATTTCAGGAACTTTCTCCGGATGACGGACCCCGTATTTCACCGTTTGTTGGCTTTGCTGACCCCTTATATTAGTAGGCAGGATACCTGCATGAGGCAAGCCATCACTCCAGAGCAGAGGCTCGTCGCCATCCTGCGGTACTTGGCGACGGGGAGAACCCTGCAGGACTTGAAGTTCTCGACAGGCATCTCCCCCCAGGCTCTGGGGATCATTATCCCAGAGACCTGTTCTGCCATCATCCAGGTCCTGCAGAAGGACTATATTAAGGTAAGATTTTTATCATTTAACACCTTTAATACCCCCTAAAATGTTTATAAATGTGATTTGTGCTTTAAATTCAGGCAGAGTGCCAGAGGCTTTTTTTTGGGTGTCCCCAAATCATTTTTAACCCTCCCTCCCCCCAACTGCTAAGTCAGCTGATACCAATTCTCTATCTATCCTCAATCATCTATCTGCTGACTTTGCCAAACCCATACACACTATACCCATCTCCTTTGTGGTCAGATGTATGGATGAATTCCCCAAAGCATGTAGTGCAAGGGCCTGCCTGTATACTTTCAAATGGTACTGTTTAAAGTTTTTGTATCCTATTATTATCTTGATAGGTAATAGCAGAATGTCCAAATGTGCTCAAATGTGTACAGTGTGTATTTATATCTTTTGTATTATGACACTTCTTACCTGTCCAGTGGGCTGCAAATAGTGTAACTAAGGAGGGGCTGTTCAAAGTAATACCCATTATTTAGGCATTCATCTCTCAATGAAGTGGAGAGGGTTACCTGTCCAAGAGCCCCCCCCCTATAATGTTCGAAATGGCCCATGAGAGGTGGGGGGGGGAATCTGATAGGTGTACCTTATACTTTGGTCTTTAAAAACTCCCTCAAATAAATGTTATCTTGATGTTGGCCAAGAATGTTTGTGTCTAATGTGCTTTCCCTGTTTATGTGCAAAATGACTAATTTTTTTTTTTGTTTGACTCCACAGTTTCCTTCCACGCCACAGGAATGGCAGACTGTGGCCTCCCACTTTGCCCAGCGGTGGGACTTTCCTAACTGCGGAGGGACAATTGATGGGAAACACGTCCACATTGTCCCACCACCCAACTCTGGGTCATACTATTATAATTATAAGGGGTTCAATAGTATTGTGATGTTGGCGGTGGTGTCGGCTACTTATGAGTTCCTGTATGTGGACGTGGGGAAGAATGGCCGGATGTCCGATGGTGGAGTCATCGCCCAGACGGAGTGATACAGGCGTCTCCAGAATGGCAGCTTGGACTTGCCACCTCCAGAAGACAATGTGAAAGGACTCCCATTCGTCTTCGTTGCTGATGAAGCGTTTGCGCTGGGGGACCATCTTATGCGGCCATTCCCGACGAGGACCCTCACCCCGGACCAGAGGGTTTTTAATTACCGGCTGGCCAGAGCCAGAAGAGTGGTGGAGAACACGTTTGAAATCATGGCCAGCCGGTTCCGCCTATTTCTTACACCCATACACATGGAGTACAAACTGAATCATATTATCCTGGCGTGCTGTGTTCTACACAACTTTTTACGGCAACATTCTGCCAACTATGCTGGCTCAGTTGGGCCTGAGGCTGGACTTAAATATGAAACAACCCTGACGGTGCTTGAAAGTGGCTGTCCTGGCTTGCCCCCCCTGAGTGCCCGTGATGTCCGGCTAAGATACCTTGAATTCTTTGCGGGTAGGGGGGGTATCAATATGCCAGACAATGTCTGAAACCTTTTACAAATAACTACTTAAATCTTTCGTGACATTTACTGCTTGTGTTTGTTTTAGCTGACCCTGACAGAAATGTGATGAGTCCTGAAAATGACATGATTGTGTAACCTTACAAAGCACTGGTGGGTGTTATTTACTAAAGGCAAAGACACTTTGCACTACAAGTGCAGTTGAAACTGCACTTGTAGTGCAAAGTGGATTTTACCTTAGGAAATAACACCCATTGTCACAGAAAACACCAATTAGAGCACCACAAAAGTGTTGGAGCGTTGAAACAATAATCCACACATTCTTGATTAACAATCTTTTTAATACCAGCACGATCACATGTGCATTTAGAAAAGGTTTTTAAAACAAACCAACATGTTTGTTGTATAACAATTTTTGGGGTCACATTAGAAAAAGTAGAAATGTCCATTTAAGATAAAACAGGCATGTTTAAAACCAACAAGAAAGACACAAATCTTGAACTTACAAAGTTCACATTTGGTAGAACTTGAAGGCAATATCAGACATGAGTATTTACAAACTGTGTTTTGATATTGCGTTCAGATGGGGTGAAGTCACCCCAGGAAAAGCCAAATTTTGAAGATGCACACAAATTTACGAATGTCAACATGTGCTACCTGCCATCACGGGGGGATCAAGGGACGTGTTTTGGGGATGCAACCCCTTCCTCACAGCTACTTGATTATTGAGGAAGGGGTTGCACCCCCAAAACGCGTCCATTTATCTCCCATGATGGCAGATAGCACATGTTGACACACTGTGTGCATCTTCAAAATTTGGCTTTTCTCAAATTTGTCAAATTTCAAAAATTTTTAGCACACAAAAAAACAAAGGGATTTTGAGGGGTTTTAAACTCTCCCTAAAACATCAATGATGTTCTTCATTTTTTGAATAACATCATTGATGTTTTTCTTGATGTTTTCCAAGTCCCTATTACACCCCATGATCTCCCCGATCAGGATCTGTGCGCTTTCCGAGGTGAAAGGATCTGGATCCACAACATCACGATCACCTAAAATGATAGAAACCAAAAAACACCATGTATTATAAATATGCCGACATCCATCTCTTACCTGAGCCTGTGGTCGCAGACACTCACCTGTTGTGGTGCCAATTTCCACCACGTCTTCCTCCTCCTGCTGTGCTTGTTCTGGGTGGATTTCCCCTTCTTCCAGAGGTGAGGGGTCTCTGGTCTCCTCGGATGAGGGGTGTCCTCCGAGTCTTTTCTCCCCTATGTAAAAAAAAAATAGGTCTACTTAGCACACAGATATTTGATGTCAGAACTATAAATATGAAACATTGCTTGGAAGTGGGGTACAATTGTCTGTTTTGGCAGAGTTCCAAGATGTTGCATTTTTTCTTGTCCTTTGTGAAGCTTCAATACTTACCTGTTTTGTACAAGCTTGACAGATGGAGACACCCCTATAGTATACACTAGAGCACCTGTGTGGCCCCCTAATAAAAAGGGTGTTTTAGTGTCCCACACTAGTGCTCCAGTGTCCAGATGTGTAAACAGCTGCTGAGTGTCCTCTCCTTACACAGAATCTAGTTTGCATTTCATTCTAGTAATAAACCCATCTACACAACCAAATTAGTTTCACACAAGTAGGCCCTAAAAAATGTGGGCAAATGCATATGGCCAAAACAATGGTGTTTTATAGGCCGAAAGAAAAATGTTTGATACAAATGAATAATGTGCCCATGAACATGAAAGTTGACATTTTAAACTGGATAACAGTTAAGAAAAGCACATGGAGCAGCACAAACGTAATAAACACAAAAAGACTAGGAACACAGCACAACTACTAACTTTTTTGCAGCACTCTCCGGATCTTTCTGTACTGCTCGTGCTCTCTTAATTTTAGGTCCGACCACCGCTTCCTGAGCTGATCTTTCGATCGACGTACCCCAAAATTCCGGTGCAGACTTTTGATCACTTTCGCCATGATCTTGGCCTTTTGGACATTGGGGTTGGGGTAAGGTCCATACTTCCCGTCATAGTCAGCCTTCTTCAGGATGTCGACCATCTCCAACATCTCCCCAAAGGACATATTTGATGTCTTAAATCGTCTCCTTCTGGATCGGGACGTTTCTGCCTCCGGGCTTTCCTCCTCCTCCTCGTTGGTGTAATTATCAGACATCTGCTCTGACTCCGCCATGTGCTCTTCCCCACTGTGATGAATGAGAAGGGGCGGGGAATATACTATAAAGAACGTCAGGGGCGGGCGGAGTTTCACGCATGCGCAGTGTTTATAAAGCGTAACAGGCGTGTGTAGTACGTACGATCTGTGAGCGGAGGAAGGAGTAACGGAGGCGCCGATCGAGATTGCGAAGGTAAGATTTAACATTGGGCCTATACGGCTTCTAGATTGAGGCCTGTGTTTGCACAAGTTTAGAAGACTTTAGGCTGACATTAGGGTTTGTCTTGTGTTGTGTCTTGCAGTGAAAATGGATATCTTGAAAGATAAGGACTTTATGCCAATCTTCATTGATATGTTCAGGGAGCTGCCCTGTCTATGGGAGATAAACCACCCTGAATATAAGAACCAAACAAAGAGGAAGGCAGCGCTGAATCAATTGCTGGAATTTGTGAAGACGGTGATCCCCACGGCAGACATCACCTATTTGAAGATCCTAATTGATGGCCTGAGGAGCACTTATCTAAGGTAACAGAGGAAGGTCCAGGATTCCCAGAGATCAGGAGCTGCAGATGACATTTATGTCCCCAGGGTGTGGTACTATGACAGACTGCATTTTCTGGCAGGTCTGACTGAACCCAGGCCAGCACTCTCCAATCTTCCTTCCAGGCTTCCTTCCCCCTCAGCTGTCGGAATTTCCAACAACACGCTCCGATCGCACATTTTCCGTTGGAAAATCCGACCGTGTGTACGGGGCATTACAGTGTTGCGCCACCAGCACCACCACCACCACCAAAGGCCCAATTTTTCAGCCTTTGTTCAACAGGGGCATGTAATTAGAATTCTTGATCTAATATTTCACAGCAGGGCCCGTTCCAGCGCCCACCAAGAGTAACTGTGAGGACTTACAGTGTTGTGGCACCAGCACCACCATCACCAAAGGCCCAACTTTTCTGGCCCTGTTCGACAGGGGTATGTAATTACAATTCTTGATCTAATATTTCACAGCAGGGCCCTGTGAGGGCTTACCGTGTTGAGGCCACAACAACACCTGAGGCCTAAATTTCTGCTGAGTATATAGGGCAGGCCCCTACTTTCAAACATCCAACTTACAAACGACTCCTACTTGCAAACGGAAGGAGACAACAGGAAGTGAGATGAAATCTACCCCATAGAAAGGGAAGTTCTCTCCTGTAAGAATTAATATGGGAAAAACTTTTCTCCTTTCCACTGATGCTTTATCACCAATCCTTGTTTCACTAAAAACCCCAAATTTTCAAAAAACATTTGTCATTGGGACAAAAAGTGAGGTGAAATCTTCTGAAGGGGAGCACAGATAGCAAAACAAATGTCACAGGGGTGATAACCCTTCCCTATGTTTTCCAAAAAGCTTAAAAACAGATTTTTTGGCTGGAGCTACACTTTAAAAATGTACCAGTTCAAAATTACAAACAGATTCTACTTAAGAACAAACCTACAGTCCCTGTCTTGTTTGCACCGCCTGTATACTGCTGTACAGAGTATATAGGGCCTGGGGGCCCCACGCCTATCCTATTTTTAATTTGGTTGTGGGGTTCCCCTTAATATCCATACAGGACCCAAAGGGCCTGGTAATGGACTGGAGGGTACCCATGCCGTTTGTCTCACTGATTTTCATCCATATAGCCGGGACCTGACATTACATTAAAGCCGCAAGCAGTTTTTAAATGACTTTTTTTCCTTTAAAAATGCCATTTTGTGCAGGGACTGTTCTAAGCACGGGAAACACACGCCACTTTACAGGCATACTATAGACACCCCCCAGGTACGATATTTAAAGGAATATTTTTTTTTTACTTTAAGCATCATTAAAATCACTGCTCCCGAAAAAACGGCCGTTTTTAAAACTTTTTCCTGACGCCACCATGGCAGAATACTAGTGATAGGCTCCGCCTTTCTTCCCTCCCTCAGGACCAATGAAATAGCATAAATTAAAGGCCAGTTAGGCCCGGCCCCATTCTTCTTTTTGTCCTCATACCTCCACGCACCAGTGAAGAGTAAGCAGTACCATGTTCCCCCCTCTGCCTCCAGGCAGCTGCCGGCTGGGTTAAGCCTCTCCCAGTATCAGGCTGCTAAAAGCGCCAGAGTAGCTTGGGAGCTCCTTCTGTGGGTCTCGATGGAGCTGAGCAGTTTTTCCTATTTAGGAATGAAATCTGCCTTTAAGGTTGGTGTCCGCAATGCTTGTTGGGTTTGGGGAGGCCAGCTTTGCATCCTTCTTACCTTTGCCTTTGTTTGTCTGCTGTCATTTTCTTACTTTCTGCACCTCCTGTTCTTTTCCTCCTGCAGTGGCACTAGTCTGGGTACATTACTCCCCCTAGACAGGTTCTCTGTCCTTTGCTGTCTTAGGCCGGCTGTAGGTATAGCTTATGTTTGTAGGTTGTGTATATATATATATATATATATATATATATATATATATATATATATATATATATATATATGTATGTATGTATGTATGTATGTATATATATATATATATATATGTGTATATATGTATATGTGTGTGTATATATATATATGTGTATGTGTATATATATATATGTATGTATGTGTGTGTATGTGTATATATATATATATATGTGTGTATGTGTATGTATATATGTGTGTGTGTGTGTGTGTGTGTATATGTGTATATATATATATATATATATGTATATGTGTGTGTGTATATATATATATATATATATATATATATATATATATATATATATGTGTGTGTATGTGTGTATGTGTGTGTATATATATATATATATATATATATATATATATATATATATATATATATATATGTGTGTGTGTGTATTGTAGGGGATCAGAGGGGTGGACAGCTGGCTCAGAGACAGCCCATTAAAACAAAAGTGGCTTTATTCAGCAAAATGGCAAATTAAACATAAGATAAGACAGACTTGTCTTGTCACACGGTTGTGCACATAGGTACAGCTCACAGTTCAGCAGCACACAGGCTTATAGATAATAGTTCATGGCTCCAATCAGAGCTACAGTCTTTGTGGTAAGCTCACCCAGCACGCCTTCCAGCAATGGACATTTTCACACACAGCATGCTCCTGTGTCTCTCATTCCTACTCAAACAGCTCCTCTCTGAGACTTTCAGCCCAGCTGACAATTAGCAGGTCTGAAGGGGAAATACCTGCCCTCTTCGATTAACCCCTTCTTAACCCTGCCCCAGGCTTACCCTCTGCAGTATGTATATGTTTGTATATATATATATATATATATGTGTGTGTGTGTTCTTATGTTGGTTGGTATGTATGTGTGTGGGGGGTGTTATATGGAGCGGTATGTGCATGAATTTATATATGCATGCATATTGTTTTAAAAAAAAAAAAAGAGGGAAAGGAGAGAGTGTGTAGATGTACTGTATATATTTAGATATACATTATTAGAGGGAGACGCGAAGTCGCTGTTACCTTATCTATTTTTCCTCTTCTCTGTCTTTCTGTGGCTGTCCGTCTCTCAGCTGGTCGTCCCATTTCTCCACGGTTCAAGTATCAGTCATCACCCATACAAAAGACCCTCAACACTTAGGGTGGGGACCACCGTGTCGGTAAGTTTTCAGGAAAAGAGTGCCCTCTCATGAGGATTGCTTTGATTTGCTTCAGCTCCGCGCGCCCACGCTCTCAAAGGCCAGAGCCAGAGGCCATAGAAAGGCGGACGTTCTTCAGAGGTGCATAGCTCGGATGCTGCTCCCACTCAGGAGAGAGGTTCCAAGGAAAACGTCTTAGCTCTTCTTTCCAAGACCCAGCACCCCAACAAGAGTCCTGCAGGACCTGTGGCGCAGTGCCTATGCCCAGGAGGCTGGTGAGTGAAGTCGGCCTGGTTGAAGTTTGCAGCTGACAGGTAATACCGAATGTCCTTATTACTTATAAGGTGGCACAAAACTTCTGTTTTAAACTCACTGTAATTACTCTAGCTAGTCAGCCCCCTTGTTGCGGGTCTAGCCACTAGCAGAACAATCTGCCTCATGGATCACTCATCCTCTCAGTACTCCTGAGGAGGGGACGCAGCCTGCAAATGATTTTAGCTCCCTTGCACCAGAGAAAGATCTGGAGCTACTTGGTGTCAGTTTTTCTTTGGAGAACTGTGCATCCAGGCAGTCATGCAGACCATTACATGGGTTAAAAGACAAAGTCCTATTTACTCTTTCAATGAGCAATCACTTTTCCATTAGGAAACTGGTTTAATTCAAGGCGGATATAGCATTGCTGAAATCCATACCTACAGTGGGACCGGCTGTTGTCCAATAGGGTGGCGGCTGTGAAGGGCCTGCCACTCAACAGAGGCCCTTACCTTGGTGACGGGTACTTTGGGTTTCTGCTCCCAGGATATGGTTGGAGAGGAAATCCTTAGGGGTGATATCTTGGGACCCGGCCAAGATGTATAGGCAAATTTCACTGCGGAAGCAGCAATAGTCTCAACCTGGTGCCTGGCCAAGGCAATGCTATACTCAGTTAGTTAGTTGGCTAGGGGTACCCATTGGGTTGAGACCCAGGGCTGTGTTTGGCTTCCTAGAAACAAAATTGGAATAGTCACTTTATAGTGCAAGATCTCTGTTTGATATGAAACCAGAGACAGCCATGTCGGAAGTGACAGGAGGAGGGTCTGTTCTTCTCCCATAACACAAAGCAGGAAAGTAAAAAAAATATTTATATATAACTAAAAATAAATAATAAAAAATTAAAGGGACAAATATGTTTCTTCCACTAGGTTCCGCTCCTCCAGGGGCAACCTTTTATAAGGTCCATAAATGAAAATTTTTGGGTGTACCGCAGGTACCCACAAAACCCTTTTACCGGGTGCATGCCCAGACTTTTAAGGTAAGTTCCAGTGGGCATCACTGTTACTGGACAGTGGATTGTGCAGATCCTTGGAGGATAGGCACTCATGGTCACTTTGGTGGATTCCTCACTGTTCCTTCTCCGGACCTTTTTCTCCCCCCTCGGAGCTGCCAGATCCACCGCAACCACGGCGGTTACAATACTTACAGACACTTCAGACTCAGAGGGGAGCTGTCCTGCTTCCATCTCACAGGAGAGATTGTAGGTTTCCTACCCACCCCTGTTTGTAGGTTGCGGGGGTTGGAGAGAAGCATTCGCTTGCAGCAGATGGCTGGAGGCTTTCGCTAGATCATCAGGATTCTTAGCCTCACAACCCGAAAATGTTTTCTTTTCTTTTTTTATTCCAAAGTAAGTAAATTTGTTGATTGGTTGGACACATCTCCGCTTTATCAGCCTACCTTTTAGCCTATTAATATCTCTAAGAATATTCACAGAGGTTTCAGTGCCATGTAAGTTCCTCTTGGAGAACAGGATCTCCAGATTCGCCACTACCTGGGCGTCATTCCTTTCTACATTAAAAAAAAAAAAAAAAGCCAACTTTTGTTTTTCAACAGTTAAAGTGCCTGTGGGGGCTCTACTGGTTCCTCTGTTTTGCTTCCATCAGAAAAGGTCGGTGACGGTCATAAGGAGAATTCTGAGATCAGATTCCTCTACTTCCGGGAGGACTTCTAGGTGTCTCAGCCTCCTGGCCGAAATGTTATCATTCATACCGATGATACCTTGGGTACATGGGCACTGTTGCTAGTTTCAACTACAACAGAGGAAACGGGATTTGGCGCCGCTATGGTCAGTGTCACGCAGTATGTATAGCGGTCCACGGTGATGGAAAGACTTTGAGGATGTCACGAACCATCTGACTGGATCAATGTGATGAATCATATTGGCAAGACAGCCTTGAAGGCGCACTGCGAGGGTCTGTTGGTCAAGGCAAGCGGAGTTTGCTAGCCAAGGAAGGTAGTCTCGAAAGCGCTGGAAGGTCAGGCAGCCTTTTTTTTATCACTTCGACCTTGCTACACAGAATCAAGGGTGACCAGTCATCTTGCGGTTGAGCAACAGGACAGCAATTGCGTATATTCAGCTCCAGGGAGGGTCTCGCGGCAATATGCTATTGAGAGATGTAGAACCCAGAATGTCTGGGTAGGAAGATCACCAGAAAATTCCGGAAGCAATTTACTTCCTAGGGGACTGGAATACACGGACATACTGTCCATCATGCAAGCTTGCCAGAGCATGAGGGGGAGGCTTGTCCACAGGTGGCCTACCACAGACAGGCTTCTTTGCTTCTCACAGCAAAGGCCAATTTAAGAAGAGGTCTGACTCAGTTTCCGCTCCCCAAAGTAGAGAATAGAAGCTGAGTTTCTCCATGAAACTGCAATCAAGCCTACTGTATCTGTTTCCCCAACTTCTCTCGTAATGAAATTCCTCTGGAAGCTGTCAAGAATGAGCATGGTAGTCACGACCACCCCTCCATTCTGACCATAGGAGTCTTGGTGCTTCTTGGCTTTCTACTTCAGAATACAGAAGTCGATTCCCCTTCACACATGCACAGAACAGAGATGTAAGCATAATGGCGGGAAGGGGAAGCCGCAGAACCTAGATTGCTCCAGTGTTGCTCCAAGAGTGAGCTCTACTTTGGGGGGTGCGAAAGGCACTCTACTAACAGCCTCTATGCCAAGATCTGGAACAAACTTGTGTTTTTTTCTATTTTGCATGGCAAGACATTATTCTTACTGCGCCTCTGGTGGCAGCTGTTCTGGTCTTCTTGTAGGTCAGATCGGACATGAACCTTACCCTATACTCTTTTGAGGTTGCAGGTGTCAGCAAGAACAAGGTTTTATTTGGCCAAAGGCCCTTTCGTTTGCAAAATTTTGAAGACAGGAGGTTTCGTCAACCGCGAGACAGAATCTTTCACAATTAAAATCTTTCCATGCTGTTGGGGTTTATTTCAACTGTTTACTCCAACAGGGCAGTGTTTGGTTTAAGACATCGCTTACTAACCACTATTTAGCACAAATCGTCAAACAGAAGTCGGTTTGAGTTTCAAGCCCTTAGAGCTTCAGAAAAGCATATTGCTTTTGTTACAGGAGTAGAGCTGCATCCTGTAGTTCAGCTTATATCAGAGGTAGCGACAGCCCTCCATCTATCAATCATCTGTCCATTGCCTAACTTTCCAGACGTTCAAGCAAGAAAACCACACAAATTGGTCATTCCCAGAGCTTTAAAGAAGTTTCTGTCCACAATTGCTCAGTTCATATGATAAGTTTTTCACTGTTCCAGATGGAATTCATCAGGCAAGAGAGGTTGTGCAGATGGGAAATGGGTCGTGAGCCTCCTTCAGTGACAGGATGCATCCTCTTCGAGAGGGGTTGAGGCCTCATAGGCGGCCCAGTGGAAAGCATCTATGGATTCATTCTAAAGGAAAGTGGCATACTTTTCCCAGCATACCTTTCCAACCTTTACAGAATAGATCTGGGTGCCTTGTCATCAGTGGGCTACGGAGGAATGACTGTTCAGTCTTCTGTCCCATTTGAAAATATATAAAATAATTATTTTGGTTTGTTAAGTAGAACCCACCCTGTCAGCTAGGATATGTTTCACTAGTATGCTGCCACAGTGGCGTCAGGAAAACGGAAAATTGTATCATACTTACCGTAATTTTCCTTTCCTGACGCCAATCCATGGCAGCATACGGACCCACCCTTGTGCGTTTCGGTATCTAGCTAATTACGAAGAATGGGGCGGGGCCTAAATGGCCTTTAATTTATGCTATTTCATTGGTCCTGAGGGAGGGGAGAAAGGCGGAGCCTATCACTAGTGTGCTGCCATGGATTGGCGTCAGGAAAGGAAAATTACGGTAAGTATGATACAATTTTTCGTTTTTTTTGCATTGATACATGTCCCCTGGGGCAGGACCCGGCTCCCCAAACCCTTTTTAGGACAATACCATGCAAATTAGCCTTTAAAATGAGCACTTTTGATTTTGAACGTTCGAGTCCCATAGACGTCAATGGGGTTCTAACGTTCGTGCAAATTTTCGGTCCGTTCGCAGGTTCTGGTGCGAACCGAACTGGGGGGTGTTCGGCTCATCCCTAGTGGCTGTTTTTTACCTGTATGATGGTGCACAACAGCGTGCCATTTCACCTTGGTTTCGCCATGGCACACGTGCGTTCACAAAAGCGCCGCTGGGCTCAGTTTGTTTGGCAGCCATGGCGCACACTGCTTCACCGCACATGAGTCGTAGCCTTTATCTGGGCGCACAAAGATTTGTGTCCATTTGCCAAGACCGCACACGTGCATGCGCACGCATGCGCAGAATGTTCACAGCCAGGTTATTTAAGCTGTGTATGCCAAGTATGTGGTGCTTCCAGAAGGCAGCTGTGGGACACAGAGTAGGCTCTGAACCAGGCACTTGGAGCGGGTTCATTTCTCCTTACGTGAATCACCAGGTGTTGCTTGGCAGGCTAAAGGTGCTTAGCAGGATTGTTGCTTAGGGGCTTGATGAGCCCTAATTAAAGGGTCTCCCATCTGAGATGTGTTAATACTACACCCAGGTACTCCCTTTTGGGTAGTAAATGTAAATGTAAAAAGAGGAGCGGGACTAACACTAACATCAACCCGCAAGGATCTGTGCTTTGAAGGATCAGGTGCTTCAGAAAAGGGGCACCAGACAACCCTCCATTCGGCTCTGTATGAGTCTTCTAGGGAGGATGGTGTCCTCCTTCGAGGCGGTGCCCTATGCCCAGTTCCATTCCAGGCCTCCACAACAAGACATCTCGTTGACTTGGAACAGGAGTGGACAAGCCCTGGATTATCCAATGTTCTTATCTCCTCGAGTATGCTTAAGCCTAAACTGGTCTTTGCAGGATCAGAACCCGCAAAAGGGAAAATCCTTCCTCCCGGTAACTTGGAGAGTACTGACTACAGATGCCAGTCTCTCAGGCTGGGGAGCGACCCTAGAAGGGCTCACAGCTCAGGGGAAATGGTCAAGGACAGAACAGATCCTGTACATCAACGTCCTGGAATTACGGGCAGTACGTCTAGCCCTATGGTCCTGGACGGCAGAGCTTTAGGATTGCCCTATCAGGGTTCAGTCCGACAATGCCACTACAGTGGCCTATATAAACCACCAAGGCAGTACCAGGAGTCGTTCAGCTCTGAAGGAGGTGAACCACATACTAGCCTGGGCAGAGGGACATGTGCTGATTCTATCAGCAGTCCATATCCCGGGAGTAGAGAACTGGAAGGTAGATTATCTTGGCCTCCAGCAGCTCTGCCCGGGGGAATGGTCCCTACACCCAGGGGTGTTCCAAGAAATTTTCCAATGTTGGGGATGGCCAGAGGTCGACCTACTGCCATCCAGGTTCAACAAGCTACAACAGTTTGTGCCCTGAACAAGAGATCCCCTAGCAATCGGAGCAGATGCTCTGGTAGTTCCATGGAGCCAGTACTCCCTGGTTTATGCTTTCCCTCTGATCCCCCTCTTTCCTCATTTGTTGCGCAGGATTCGGAGAGAGGGAGTTCCAGTCATTCTGGTGGCACCAGCCTGGCCCAGAAGGCCCTGCTTCCCGGAGATTGTGAAACTGACAATAGACGGGCCATGGACGCTTCCACGTCACCCCGATTTACTGTCTCAAGGTCCTATATTCCACCCTAATTTACAGTCTCTAAATTTGACAGCATGGCTATTGAAGCCAGGGTGTTAAAGGACCATGGCAACTCGGGACCAGTGGTGTCTACCCTAGTGAACGCTAGAAAAGCTGTCACTAGGAAGATCTATCATAAGGTGTCTTGAAGACTTATTGCTTAGTGTGAAGCCAAAAAATTGCATCCTCGGAAATACGTGATTGGGAGAATTCTCCTTTCTACAGTCAGCTGTGGAATTCAAATTGGCTTTGAGTACAATCAGAGGTCAAGTTTCAGCCCTATCAGTATTGATCCAAGGGCCTTTAGTCTCCCATTCACTGATAAAAACCTTTTATGCAGGGGGCAACTCGCTTGCTTCTCCCCATTAGGTCACCTATGTGTCCTTGTGACTTGAACTTGGTGCTGTCTGTTTTACAGAAACAACCATTTCAGCCTATCAAGGAAATTCCATTAAACTTGCTGTCACGCAAGCTAGCCTTCCTGATGGCCATCACCTCGGCTAGAAGGGTATCGGAGTTTGCGGCCCTTTTGTGCAGGGAACCATACTTGATCCTTCACCATGACAGGGTTGTGTTACAACCTGTTCCATCCTTTTTGCCAAAATTGGTATTGGCCTTTCATTTAATACAGGACATTATTTTGCCGCCTTTTTTCTCTCAGCCTCGTTTGGCAGAAGAGAGACGAGATGACTGCATTCTTTGGACGTTGTCCGGGCAGTCAAGGTTTATTTGTCTATATCTGTGGAGATCCGAGGATCAGACTCCTTTTTTGTTTTACCAAAAGGACCCAAGAAGGGACAGGCAGCTTCCAAAGCTTCCATTGCCAATTGGGTCAGTCAATTGGTCATTTAGGCCTATGGTCTGAAACATAAAGCTCCTCCCTTTAGGTTGAGAGCTCACTCTACCAGGTAGGTAGGAACCTCCTGGGCTTTTCGCCATCGGGTATCTGTGGCTCAGATTTGTAAGGCTGCTATCTGGTCTTCAGTGCATGCTTTCACAAAATTTTATCAAGTGGATGTTCGCGCAGCCGAGGATTCGGCTTTTGGCAGCAGTGTACTGTGGGCTGCTGTATAAAATCTGATGGCTGATAGTGTCTCTCTCCCCTCAAGGCTATTGCTCTGGGACGTCCCAGCAGGTAATTGTCATGGTTATGCAATAGAGTTTTGTCTGTCAGCTTACCTGTCTCCATGTGTTTATCTCTAAAGAACAGCTGACTCTCACCTGACTGCTTTTATAAACTCTCCTCTAGCATGGCTCCACCCCAGCTCCTATCAGAGAACTCTATATTAACCTCTGCACTGCAGGCCAGCCCTGCTGATCAACCTTTGTGTGTTTTGGCTTCCTGTTCCTGCCTGCCCTGTGTTCTACGTTTGTTTCTGTTACCGACCTTGGCGTGTTCTTAACTATTCCTTTCTGCTCGTGACCCTGACCTTTGGCGTGTCCCTGACTATCCCTGTTTGCCTGTGACCCTGAACCTTGGTGTGAACTCTGTTGTCCTTGCCTGCTTGTGGTCCTGACCTTGGCTTATTCCCTTACTATCCCTATCCTCCTGTTGCCTACTGTGGGTGTGAGCTGGGGGACCCTGGGGGTCGCGACCTGGAGCCAGTTGCAGCCCAGTCCATCCTCACCACTAGAGGCTCTGGTGAACACCTGCTGGCTCTTAGACTCTGCGCCCCAGGAAATCTTACACTCTAACCCCGGTGGGATCCATGTTGGTGTTCCAGTGGCCCTGCCTTCCTTACCACCCTGACTCCCATCCGCAGCAGTCAGTCGTAGGGTCCACTATCTTGTGGTGCACTCCTGTGCATCTGTCACCTAGCCTCTAGGTGACCTGACAGTAATGAATATTAGCCTAACTCTGTGTCCTATGATGTATGAAAAAGAAAATAGGATTTTGTCATCATACTTACCTGGAAAATCCTTTTCTTTGAGTACATCATGGGACACTGAGGTCCCTCCCCTCTTTTTTGAGGATTCAGTGCTTGCTACAAAACTGAAGTACTTCCTGTATGGGAGGGGTTATATAGGGGATCACTTCCTGTCTAAAGACTTTGGTCTACCAGTGTCCATTCACCTGGAGATGAAGTATAACCAGCAGGTAATGAATATTAGCCTAACTCTGTGTCCCATGATGTACTCATAGAAAAGGATTTTATAGGTAAGTATGACGAAAAAATCCTATTTTTTTTTTAAATTAAATAAGACAACAGTAAGGTTAGCCCAATTTTTTTTTTAGATTGTGAAAGATGATGTTACGCCGAGTAAATTGATACCCAACATGTCACACTTCAAAGTTGCGCCTGCTCGTGGAATGGCGTTAACCCTTAAAAATCTCCATATGTGACGTTTAAAAAATTCTACAGGTTGCATGTTTTGAGTTACAGAGAAGGTCTAGAATTATTGCTCTCGCTTGAACGATCGCGGTGATACCCCACATGTGTGGTTTGAACACCGTTTTCTAATGGGGGCGCTACTCACATATGCGTTCGCTTTTGCACGCGAGCTCGGCGGGACTGGGCACTTTTAAAAAAATGTTTTTCTCTTATTTATTTTACCTTTATTTTTTATTTTTACACTGTTCTTTAAAAATAAAAAAATGTAACTTTTATTATTATTATTTTTATTCCTATTACAAGAAATGTAAACATCCCTTGTAAATGAAAAAAAGCATGACAGGACCCCTTAAATATAAGATCTGGGGTCAAAAAGACCTTAGATCTCACAGAAGAGGAAGAGGACCCAATCGTCTCCGCCGCTGCCAGGGGCTCCGGTCAGCGGCGGAGGGCACTGGAGTGCGGTGGAAGGGGGGGCCCCCTCTTCCGCCGCCGATAAAAGTGATCTTGTGTCGAATCCGCTGCAGAGACCATTTTTATCTGAAAGTGAACTGCCCGTTTAAGAAGCGGATACTGTGGTTATGGCAGCTAGCTGCTGCCATAACAACGATTTTCCTCTTCAAAGTACTGCCGTATAATGACGGCGGGTCGTCCGGAAGTGGTTAACAACCAATGAGTCATCAGCTGTCAGCGGGCTTCCCCACTGAAGAAAAAAAAAAATGCTGGCAAAAAAAAAATTGCGGGAAAAACAAAAAGGCGTGGGGACCCCCTTATGCCAACATTTAAAAAAAAAATGGTGTGGGGTCCCCGCAAAATCCATACCAGACCCTCATCGGAGCATGCCGCCTGGCAGGTCAGGAAAGGGAGGGGACAAGTGAGCCATACCAGGCCTGCCCTCAACATGGGGGGTGGGGTGGGTGGGTGCTGTGGGCCAGGGGGGGCTCTACCTCCCCCATCCCAAAGCAACTTGTGCCCATGTTGATGGGGACAAGGGCCTCATTCCCACAAACCTTGCCCGGAGGTTGTGGGGGTCTGTGGGCGGGGGCTTATCAGAATATGGAAGCCCCCTTTAACAAGGGGCCCCCAGATCCCCTCCCTTCCCCTATGTGAATGGGTATCGGGTACATTGTACCCCTACCTATTCAACAAAAAAAGCAGTGCAATGTGACAAGACAATAGCAGGTTTTTGACAATTCCTTTATTGTAAAATGGCTCTGAGCCTTCTTCTCCCTTGAGCTGTGTCTCCCGCCGCCATCTTCTCCTGGTGCTCTCTTGCCGCCATCTTCTGTCGCCATCGTCTCCTGCCGCTCTCCCTACCGCCACCGCCTACTTCTCCCGCTGCTGTGTTCTTCCTCGCTGCCGTCTTCCTCTGTTGTGTTATCATCCACTGTCTGGCGTCTCTTACACAGCCATGGGGCGTGACCTTCCGATGACGTCACATGGACCTTCCGGTGACACTCCCTCCATGTGACGTCATTTAAAGGTCACGCCCCATGGCTGTGTAAGAGACGCCAGACAGCAGGTGACAGCAGAACGGAGGAAGACGGCGGCGAGGAAGAACACGGTGGCGAGGATAAACACAGCAGCGGGAGAAGTAGGCGGTGGCGGGAGAGATGGCGGCGGGAATGGCGGTGGCAGGAGAAGATGGCAACAGAAGATGACGCCAAGAGAGCACTAGGAGAAGATGGCAGAGGGAGACACAGTTCGGGGGAGAAGATGGCTCAGAGCTATTTTACAATAAAGGAATTGTCAAAAAAGGGCTATTGTCTTTTGTCACATTTCACAGCATTTTTTGGTGAATGGGTAGGGGTAAAATGTACCCGATACCCATTCACATGGGAGGGGGGGCGAGATCTGGGGCCCCCTTGTTAAAGGGGGCTTCCATATTCCGATAAGCCCCCCTGCCCACAGACCCCCACAACTACTGGGCAAGGGTTGTGGGGATACGGCCCTTGTCCCCATGAACATGGGGACCCCAAATCACCCTCCCTATGTTGAGGGCATGTCGCCTGGTATGGTTCAGGAGGGGGGCGCTCACACCGGGTCTGGTATGGACCTGGGGGGGACCTTGCACCATTTTTTTTTTCCCGGCAAGTTTTTGATTTTTTTTTTCTACATTCACCTGACAGCTGAGGGTTAATTGGCTGGTAAGGACGCGGTGGCTGGCTTTAGGGCCTTGTGCTTAGCAACCAGATGTGTGGTGTGAAAATAAAAACCGCAAAGCTTACATCTTAATCAGCAGCATATGCTGTCAATCGGTGAATGCCACATGAGCATAGTTGGTACCATAAAAAATGCCTCCATAGGCGTGCGCACAGGGTGTGCCAGGTATGCCTGGGCACACCCTTATCGCCATGTGTGGTGCAAATTCCCCCTATTTACACCCCTGATTAGGGATGAGCCGAACACCCCCCTGTTCGGTTCGCACCAGAACATGTGAACAGGAAAAAAGTTCGTTCGAACACGCGAACACCGTTAAAGTCTATGGGACACGAACATGAATAATCAAAAGTGCTAATTTTAAAGGCTTATATGCAAGTTATTGTCATAAAAAGTGTTTGGGGACCTGGGTCCTGCCCCAGGGGACATGGATCAATGCAAAAAAAAGTTTTAAAAACGGACGTTTTTTCAGGAGCAGTGATTTTAATAATGCTTAAAGTCAAACAATAAAAGTGTAATATCCCTTTAAATTTCGTAGCTGGGGGGTGTCTATAGTATGCCTGTAAAGGGGCGCATGTTTCCCGTGCTTAGAACAGTCTGACAGCAAAATGACATTTCGAAGGAAAAAAGCCATTTAAAACTACTTGCGGCTATTGCATTGCCGGTCCGACAATACACATAGAAGTTCATTGATAAAAACGGCATGGGAATTCCCCACAGGGGAACCTCTAACCAAAATAAAAAAAAAAAAAATGACGTGGGGGTCCCCCTAAATTCCATACCAGGCCCTTTAGGTCTGGTACGGATTTTAAGGGGAACCCCGCACCAAAAAAAAAAAACCGGCGTGGGGTCCCCCCAAAAATCCATACCAGACCCTTATCCGAGCACGCAACCTGGCAGGCCGCAGGAAAAGAGGGGAGATGAGAGAGCGCCCCCCCCTCCTGAACCGTACCAGGCCACATGCCCTCAACATTGGGAGGGTGCTTTGGGGTAGCCCCCCAAAACACCTTGTCCCCATGTTAATGAGAAGGGCCTCATCCCCACAACCCTGGCCGGTGGTTGTGGGGGTCTGCGGGCGGGGGGCTTATCGGAATCTGGAAGCCCCCTTTAACAAGGGGACCACCAGATCCCGGCCCTCCCCCCTGTGTGAAATGGTAAGGGGATACTTACGCCTACCATTTCACTAAAAAACTGTCAAAAATTTTAAAAATGACAAGAGACAGTTTTTGACAATTCCTTTATTTAAATGCTTCTTCTTTCTTCTATCTTCCTTCATCTTCTTCTTCTGGTTCTTTCTCCGGCCTTCTCGTCCAGCATCTCCTCCGCGGCATCTTTTATCTTCTTCTCCTTGGGCCGCTCCGCACCCATGGCATGTGGGGAGGCTCCTGTTCTTCTCTTCATCTTCTTCATCTTCTTCTTCATCTTCTTCTTCTTTTATTCTCTTCTTCTCTTCTTCATTTTCTTCTCCGGGCCGCTCCGCATCCATGCTGGCATGGAGGGAGGCTCCCGCTGTGTGACGGTGTCTCCTCGTCTGACGGTTCTTAAATAATGGGGGGCGGGGCCACCCGGTGACCCCGCCCCCCTCTGAAGCACGGTGACTTGACGGGACTTCCCTGTGACGTCACGGGTAATGCCACAGGGAAGTCCCGTCATGTCCCATGCGTCAGAGGGGGGCGGGGTCACCGGGTGGCCCCGTTATTTAAGAACCGTCAGACGAGGAGACGCCGTCACACAGCGGGAGCTTCCCTCCATGCCAGCATGGATGCGGAGCGGCCCGGAGAAGAAAATGAAGAAGAGAAGAAGAGAATAAAAGAAGAAGATGAAGAAGAAGAAGATGAAGAGAAGAACGGAAGCCTCCCCCCATGCAATGGGTGCGGAGCGGCCCGAGGAGAAGAAGATAGAAGATGCCGTGGAGGAGATGCTGGATGAGAACGCCGGAGGAAGAACCAGAAGAAGAAGATGAAGGAAGATAGAAGAAAGAAGAAGCATTTAAATAAAGGAATTGTCAAAAACTGTCTCTTGTCATTTTTAACATTTTTGACAGTTTTTTAGTGAAATGGTAGGGGTACTTTTGTACCTCATCAACATGGGGACAAGGTGTTTTGGGGGGCTACCCCAAAGCACCCTCCCAATGTTGAGGGCATGTGGCCTGGTACGGTTCAGGAGGGGGGCCGCACTCTTGTCTCCCCTCTTTTCCTGCGGCCTGCCAGGTTGCGTGCTCGGATAAGGGTCTGGTATGGATTTTTGGGGGGACCCCACACCGTTTTTTTTTTTTTTTTGGCGCGGGGTTCCCCTTAAAATCCATACCAGACCTGAAGGGTCTGGTATGGAATTTAGGGGGACCCCACGTCTTTTTTTTAAATTTTGGCCAGGGTTCCCCTTAATATCCATACCAGACCTGAAGGGCCTGGTGTGGAACTTAGGGGGACTCCCATGTCATTTTTTTTTTTAAATTTTGGTTCGGGGTTCCCCTGTGGGGAATTCCCATGCCGTTTTTATCAATGAACTTCTATGTGTATTGTCGGACCGGGAATGCAATAGCCACGAGTAGTTTTAAATGGGTTTTTTCCTTCGAAATGTCATTTTGCTGTCAGACTGTTCTAAACATGGGAAACATGCGCCCCTTTACAGGCATACTATAGACACCCCCCCAGCTACGAAATTTAAAGGGATATTACACTTTTATTGTTTGACTTTAAGCATTATTAAAATCACTGCTCCTGAAAAAACGTCCGTTTTTAAAATTTTTTTTTGCATTGATCCCTGTCCCCTGGGGCAGGACCCAGGTCCCCAAACACTTTTTATGACAATAACTTGCATATAAGCCTTTAAAATTAGCACTTTTGATTTCTCCCATAGACTTTTAAAGGGTGTTCTGCGGCATTCGAATTTGCTGCGAACACCCCAAATTGTTCGCTGTTCGGCGAACTTGCGAACAGCCAATGTTCGAGTCGAACATGAGTTCAACTCGAACTCGAAGCTCATCCCTACCCCTGATATTTCACCAAAGCCCCCTAGCAGTGCTCCCACAAAAAATTGTAAATAAAAAAACAACAAAAAATGTATGTGAAATATAATAAAAAAATAATATAATACAAATAAAAATTACTGACACCATGCACTGCACTACTGACACTGTCTACTGCTCTACTGACACCATCAGTATACAGTATATACACATGCACACAGGTTTGCGCTTTGAGGTCAACACCCTAATGCAATAAGCTGTGCACACCTATGAATGCCTCAAATGCAAAATATTATTGTATAGAATAAAAAGAATCAAACATTAGTAATTGTATTTTCTTTGGATGATTGTGCTCAGCTCTGTAGCGTAGTGGAATACCCTGCTACCTTCAGGGTTCAAGCCATGGGTTTGAATCCCACCTGAAAACATGCATTGTACTCAGCACCATAATTAGCCAATGCACATCATTTTTGTTTTTGCTATTCAAAAATCAAGAAAAAAAAGCGTAGGGCTACCCCCCCCCCCTTCCTTTATTAAAAATGCCTTATTTTTCCCTGCTTCTTCCTCCTGTCTTCTCTTTCTTCCCCCGCTTCTTCTCCTTCTTCCTCCAGCTTCTTCTTCCCCCACTTCTTCTTCAGGTCTTCTTCTTCTTCAGGTGCCGCTTCCGCCACCGACCTGCTGAACATGAAAACAACGACCCTCCCCCGACGCTGCGGCCAGCCAATCTGTCCACTTCCATAGCTCACATTTCATATATAACTATAGGGCGTGGCCACCAGATGATGTCAGCCAGAGACCCCGTCCCCTTGTTACATCACTGACCCATCATGTCCCAGGCGGTGAAGTCACAAGGGACGGGGTCTCAGAATGACTTCATCAGCCCCATCGCAGTATCGGAGGAGGTTCGTTTTTTCAATCTTCAGATGGAACGGCGGCAGCAGCAGTGGAGAAGGAAGACCAGAGGACAAAGCGGGGGAAGTTGGAGGAAGATGAAGAAGACCGAAGGGAGACCGGCAGAAAATGGAGGAAGAAGACATTTTTAATAAAGGAATTGTCAAAAACCGGCTATTGTCTTTTGTCACATTTTACTACTTTTTTTGGTGAATGGGTAGGGGTACGATGTACCCCTACCCATTCACATAGGGTATGGGGGGGCGGTATCTGGGGGCCCCCCTTGTTAAATGAGGCTTCCAGATTCTGATAAGCCCCCCCACCTGGGTAAGGGTATTGGGGATGAGGCCCATGTCCTCACCAACATGGGGACAAGGTGCTTTGGAGGGACCCCAAAGCACCCTTCCCATGTTGAGGGCAAGCAGCCTGGTATGGTCCAGGGGAGGGTGCTCACTTGTCTCCCCCCCATCTCCTGGCCTGCCATGTCTGCTTGCTCGGATAAGGGTCTGGTATGGATTTTGGGGGGTACCCTACGTCAATTTTTAAAAAAAATTTTGGCATTCCCCTTCATGTCCATACCAGACTAGAAGGGCCTGGTATGGACTGGGGGGGACTGCAAGCCGTTTTTTTCCTTGATTTTTAATCTTTAATGCCGGGAACTGGCAATACATTACATTACAACCGCAACATTTTTTAATTACATTTTTGAAAAGTAATTTTGACGCAGCAGTGTTCCACATATCGGAAAAATTTGCTACTTTACAGGCAGACCAAGGGGACTTCCCAGGCGCGATATTTAAAGGAATTTTTCATTTTTATTGTTTCACTTTAAGCATCATTAAAATCACTGCTCCTGAAAACTGCCGTTTAAAAAAGCATTTTTCAAT
Source organism: Aquarana catesbeiana (assembly GCF_042186555.1). NCBI lineage: Eukaryota > Metazoa > Chordata > Amphibia > Anura > Ranidae > Aquarana > Aquarana catesbeiana. The sequence continues at coordinate 537,793,064 of NC_133324.1, read as the reverse complement.
TGATACATGTCCCCTGTGGGAGTACCTGGGTCCCCATACACTTTTAATGGCAAAGAACTTGCATACAAGCCTTCATTGAGAACTTTGAATTTTGCAGGTTCGAGCCCCATTGACTTCCACTATTCCCGCCTATGCGATCTGACAGGCATGTTCACCAGCAATAGCGTGATTCTCCATTTGCATGTACGCCCAGCTTTTGAGAGTTGAAGTCCTAATTGGCCTTAATTTGGGGCTATTATCCGGGACTGCAGGATCATATATTGGCGCTATAGTAAACGACCCCACCCCATGTCTTTGGGAGAGCTGTTTTGGAGGATTGATATTAAAGCTGGCAATTTTGGCTTACCTGTAAACTTCAAGTCTTGAAATACAGTACAGACACATGCTAGAATTTCATAAACTCTGATTTATAGGCTGCTACCTTCAAGTGACTGGACAGTGGCAAATGCCTTCAATCCCTGCAAATGCCACTATACCCCCCACTCTGCGAGTCCTTATTTTTTTAGCAAGCATGCAAAGTAACACAGCAACGCAGAAGGGGAAGGTGGCCTGTGTTCTGTACTGTACTAAGAGGTAATTTAAAATTCCTGTAATCTTAAAGGAGTTGTAAAGGCAGAAGGTTTTATTATCTTAATGCCCTCTATGCATTAGGATAAAAAGCCTTGTGTGTAGCAGCCTCCCCAGCACCCCCTAATACTTACCTGAGCCCCATTTCTGTCAAGCGATGTTCACGAGTCCCTGACTCCCCCTCCTGATTGGCTGAGACACAGCAGCGCCACCATTGGCTCCCGAAGTGTATGCAGTAAAAAACAATTTTTGTTGCGCTTAAAATAACAACTGTTATCTGGCGTGACAGTGGGGAACACCCAATACAAGATCTCAGCCTACGCTGATGATCTGATGTTTTCCCTAACCAACCCGGTAGTGTCCTTGCCAAATCTACTCAGGGAATTTGATAGATATGGAAGTTTATCCAACCTAAAAATCAATTTTGATAAATTGGAGGCGATGGGGATTAATATCACACCGCCTAGATTAAGCTCTCTAAAATCACAGTTTAGATTTAAATGGTCCGATGCTTCCCTCAAATATCTAGGAACCCAGATCCCTAATGACCTAAAGCACACCTTCGGACTTAACTTCCCACCATTACTAACTAAGACCCGCTTACTTCTGGAGGAGTGGAACAAGGGTCTGCACTCCTGGTTCGGCAGGTGCAACCTGCTAAAAATGTCTATACTACCGAAATTTTTATATTTATTTCAGGCGCTGCCAGTCAGGATTCCACCCCAATACCTTAAGCAAGTGCACTCCCTTTTTGTTAAATTTGTCTGGGCGAATTCGAAACCTAGGCTGCGCAGGCGCTACTTGACATTACCCAAGCAATTTGGAGGACTAGCTCTTCCAGACCTGGGGAACTACTACCGGGCAGTTCACCTAGGTAGAGCAATAGACTGGAACAGACACGGCCAAAACAAGCTCTAGATATAACCTGAACAGGCTCAGTCCGCAGTCCCCTTGAAGGGAGCGGTGTGGTGCTTTGACTAGCTTCCGCCAGCATTGAAGTCACACCCGGTAATAGGCACGACCCTTAGAATAGGTGCATCTACTCTATCCACTACCTCCATCTCCTCTAGAGACTCTCCTCTTTACCCGATATTGGGAAACCCTTCTTTTCCCCCTGGTTTAGAACAATCGGAGTACAAGACACTTACATCGTCCCGCAGGGACCGGGCATCACATTTCTTGGTTGAAAACCAATGGCCCTCCATCTCAAACCTGACTGATGTTGAGGGACAATTCCAACTGCCATTCTGGAAAGCAATTAGAATACACCACTTCCTACACTCGATCCCTAACCCAGCACAGTTTAACCGCGATTTGACGACTTTTGAAGATTACTGTGCAGACGAGGGAACATTGCCACGGGTACTATCTAAAACATATGAATTACTCAATTCCCCTATTGAACAACCTGACTTGACATTTATACAGCAATGGGAAACAGATCTACAATGCAAGTTTACTAACACACAAATTCAAACGATTATCAGATTCTCCCTAAAAACATCTATCTGTACAAAGATACAAGAACTCAATTATAAGATCCTGACCAGATGGTACTACACGCCTCAAAGGCTACATACGTACTTCGCTAATACTACAGACAGATGTTGGAGATGTCAGACAGACATTGGGACACTCCTCCACATTTTCTGGTCTTGCCCTCTGCTTCAGCATTTCTGGACAACAGTCCGGACGATCACCCAAAAATTTACAGATCATATGATAAGCGATGACCCAGCTTTCATCCTGCTCCACCCGCACCGAGCTACAAAAAGTCCATAATAAGACACTTACTGAATGCGGCTAAATATTGCATCCCACTTATGTGGAAGAAATGCTCACCACCGACTGTTGGGTTATGGCTACGCAGAGTGGAGGAGATCAGGAAGTTGGAGGACTTAGTCCTGACGGCACATAATAAACAAGAACAACATTCCAAGGCATGGAGGCTCTTGATGATGTTTATATTCTCTGATAAAGGGATGGCGCGCTGCTTGCCACATGAATAATAAAACCCCACAGATCTGAAGATGATGTGCCCTGTCGCCCGGGCCCAAAATCCCCCCCCCCCCCTCTCCCTACTCCTTCCCTCATTTTTTCTCTTTCTCTCTTTCTCCCCCTTTTTTTTTTTTTCTTCTCCTACCTTACTGGAACCTCTACGTTCCTTTTTTTTTTTTTTTTTTTTTTTTTAATCACCATGCTTCAGCTCGCCTTGCCTCTCCCTCAACATATCTCTCCTCTACGGTTTTATGTATTTTTCACTCAGGGAATGGGCAGTAGAACCAGATTTACAATTACAAAGACGTGGTGAGACTTACTGTCCAGTACACCGTTTTATTTTGTAGATGGAAAGTATGGAAGATGACTGTACCACTGCGATTATGGCTGGCACCGATATTATGGTTATCACTATCACATGTCACTACCTGTGAACACCAGTTGTTAAGGCTGGCACTGTACTGTACTATCTGCCGTTTCCATCCTTTTATATTTTTTTTCTTTTGTTTTGCTTTGTTCTCTTGGCTCTTATTCTGTGTATTTTTTGTTCTTTGAAAAACAATAAAATTTATATTTGGAAAAAAAAAAAAATAACAACTGTATGCAAAGGTGTATTGTAAACAGGATGGGAGGGAGGGAGTTAAAAATGTCCAGGAATGGGACACTAATAAAGGTAACAGCAGTAAGTCCATAAACAATTATTCAGAGAATGACTCCTGATGTGGATTTGTTTGATAGAAAGGGTGAGAGTCTGTAGCCTGGGTATATAACCTCACGAAAAAGTTACTGGCACAAAACAGGAGGCAGCACACTGAAGGGCAGAAAACACCTTGGAGAGAAATACAAAAAAAGAGAAACAAGCAGCGCCAACCTAAGTGCAGTCGTTTAACACACGTTTTTTAATTGCAGTAGAAATGCACTCACTCTGAGTTGAATAAAAACAGGCACATCATAATGAAGAAGTCCAAATGGACAGTAGGATAGGCGACAGGGCTCCACAGGGAGTAATCCTCATACACTGTGCGGTCTTGTCTGGCAGTGCCGGTGGCTTCCAGTGTCCCAGGCTAGAGTCGGCAAGGCACAGCGGAGATCGTCAGTCTATAGAGTCCCAAGTTGCGGCGTGATGATGCTAGTGGCGTGCACGCGTTCGGAACATGCATGCTCCTTCGTCAGGCATAGCGATCCTCCATCTTGGAAGTGGTAAAGAAGGGAAAGGGCAGGGCGGGCAGGCTAATCAGATCATAGCACCGCCCTGTCTATAGTTCACTAGACTGATTGACTCTAGGGAGCTGGAGGGCGGGGGTTTGGACTTGAATGGGTTATGCAGTCTTATAAGTCACTGTATTTAAAAACAAATGGCATAATATAACAGAGAGAAGAAACTGGAAAAGGTAAACATGATAAAGATGTACACAGAGAAGGAGTGCACAGTGTATGAGGATTACCCCCTGTGGAGCCCTGTCGCCTAGCCTACTGTCCATTTGGACTTCTTCATTATGATATGCCTGTTTTATCCAACTCAGAGTGAGTGCATTTCTACTGCAATTAAAAAACGTGTGCTAAACTACTGCACTTAGGTTGGCACTGCTTGTTTCTCTTTTTTGTACCATTGGCTCCCACAGCTGTCAATCAAAGTCAGTTAGTCGATCAGGAGAGAGAGGGGGCGGGGCCGAACGGCAGCTCTGTGTCTGAATGGACACAAGGAGCTGCAGCTCGGCTCGGGTGCCCCATAGTAAGCTGCTTGCTGTGGGGGTGTCAGGACTGGGCCCAGCCCTTCCTTCTCAGAGCTCTGTGCTCAGCTGTCGGTTAATTGCCAGTTCATTTCCTGCTCAGCAGCAAGCCCTGCTTGCTATTTAAACTGCCTGGATCAGATCTACTGTGCCTTCACCTGGTCAACATATCCGGATACTCTCTGCTGTGTTTTCCTGTTAAAGACTTTTGCCTGGCTGACTTCCCTTCTGGTTCCTGATCCTGTTTACTGCCTCTACTACGCAGATCTCTGGATTCCTGTTTCACTGGATTGTTCCGACTACCCACTCTGGTTACTAAACCCTGACTATGTTTTGACTACGTTTGATCTGTTTATACCATTTTACCAGTTCAATGCAGAGGGTTTCTCAACCAGGTTGGGATATACTTTGAGATGCTGCCCCGGGCGTTTCCCACAGATAGAAGCAAAGTAGGCTTTGTGATTTCTTTGCTTTCTGAGAGAGCCTTGGCCTGGGCAAACCCTCTGTGGGAGACACAAAACCCTGTCGTCCTGAGTCACCCAGAGTTTGTGGTTTCCTTTAACCACTTCCCGCCCAGCCTATAGCAGAATTACAGCCGGGCGGTGGTTCAGTTATCCTGAATGGGCATCATATGATGTCCAGCAGGATAACATGGGGGCACGCAGTTCAGCGATCAGTGGTGTTGTGTCACTCTGACACACTGCATCTCTGATCGTGGTAAGGAGCCTCTGACGGAGGCTCCTTACCACATGATCAGCTGTGATCAATAACAGCTGATCACAGCAGGAACCATGCCGGCTTTCCTTGGCTCGCGCTGACAGGGAGAGCTGATCAGCGGCTTTCCCTGTCAGTGGGGGGGTTATGCTCTGATAATCAGCACATTGATTATCAGCGCAGCCCCCATGAGAGGTGAGACAACAATGCCAAACAGTGCCCATCAGGAACACCTGTCAGTGCTCACCACAGTGCCCATCAGTAACACCTGTCAGTACCTCATCATCAGTGCTGCCCATCAGTGCCATCTATTAGTGTCCATCAATGCCACCTGTCAGTGCTGCATATCAGTGCTGCATATCAGTGCTGCATATCAGTGCCCATCAATTCTACATATCAGTGCCTCCTAATCAGTGCCACCTTATCAGTTCCAACTCATCAGTGCTGCCTCATCAGTGGCCATAAGCGAAGGAGAAAACAACATTTTATAAAAGAAAAAAATAAACTTTAGCTCTATTTGTGGGAAGAAGATGATGAAAATTTAGTTTGGGTACAGTGTTGCATGACCAAGCAATTGTCATTCAAAGTGCGACAGCGCTGAAAGCTGAAAATTGTCCTGGGCAGCTGTCTGGTATTGAAGTGGTTAAAAGGGTATTTGACGTTCCTGCACACTCCACTTCTGCTGCCAAGAGGCTTTGTCCATCAGAGTACTAGAACTGTTGTCGATTTCATCATTGAATTCCGTACTCTGGCAGCAGAGGTTGTTTGGAACAATGAGGCCCTCGTGGCCCTCGTGGCTGCTTTTTCTTATGGTCTCTTGGATACCATCAAAGATGAGAAAGCAGCCCGAGATATACCCACTGAGCTGGAGAAGTTGATCACGTTTGCCATCCTCATTGACTCCAGACTCAGAGAGAGATTTTCCTTTAAGGAGCGCTTGCAGAAGCCTCCTGTACGTTTGGCTCCGAGCTTTGAAGTCCCACCCTTGCCTCCCTCCTCTCCCATGCCTCCTGGTACCGAGCCATGCAGTTGGGCTTTACACGTCTCTCTGTGGAGGAGAGGGCCTTTAGGAGGAGGGAGAGATTGTGCCCTTATTGTGGCCAGGCAGGTCACTTCCTGACGTTTTGTCCTATCCGTCCGGGAAACACTTGCACCTGAGGTCCTGTTAGGGGACAGACCTTAGGTGGTGTTGTTACGTCCCCAGTTATCCAGAAGGATAAGCCCCTGGTTCTGGCAGTTACCCTTTCTTGGTCTGAGGAGTCCTTCGAGATACAGGCTCTAATCGACTCTGGGGCTGCAGGCCTGTTCATAGATGGTGCCTTTGTGTCTAAGCACTCGATTCCGCTTCAGCTTCGTGCCACTCCACTTGCCATTGATGCTATTAATGGGAGACCTCTACAGCCTGCCCATGTGACTCATGAGACTGCTCCGTTGACTATGGCCGTAGGGCCAGTAATTTCCTCACCTCATAACCTGGTTATTGGTTATGCTTGATTACAGAGGCACAACCCCTCTTTTGATTGGCTTTGTTCTGAGGTTCTTTCCTAGTCACCACAATGCAGTAAGGCATGTTTTCAGAAAGTGGCTAATGTCTTGTGCACCTCTTCACTCTCCTCCCTGCCGGAGGAGTACCGCGAATTTAGCGATGTCTTTGACAAAGGTTAAGCTGGTGGTTTGCCTCCACACCGTATGATTGCGCAATTGACCTTCAACCTAGTGCCATACCCCCTCGTGGCCGGGTTTACCCTTTGTCTGTCTTGGAGGACAAAGCCTTAAAAGGAGTATGTTGCCGATGCATTTTCTCAAGGATTCATCTATAAATCCTCGTCTCCTGCTAGGGCTGGTTTCTACTTTGTGAAAAAGAGTGGTGAACTGAGACCTTGTATTGATTATAGGGGTCTCAATCTCTTCACGATTAAGAATGTTTATCCACTTTCGTTTGATTACAGAGTTATTTGACCGCCTCAAGGGAGCAGAAGTTTTCACAAAGCTTGATTTGAGAGGGGCATCCAATCTCGTGACGATCAAGGAGAGCGACGAATGGGAAAACTGCCTTTAATACCAGAACAGGCCATTACGAATACCTTGTAATGCCGTTTAGTCTTTGCAATGCCCCAGCAGTTTTCCAGGAATTTATCAATGATGTCCTCCGAGATTTGTTGCAGATATATGTCGTGGTTTATTGCGACAATATCCTCATATTTTCCAAGTCCCTAGAGAGCCACCACACAGATGTCTGCCGTGTGCTTCAGAGGCTGAGAGATAATAGCCTGTATTGTAAATTGGAGAAGTTTGTTTCATCGTGAACAGGTTAAAAACTCGTGTTATGTAATTTCCACTGCTGGTTTTTCGATGGACCAAGAGCAACTTTCGGCAGTTCTACAGTGGCCCTGACCCATGGGTTTACGTCCATTACAACGTTTTCTTGGTTTTGCCAATTATCAGAAGTTTATTAGTAACTTCTCATTTCTGGTTAAACCCCTGACTGATATGACCAGAAAGGACAGTAACCCACAGAATTGGTCTCCGGATTCTATGAATGACTTTGAGAGTCTCAAGGCTGCCTTTGTTTCTGCTCCTGTGTTGGTGCATACTGATCCTACTGTACCTTTTTAATCCTTGAGGTTGATGCATATGAGACTGGAGTTGGTGCCCTACTGTCTCAACATCCTACCTCTGAGAGAGCTATGCATCCTTGTGGCTACTTTTCCAAGGAATTGTCTTCTGCGGAATGCAATTATGAGAGGACTTGGGACAGAGTTGTTAGCGATCATTTTAGCCCTTCAAGAATGCAGGCATCTCCTCCAAGGTACCACTGTGCTGGTTCTTATTCTGACTGACCATAAGAATCTCACATTCTTCTCCCAGAAGGGCTCTTTTCTTGTCAAGCTTCAATTCTTAGCCGGTACTAAGAATGTAAGGGCTGATTGTCACAACAGTTTTCCTCCGCTTCCAAGATGGAGTCTCACTTCACCTTTGGGTGACAGAATTCTTGCCGCTCATATTCAGTCTCCTCCTGAGAAACCTTGTGACCACTGCTTTGTCCCTGAGAGTCTCCGCACTGCCATGCTCCAGACTTACCATTCTCCCAAGGCTGCTGGCCAACCAGTGATGAATCAACTAATTTGGGCTACTTCCCAACAATTCTGGAGGCCTAGTCTACGTGTTGATGTAGCTGCTTGTTCCATGTGTGCTCAGAGTAAGACACCACAACACCTTCCAGTGGGCCTCCTACATCCCATACCCAATGGAGAGAGGCCTTGGACACACCTGTCTATGGATTTGATTGTGGAGTTACCTAACTCTCACAGCAACACAGTTATCCTAATGATGGTGGTTGACCGGTTCTCGAAAATGTCTCATTGTATTCCAAATAAGAAGTTGCTCACATCCAAAGAACTGGCTTCCATTTTTGCTCGGTAGATCTTTCGCTTACATGGGCTACCCAAGGTTATCATCTGAGACGGGGTAGCCAGTTTGTGTCCAGGTTTTGGTGAGCCTTTTGTGCACAGTTGGGAATTCAGCTTTCCTTCTCCTCTGCTTATCACCCACAGTCCAGTGGGGCTGCAGAACAAGCCAACCAGTCCTTGGAGCAGTTTTTACGTTGTTACATTTCTGACCAACCTTGGGCGGAGTTGGACCTCTTACCTTGGGCGGAGTTTGCTCACAATAGTGTCGTCAATACCGCTTCCTGATTGTCTCCATTCATGGCGAATTATGGTTTCCAACCATCCATGTTGCCTGACTCCTTTTGTTCCTCAGAGCATTGCTGCATTTGAGGAGCATCTCCGTGGTCTTCGTTCCACTTGGGTACAGTTCCAAGAGTCCATGCGACGTGCCAATGATGGGTACAGCTCCATACTGACCGTGGAAGCCTACCCGCTCCTTCCTACCAAGTTGGGGACAGGGTCTGGCTGTCATCTCGCAAACCTCCGACTCCGTGTAACCTCACTGAAACTGGCACCACGGTTTATTGGGCCTTTCCGTATTCTTTGCAGGATCAACCCAGTGGCTTATGCTTTAGACCTTTCTTCTAATATGCGTATTTCAAATGTATTTCATGTTTTCTTATTAAAACCTTTGGTATGCAACCGCTTCACCACCTTGGTACCACATCCTCGCCCAGTTCAGGTTGAGAACCATGAGGAGTATGAAATACAATCTATCATTGATTCCCATAGGTTCGATGGGCGCATACAGTACCTGGTCATTGGAAAGGGTATGGTCCGCAGGAAAGCTCTGTCTCATCCTCGGACGTACATGCTCCTGTCCTCCTCCGTACTTTCTATAGATGTTTTCCCCTTAAACCTGGTGGTCCTCCGAGAGGGAGGGGTCGTTGAGGAGGGGGTACTGTCAGGGCTGGGCTCAGCTCTTCATTCTCAGAGCTCTGTGCTCAACTGTCAGTTAATTGCCAGTACTCTTTATTCCACAGTGAATCACCTGGTCTTTCAGCAAGCCCTGCTGGCTATTTAAACTGCCTGGATCAGATTTCCTGTGCCTTTGCCTGGTCAGCTTATCCAGATACTCTCTGCTGTGTTTTCTTGTTAAAGGCTTTTGCCTGGCTGACTTCCCTTCTAGTTCCTGATCCTGTTTACTGCCTCTACTACATGATCTTTGGATTTCTGTTTCACTGGCTTGTTCTCTAGTTACCGAACCCTGGCTATGTTTTGACTACGTTTGCTCTGTTTTATACCACTTTATCATTTTATTAAAAAGTGTGATTTTTACTGCACTTCTGTCGCAGTATGATTCATGGTTCCTGACAGGGGGCATTCGAAAGGGGGGAGGAGCCAGGAGCAGTGAAGAGGGACCCGAGAAGAGGAGGATCCAGGCTGCCCTGTGCAAAACCACTGCACATAGAATGTAAGTATAACATGTTGGTTATTTAAAAAAAAGAGCCTTTACAATCACTTTAAGCTTACAGTACAGGATATAGACTGAATATTGACAGACTATGGGATGTCTGCATGTAATAAAACAGAGTGTTGGATAGGAACAAGGCAAACAGAACCACTTCCCAAAGGACCCAGCCCAACAAAACAAAAGGGTCAAAGACACAACTCAGAACACAGCTGAATGCACCTCGTGCCTGAAGGCTGCATCTGCAGAGGCCTGGACTTCAACCAGGTAAAACTTAGAGAAAGTTTGAACCGAAAGACCAGGTGGGGCCCTTACAAAGCCGGGCTGATGCTTTATGTCAGAAAGACTAGAAAATGTCAGGTTTTCTGGTCTTTGAGAGCACAGTTCCTTACAATGAGTTGTCTTATCCACGTAGCAATAGTGGACATGTCAGCAGAAGCAGAATGTCCTTTTACAAGCACCTGTCAGCAATATTAAGAGTGTTCATTTTTCAGACAGAGGCCATGTCTGTCAGGCCCTGACAGCTTTGACCACCTCAGGACAGTGGAGAACAATTTCTTTGGAATGCTTGGGAACAGGTCACAAAGAAAGAAGAAAAATGTCCTCTATGACATGAAAGCTGACACCAACTTAGGTAGAAAGGAGGGTCTTGGGTGCAAGATGTCATGAAAGGTGCTTTAGAAGAGAAAGCTGCTTGGCTGGCAGCCAAGCCTGTTTGTTTTTGTTTTTTGTCCTGGGTTGGGCAGGGAGAGCAGGATGACTCATAGGTAGCATCACTCCCCCCCCACTTCTCAAATGTTCTGGTGCCTTCTAGAAGGTTGGGAGTGGAAGTGATGTGGAGCTGCCTGGAGTATTCTGAGGACCATGACCAATCCCAATCCCCAACTTGGATTGGCAGGGGGCAGGACTCCTCAAATACTCAGGGTCAGCCCAGCTGGGGAGGAGTTGTTCAGGTGGAAGCTGGAGATGGAGTGTTAGGCTGTTGTGGCCTTTGAGGTAGCTCCCCAGTCTGGGGGGGGGGACCTTGGGCCTGGGTTTGTGTGCAGACGGGGCCTAGCTAAAACCACGGAAGTGTCCTGGCCAGGAGGCACTGGGAGCAAAGAATACAGCGGGAACACTGCCAGGCAAATCTGCAAGAGGAACAAGGAACAGCCAAAAGAGCTGTTGGTTGGAGACTGTGGTGGCATGGGCAGTGGAAAGAGGCAGCTGCAGCCAGGAGGGCTGGCAGGGCCTGAAGAGGTGGTACTGAGATTAGTAGCCACGGGTGGAACAGCTAGCACTAGGACTACCATATTTTGCTACATCATAGGGGCCTGCGGTCCCTGTCTGCAAAAGGCATTTGCTTTGGGCCTGGCTGAGCCAGTGTCAGGCCTTAAAGTGATTGCAAAGGTTCACTTTTTTTTTTTTTAAATAACAAACATGTCATACTTACCAATAAGTGAAGTATGTGGCGCTAACTAAAGTGCAGCATAGAATCAATATGTATATAGATACTAAATAGAACCGCTCACACACATGACAAGTAAGCGTGTAGAACAGAATAGACAAGTGCAAGTGAAAATAAAAATAACATCTTCTCTACTCTTCTCTAGATCACTGGTAAAGTGCACCAATGCCACAGATTCCAAACAGAAATCTAAAATAACATCCAGTGTGTATATAAGGTGCATCAAGTGAAAAAATATGACAATCCTAGTCTAATAATATAATGACATAAAAAAACGTGAAAATAAAAATTTCAGAATAAATCCACTGTTCTCAGTGTAAAAGGTGAAATTCAAAAAACAAAGTCCAACAAGTGATAAACACTAATATGAATAAGTTCACATATATAAGTTCATGAATAAAATCCGTGTGCAAAAAAAAAAAAAATGTGCAAAAACAACTTTCGATCGATGTCAAATTCCTCCAATCACATATATACTATCCGTGGTGTGCCACACGATTCCCCCAGCCTCTCACCTCGAATGGAGACCCCTACAGGTTGAGTCAAGCCTTCAGTATGGAAAACAGCAGATCCCAGCACAACGATCGATTTCCAACGATTGTCCCAACAATAGCGGATTTTTGCGGGTGACTCCCGGCTTAACCGATGCGGTGAGGACATGAAATAAAAGAGTGTGGCTCCATTGTGTAGTATTTCCCAAAAGAATTTTATTAAAACAAAGAGTAACTTACAGTTTAAAATCAGATAATCCAGCAAACAGCAGAATACTTCGGGTCTCGGCCGCGACTGGAATTGATGACACCTGGCTCTTCCCTGACGCGTATCGTCACTGAACACGTGACTTTATCAAAGGGTAATGGAGTCAGATGCCAAAGGTGTCTATTTATATAGTGAATACTGCTGTCACATGACAAACAGCTGCGTAGTAAATACATCCTGTAGCTTCTAAGCTAACAAACATTAATCTATCATACTGCAAGCATAATATTAAAAATATTAAAATTTAATCCACTAAGGGAACCTAAATACAGAAATATATTTAAAGACATAGTAGAATGACCTCTAACCCGTCCTAAACAATGTCAACATGAAATGATGTATACAGGTCTTTGCAGACCATGAGAAATTACTAGTGACATCTAGGTGGTGAAAATTTAAAAGGCAATTCATCAGGACACAATTCATATAACATCCTCAATAATAGTATGATGAAATGAACCCAATATCAGCATAAATTCTATCAACGGGCATAACAATATTAATCAGCAAGATAAATTAAAAACATATTATAAATAACAAATAATTCCTCAATAAATACAGAAAAATATAAAAATTCTACAATTAAAAACTGATCCTATAATGACAACTTAGAAAGAGAGAGAGTGGAAAAAAAGGGGGGTGTGGAGGAGGAGAAAAATTGCAGAACTAATAATTAGAAATAAAACAGTTCAAATCAAATTCTATGTTATGTCCCAATGGAAACAAAGTCCGCATTTCATGTATCCATCTGGACTATATTTTTCAATGCCACATATCGATGAGGGATCTCTATTATGTACTTCTGCATAATGCCTTGACAGGCTATGTTTTTTACAAAGCCGTTTTTTATATTCTGGACATGTTCCCTCAATCTTTTCCATAATTCCCTTTTTGTTCTGCTGATATATTGGATCTGGCATTGTAACAATTAGACCACCTCCTCAGTTCGGCAGGAAATGAAGTCTTCATTCACATATTCTGTGGTGGTTACAGTGGAGGTAAAATTAGACTTATTTTTCTTGCTCTCTTTAGTGTGTCGACAGGCGTAACAACTCTTACAGGGATAATATCCCTTTCCCTCAAAAAAGAAAAATTCTTCTTAGTAGGGAGATCGAGTACATTTTTTGCTAAGCGGTCCCTAAGGGTTGGTGCCCTCCGATACGTGAATCTGGGCTTCTCAGGGAGAATGGCACTAAGATGACAGTCTGCTCTTACAATGTCCCAATGTTTCCTCACAATTCTTTCGATTTGTTTGTGTTGGATATTCAAATCCATCACCAATGATAGAGTAATCTTATTCTCTGTATTTTTCACTGTGTCCTGTATCAGTTTAACTCTAGCCAATGCAGCAACGTCACTTATTCTTTCATCAATAAAATCAGTTAGAGAGAAACATGAAAAGAGGGAAGCGGAGGAATCAAGAACCACAGAGGGATTGAGACAGAGAAGAACGGCAGAGAAGAACTCCAAGAAGATCGGTGGAGAAAAGATCAGGAAGAAACGAAAAACGAGAAGAGTATGCCGAGCAGGTGTCAAAAAACAAAGGAAAAAGAGAATAGAAGTAATCATAAATATTAGTGTAATAAAATTGACAAAAGAGGAAATGTTCCTGATACTAATGGGATACTTTTTAGTAGTCTCCGTAACAAATCTCTCTTTAATCCACCAATAGGAAAGGATGGACACATTGATGTTTTTAAAAAAATATCCTAAAGGTCCTTGAGGATCTGAAAATTAAGAAAGTCTATGATCCAGTAGATATAAAAAGTGGTATAAAAAAACTGGAGGACCGAAAAGAGATAGTGATAAGGCAGGCGGATAAAGGAGGAGCTATAGTTATTCAATCGAAGGTTGCCTATAAAGAAGAACTAAATAGACAATTAAGCGATGAAACCACATACCAGAAATTGCCCAGTAATCCCACAACAGATACAGGAAGGAATTGGCTAGGGTGTTATAGAAAGGATCTCAAAAGGGCCTACTGAATAAAAAATAAACTAAATACCTCCAACATAATACGTGTAGGATTATGGTAATCTACACATTGCTGAAGATCCATAAGGATAAAAATAAACCCCCTGGAAGACCCATTGTCAATGGGATCCAATTAGTTGGTGCGAGGATTGGAGAATATATTGACCGGTTCTTACAACCTGTAGTGAAAAAAAACAGGTCATACCTCAGAGACACGAAACATCTTATTCAATTTTTAAATGACATCACTTTGACCGATAGACCGGTGTATATGGCAACAGCCGATGTCACAACGCTTTTATACGATCATTGACCATGAGGAAGCAATTCAAGCGACCAAATGGGCTCTGAGAGGTTTAAGTGACCTGAAATGTAAACAAAGGAGGTTTATTTTGGACTGCTTGAGATATAGTCTAGATTCTAATTATTTCTGGTACAAGAAAACTTTCTTTAAACAAGTATATGGTATTGCAATGGGTGCAAAATATGCGCCCAGTGTAGCCAACCTGTATATGGCTGAATGGGAGGAAGAGGCTCCATATAAAGAATTCCCACAGCAGTTAGTACTATTCAAACGCTATATAGATGATATCATTGTTATTTGGAGTGGAGACAGAGAAAGTCTTACTGACTTCTGTTTCAACCTAAATAACAATGGTAAAAATCTAAAGCTCACCTGGGAGATAAATGATGAAGAAATCCACTTTTTGGACTTGCTGATAAAGAAAGAAGACAGAAGTTTAACCACCCAGACCTATTTCAAGCCTGTAGACAGGAATAGCTACTTACCTTTGGATAGCTGCCATTATGCACCCTGGCTGGACAAAATACCAAAAGGCCAATTAATTAGAATAAGACGGAATTGTACAACGAGAGAGATGTTTCTCAAACAGGTTAAATTAATTGGAGAGAGATATTTTGAAAAGGGCTACTGTCCTGATTTTATTGATGAAAGAATAAGTGACGTTGCTGCATTGGATAGAGATAAACTGATACAGGACACAGTGAAAAATACAGATAATAAGAATACTCTATCATTGGTGATGGATTTGAATATCCAACACAAACAAATCAAAAGAATTGTGAGGAAACATTGGGACATTGTAAGAGCAGACCGTCATCTTAGTGCTATTCTCCCTGAGAAGCCCAGATTCACGTATCGGAGGGCACCGACCCTTAGAGACCGCTTAGCAAAAAATGTACTCGATCCCCCTACTAAGAAGAATTTTTCTTTTTTTGAGGGAAAGGGATATTATCCTTGTTGTTACGCCTGTTGACACACTAAAGAGAGCAAGAAAAATAAGTCTAATTTTACCTCCACTATAACCACCAAAGAATATGTGATTGAAGACTTAATTTCCTGCCGAACTGAGGGGGTGGTCTATTTGTTAGAATGCCTGTGTCAGATCCAATATATCGGCAGAACAAAAAAGGAATTATTGAAAAGATTGAGGGAACATGTCCAGAATATAAAACGGCTTTGTAAAACATAGCCTGTCAAGGCACTATGCAGGTGTACATAATAGAGATCCCTCGTCTTTACGGATATGTGGCATTGAAAAATATATAAGCCACATTGGAGAGAAGACAAAGTTATCAAAATCAGCCAGAGTCCAGATGGATACATGAAGTGCGGACTTCCATTAGGACATAACGTAGAATTTGATTTGAACTGTTTTATTTCTAATTATTAGTTCTGCAATTTTTCTCCTCCTCCACACCCCCCCCTTTTTTTTCTCTTTCTAAGTGGTCATTATAGGATTAGTTTTAATTGTAGATTTTTTTATATTTTTCTGTATTTATTGAGGTATTATTTGTATTATTAGTTATTTATAATATGTTTTTAATTTATCATGCTGATTAATATTGTTATGCCGTTGATAGAATTTACGCTGATATTGGGTTCATTTCATCATACTATTATTGAGGATGTTATATGAATTGTGTCCTGATGAATTGCCTTTTATATTTTCACCACCTAGATGTCACTAGTAATTTCTCATGGTCTGCAAAGACCTGTATACATCATTTCCTGTTGACATTGTTTAGGACGGGTTAGAGGTCATTCTACTATGTTTTTAAATATATTTCTGTATTTAGGTTCCCTTAGTGGATTACATTTTAATATTTTTAATATTATGCTTGCACTATTAATGTTCGTTAGCTTAGAAGCTACAGGATGTATTTACTATGCAGCTGTTTGTCATGTGACAGCAGGATTCACTATATAAATAGACACCTTTGGCACCTGACTCCATTACCCCTTGATAAAGTCACGTGTTCAATGACGATACGCGTCAGGGAAGAGCCAGGTGTTGTCACTTCCGGCCGAGACGGGAAGCTGTTTGCTGGATTATCTGATTTTAAACTGTAAGTTACTCTTTGTTTTAATAAAATTCTTTTGGGAAATACTACACGATGGAGCCACCCTCTTATTTATGTCCTCACCGCAACGGTTAAGCCTGGAGTCATCCCAAAAATCTGCTATTGTTGGGACAATCATTGGAAATCGATCGTTGTGCTGGGATCTGCTGTTTTCCATACTGAAGGCTTGACCCGTAGGGGTCTCCATCTGAGGTGAGAAGCTGGGGGAATCGTGTGGCGCACCACGGATAGTATATATGTGATTGGAGGAATTTGACATTGGTCGGAAATGGTATATGCACAATTTTTATTTTTTTTCTTTGCACACGGATTTTATTCATGAACTTATATATGTGAACTTATTCATATTAGTGTTTATCACTTGTTGGACTTTGTTTTTTGAATTTCACTTTTTACACTCCAGGAGAACAGTGGATTTATTCTGAAATGTTTATGTTTCACGTTTTTTTGCCATTATATTATTAGACTAGGATTGTCATATATTTTTTCACTTGCTGCACCTTATATACACACTGGATGTTATTTTAGATTGCTGTTTGGAATCTGTGGCATTGGTGCACTTTACCAGTGATCTAGAGAAGAGCAGAGAAGATTTGTTATTTTTATTTTCACTTGCCTATTCTGTTCAACACGCTTACTTGTCAGGTGTGTGAGCAGTTCTATTTAGTATCTATATACATATTGATTCTATTCTGCACTTTAGTTAGCGCCACAAACTTCACTTATTCGTATATTTTATCTATGTGGGAACACTTTTATATGTTGGCAGCTTCTCCCATCCTTATATATCCTATTCTATACAGTTTGGTTTTGCGCATTAGTTCCCCTATTTCTTTAAATGTCATACTTACCTCCAATGTGCAGTTTGTTTTGCACCGACTTCTAGGGTCCCTCTGCGGCTCTTGCAGCTCCTCCTCTTATCAGAGTTACCTTGCGAGCGTGCTCCCGAGTCCAGCATTTGGGTCCATAGACACGAATGCCGGACTTGGCCCCACTCACGGCGCCATTGCATTTTATTGACAGCAAAGGGAGCCAATGGCTGGGCTGCTATCAATCTATCCAATCAAGAGCCAAGAACCCCGGGCAAAGGAAGAGCGCGTCTCCGCCGGGTGAAATTCCAGGGCTCAGGTAAGTAAAACGGGGGGGCTGGGGGTCCGGTAACTGCCAGGTCTCTTTTCACCTTAATGCATAGGATGCATTAAGGTGAAAAAACACGAGGGTTTACAACCCCTTTAAATTCAGTGCTAGCTGGTCCTGGGAATGATAGTCTGCAAGCAATTGTATGTGCTGGAGGTGAAGAGAGGAGGTTGTATATACCGGTAGTGTATATAGTTTTCAGTCCCTAATTTCCAATCTTCAATCAGTGTACTGTATATTACATATGGATGTACCCTATCCCCATCCAAGTTATATCCCCCCAATAAAAAACACAAAAAAAAAGTGCAAGGACTGATTTTATCTATATGAATAGTAATGAAAGCTTCTAACAGACATAACCACCAAGAAGGCTACTTTGCAGGAAAGATCACTCGGGGGGGGGGGGGGGTCCCTAATGGGTTCAACTAGTGGTTTCTATAGGACAGACAGAATCAAATTCAGATCAAAAGGAAGAGCAGGATGTTGTAATGGAGGTCTGATTCATGAGACACCTTAAAGTGTTACTAAACCCACAACAGTAAACTCAGTCTGTATATGCAGCATAGCATGCTTGTTATACTCACTGTGAAACTTAAGGGGTTTATCCTGTATGCACAGATCCTCCCCCTCCTGCACTGTCTATCTGGGAAAGGCCAGCTAACACAGGCAGAGTAGCCGACCTGCACATGCTCAGTTGTGTCTTTTTTGCTTGAGAGAACATGTACTTGTTCTCAGAGATAGCTAGGTCACATGATATTGACATCACACATGTGGGCGTGTATAGAGGCTGCAGTGGAAATCTCCTCCTTCCTTCCTCTCAGCACTGGAGAAACTGTGCAGTTTATCATTTAAACGTGGTATACGGATCTTCCAAAAAGCTATATAGTGGCAATATTTTAATGTAAAAAGAAAATGTATAAGCTGTGGGGGGGGGCAGATGCAGGGCCGTCTTAATGAGCGGGCACCCCTGGGCAGTTGCATGGGGGGGTCCCTGTACTTTACCTGTCCCCTTGTAAACATATACTGCTTCCCAAGCTCCTTCTTGCTTAGGGGGTGAATAAATATATTTTTCTGGGCCCCGTCAGTTCAATAGAGGGGTTCAGAAGGTGGGAGCTGAGGGACTATTTTTCCATTTTCGGGGTGGTGGTACACCATCCTGCGCCCAGCCGCATGCTCTAAAAATCTCGGCTGCTATCTTTCTTCCCTGGTGTCAGTGTTTGGCAGAGTGATCTGTAAAGTGCTGCGGCTGCTCTGCTCTTTCAGGTGGCAGGACTGATGTGAGAGAGCTGGCAGAGAGGGAGCAGTAAAATGAATACAAGCGGAGCGGCAGTGGCGGGTAGTGCGGCAGGCACTGAGCAGCACACAGGGAGTGAGGTGTCACACCCGTTGTGATATCCTAATAGAATCATCCAAAGTCCTCACAGTGCCTTTTAACATCTGATAGCTTTAGGATAATCATCCACACAGGACAGCAGGTTCTCTGTGGCTTTGTCAAAGTGTGTCACATGGCTGTTGTGTGCTGACTTTACTTTTGATGTACTGTGTGTTACAATCTGTAACACACAGTACAGCTATAAATGAACAAAGTCAGCACCCAACAGCCATGTGACACACTTTGACAAAGCCACAGAGAATCTGCTGTCCTGTGTGGATGATTATCCTAAAGCTATAAGACCTAATGCACACAGGATGTTTAAAAAATGCTCCTCCTCTTGGCAGTACCCTTATGGCAGAAAAAAAAGCATTAGACACATTTTCAAGCGTCACATTTACACGTCAAGCATTTTTTCTGCCAAAACACTGCTGCTCCTGGACGCACTGGCCCTGGGTTTTTTTTTCCTGGCGTTTGGAAGCAGTAAAAAAAAAAAACCTATGTGCATGAGGCCTAAAGATCATAAGGCACTGTGAGATGCTACTTTCTATTTGTCTTTCGGGGGGAGGGGGGGGGCGTTGCAGCAGTAAAAACACTAGCTGAGCTGCAGCCAGGAGTGTGTGTGTATATTTGTAAAGGTAACTGTCCGGTTTCATGTGGAAGTCGGGGAGGGGAGTAGCCAGGGATGGGGTCGAGGGCGGAGTCAAAGCGGGCCCCATGATTTCTGATTTATAACAGCGGTCCTGCCTATACTATTCACATCTGCTACTATACCACCCTATTCTACCCACATCTGCCATTGCACCACTCAAATCTGCCACTATACCACCCTATACTATCCAAACCTTCCACTATACCACACTATACTACCCAAACCTTTTACTGTACCATCCTATACTAGCCAAACCTCCCACTATACCACCCCAAACTTCCACTATACCACCTATACTACCCAAACCTTCCACTATACCACCTATACTACCTAAAACCTGCCACTATACTACCCAAACCTGCCATTATACCACCTATACTACCCAAACCTGCCACTATACTGCCCTATACTACCCAAACCTGCCACTATACTATCCAAATCTTCCACTATACCACCTATACAACCCAAACCTTCCACTATACCACCTATACAACCCAAATCTGCCACTATACCACCTATACTACCCAAAACTTCCACTATACTATCCAAACCTTCCACTATACCACACTATACTACCCAAACCTTTTACTGTACCACCCTATGCTAGCCAAACCTCCCACTATACCACCCCAAACTTCCACTATACCACCTATACTACCCAAACCTTCCACTATACCACCTATACTACCTAAAACCTGCCACTATACTACCCAAACCTGCCATTATACCACCTATACTTACCAAACATGCCACTATACTGCCCTATACTACCCAAACCTGCCACTATACTATCCAAATCTTCCACTATACCACCTATACAATCCAAACCTTCCACTATACCACCTATACAACCCAAATCTGCCACTATACCACCCAAACCTGCCACTATAGCACCTATACTACCCAAAACTTCCACTATACTACCCAAACTTGACACTATACCACCTATACTACCCAAACCTGACACTATACTGCCCTATACTACCCAAACCTGACACTATACCACCCTATACTATCCAAACCTGCCACTATACCACCCTATACTATCCAAACCTGCCACTATACCAACTTATACTATCCAAACTTGCCACTATACCGCCCTATACTACCCAAACCTTCCACTATACCACCTATATAACCCAAACCTGCAACTATACTACCCAAATTTGCCGCCATACCACCCTATACTACCCAAACCTGCCACTTTACCACCCTATTCTACCCAAACCTGACACTATACATTACTACACCCTATACTGTACCTTCCTGACCTCCCCTTTACTGTGTCCTCCAAACCCCTTGCACTGTGCCCTCCTGCCCCCACGTACTGTGTACAGTCATACATAAATACAGGCCGCTGATAGGCTGGGAAAGCCATTTATGACAGGGGGCAGTGTGTACAGGGAGGGCGATAGTTTAAAAAAGAAGTGGGAGCAGTGTATACAGGAAAAAAGAGTCAGTGTATACAGAGGGTCAGTGTATATGGGGTGGGGGGGTGGGGGGCAGTGTGTAGAGAAGGCGGGACAGTGTGCATAGGGGGTGAATTTAATTTGGGATAATTCCCTGGTTGTGTGTATTCTTTGTTTCTAATCAGACTCAAAAGCCACGCCCAATATGTAGCATCATTTAGCCTCACCTTCTCCTTGCCACCACGCACATAGCGTGCCACAGGTCTCCATCTTCCTGATAGGTGGCCTAGTGCATTACTTTGCCCAGGGGCCCATGATGTTATTAACATGGCCCTGGGCGGATTAACTATTTTTTTATATTACTGGGTATAGTAACACTTTAAGAAAAAGGTTCTAACCAGGGAATGCAAAGCCAACGTTTTCTGGAATAAAACAGATAAGGCCAAAATCTGCTCCTTAAAAGTACTTAACCACTTGCCAACTGGGCACTTATACCCCCATCCTAACCAGACTAATTTTGCAGCTTTCAGTGCTCTCACATTTTGAATGACAATTGCTCAGTCATGCAACACTGTACCCATATGACATTTTTGTCCTTTTTTTCACACAAATACAGTAGAGCTTTCATTTGGTTGTATTTAGTCACCACTGGGTTTTTAATTTTTTGCGCTATAAATGAAAAAAGACTAAAAAGCACTTTTCTTAGTTTCTCTTATAAAATTTTGCAAATTAGTAATTTTTTTTCATAAATTTTGGCCAAAATTTATACTGCTACATATCTTTGGTAAAAATAACCAAAATCAGTGTACTGTATATTTGGTTTTATTTAGTCTTTGTTAAAGTTATAGAGATCGTGACATTTCTTGAGACATTAACAAGCCAGGAAAGTAAAAATACCCCCCAAACGACCCCTTTATGGAAAGTAGACATTCCAATGTATTTGGTAAGAGGCATGGTGAGTTTTTTAAAGTTGTAATTCTAAAATTCAAAACACATTCTACTACTCCTCTACTACTGTAGTATGGTGATACTACATGTGTGAGACATTTACACACCTTGGCCATATACAGATGCCCAATATGTAGGGAGCACTGTCAGTAGGGATGAGCCGAACACCCCCGGTTCGGTTCGCACCGGAACCTGCGAACGGACCGAAAATTCGCACGAACGTTAGAACCCCATTGACGTCTATGGGATTTGAATGTTCGAAATCAAAAGTGCTCATTTTAAAGGCTAATTTGAATGGTATTGTCCTAAAAAGGGTTTGGGGACCCGGGTCCTGTCCCAGGGGACATGTATCAATGCAAAAAAAACTTTTAAAGACGGCCGTTTTTTCGGGAGCAGTGATTTTAATGATGCTTAAAGTAAAAAAAAAAAAAAGTGAAATATTCCTTTAAATATCGTACCTGGGGGGTGTCTATAGTATACCTGTAAAGTGGCGCGTGTTTCCCATGCTTAGAACAGTCCCTGCACAAAATGTCATTTTTAAAGGAATAAAAGTCATTTAAAACTGCTTGCGGCTTTAATGTAATGTCGGATCCTGGCAATATGGATGAAAATCAGTGAGACAAACGGCATGGGTACCCCCCAGTCCATTACCAGGCCCTTTGGGTCTTGTATGGATATTAAGGGGAACCCCGCACCCAAATTAAAAAAGGAAACAGCAGTATACAGGCTCTGTACTCTGAACAGCAGTATACAGGCGGTGCAAACAAGACAGGGACTGTAGGTTTGTTGTTAAGTAGAATCTGTTTGGAATTTTGAACGGGTATGTTTTTAACGTGTTTAGCTCCAACCAAAAAACCTTTTTTAAGCTTTTTGGAAAACATAGGGAAGGGTTATCACCCCTGTGACATTTGTTTTGCTGTCTGTCCTCCTCTTCAGAAGATTTCGCCTCACTTTTTGACCCAATGACAAATGTTTTTTGAAAATTTGGGGTTTTTTGTGGAACAAGGATTGGAAAGCATCAGTGGAAAGGAGAAATGTTTTTCCCATATTAACTCTGATGCCCCGTACACACGGTCGGACATTGCTCGGACATTCCGACAACAAAATCCTAGGATTTTTTCCGACAGATGATGGCTCAAACTTGTTTTGCGTACACACGGTCGCACAAAGTTGTCGGAATTTCCGATCGCCAAGAACGAGGTGACGTCAAGCACGTACGACGAGACTAGAAAAGGCCGGTTCAGAACCAAGCGCGGCACCCTTTGGGCTCCTTTTGCTAATCTCGTGTTAGTAAAAGTTTGGTGAGAGACGATTCGCGCTTTTTCAGACTCGTGGTTTTCAGATCGTTTTCTGCCGTTCAGTTTGTGCTTGTGGGTTTGTATCTGCTCTTCAGTGCGTGCAAGCAAGTTCCGCGTGACTTAGTCATTGTATTCTTGTTCGTTCGTTACTGTTTTTCAGGTTGCTCTCCACAGGCCTTGCTATTCTTCAGTGCGTTCTGTTACTTCGTTCTGAGCAGCCGACCGTTTTCTAGCCATGTTGCGTATGCGTACTCCTCGTAGAGTTCGTGCTGTGCGGGGGCTTGGTGTTGGGGTCCTGACCTTGACACAAGTCCAGTCCATGAACAGGGTGGGGAGGAGTTCATGGACCAAGAATTGGTTGCTTCAGCGTGACCAGTTCTCTCATATGCTTTTTCTCCGTGAGATCCGTGAGAATAATCATGATGATTTCAGGAACTTTCTCAGGATGACGGACCCCGTGTTTCACCGTCTGTTGGCTTCGCTGACCCCTTATATTGGCAGGCAGGATACCTGCATGAGGCAAGCCATCACTCCGGAGCAGAGGTTGGTCGCTACCCTGCAGTATTTGGCGACAGGGAGAAGTCTGCAGGACTTGAAGTTCTCGACAGGCATCTCCCCCCAGGCTCTGGGTATCATCATCCCAGAGACCTGTTCTGCCATCATACAGGTCCTGCAGAAGGAGTATATGAAGGTAAGATTTTTATCCTTTAATATCACATTTCATTGTATTTAATGTGTGCTAATATATTGTATTTCTGTCCTCATTCCCTAATTACCATGATTGCAATATGCTGTGAATGTCCCCTTTGTCCTCATGCATGCTGGATTTTTATGTAATTAATTTTTTAGGTCCTTCATACAGATTGTCCTTCACTAACCTCCCCAGCATGCTCTACGGGCCCTATATTCACTGCATGTAGTCACTTAACAATGTATTTTATCAGCTCCATAGTACTGCTTTACCCCAAACACACCCTAAAATGTTTAGAAATTTTATTAGAGCTTTAAATTCAGGCAGAGTGCCAGAGGCTTATTTTTTGTGGTGTCCCCAAATCATTTTTAGTAACCCTCCCTCCCCCAACTGCTAAGTCAGCTGATCCCAATTCTCTATCTATCCTCAATCATCTCTCTGCTGACTTTGCCAAACCCATACACACTATACCCATCTCTTTTGTGCTCTGATTTATGGATGAATTCCCCAAAGCATGTAGTGCAAGGGCCTGCCTGTATACTTTCAAATAGTACTGTTTGAATTTTTAAGATACTATTATTATCTTGAGTCAGGTAATAGCAGAATGTTCAAATGTCCTCAAATGTGTACAATGTGTATTTATATCTTTGTATTTGGACACTTCTTACCTGTCCAGTGGGCTGCCAATAGTGTAACTGAGGGGCTGTTCCAAGTAATACCTTGTATTTAGGCATTCATCTCTCAATGAAGTGAAGAGGGTTACCTGTCCAAGATTTCCACACTCCCCATAATGTTCGAAATGGCCCATGAGAGGGGGGGGGGGGGGATATGATAGGTGTACCTTATACTTTGGTGTTGTTAAATTCCCCTTAATAAATGCTATCTGGAGGTTGCCCCAGAATGTTTGTGCCTAATCTGCTTGCCATGTTTCTGAGCAAAAATAGTCATTTTTTTTTTTTTCCTCAACAGTTTCCTTCCACGCCACAGGAATGGCAGACTGTGGCCTCCCACTTTGCCCAGCGGTGGGACTTTCCTAACTGCGGAGGGGCAATTGATGGGAAACATGTCCACATCATCCCACCACCCAACTCGGGGTCCTACTATTTCAACTATAAGGGGTTCAATAGTATTGTGATATCGGTGGTGGTGTCGGCTAATTACGACTTCTTGTATGTGGACGTGGGGAAGAATGGCCGGATGTCCGATGGTGGAGTCATCGCCCCCGAGACAGAGTTCTACAGGCATCTCCAGAATGGCAGTTTGGACTTGCCAGCTCCAGAGGACAATGTGGAAGGACTCCCATTCGTGTTCGTTGCTGATGAAGCGTTTGCACTGGGGGACCACCTGATGCGGCCATTCCCGATGAGGACCCTCACCCCAGAACAGAGGGTTTTTAATTACCGGCTGGTCAGAGCCCGAAGAGTGGTGGAGAACACATTTGGAATCCTGGCCAGCCGGTTCCGCCTATTTCTGACACCTATCCATATGGCGAAGTATAAACTGAACCATATTATACTGGCGTGCTGTATTCTCCATAACTTTTTAAGGAAACATTCGGCCAACTATGCTGGCTCAGTTGGGCCTGAGACCGGAGTGATACCTGAAACACTGACGGCGCTTGAAAGCGGCCATCCTGGCTTGCCCTCCCTGAGTGCCCGTGATGTCCGGTTACGATACCTGGAGTTCTTTGCGGGTAGGGGGGCCATCAATATGCCTTCAAATTTGTGAAGCCTTTTTCCAATAAAAAAAAAAAAAAAAAAAGAATTCTTTGTGGACATTTACTGCTTGTGTTTGTTTTAGCTGACCCTGACAGCAATGTGTGGAGTCGTGAAAATGGCGTGATTGTGTAACCTTATACAAAGCACTGTTGGCTGTTATTTACTAAAGGCGTATACACTTTTTATACTACAAGTGCTCTTGAAACTGCAATGAAAATGCTCTTGTAGTGCAAAGAGGATTTGCCCTTAGGAAATAACCCCCATTTTCTCTGAAAACAGCAATGACATGACCCCAAAAGTGTTGTAGCGTTGAGACAATAATCCACACATTCTTGATTAACAAACTTTTTTATACCTGCACAATCACATGTGTATTTACCAAAGATTTTTCAAACTAACCAACATGTTTGTTGTCTACCCATTTTTGAGGTGGCATTATCAAAAATAGAAATGTCCATTTACGATAAAACAGGCCTGTGTAAAACCAACAAGAAAGAGAAAAAATTTGAACTTACAAAGTTCACATTTGGTAAAACTTGAAGGCAATATCAGACATAAGTATTTAGGAACTGTGTTTGATATTGCGTTCAGATGGGGTCAAATCACCCCTTGAAAAGCCAAATTTGGAAGATGCACACCAATTTACGAATGTCAACATGTTCTAGCTGCCATCATGGGGGATCAAGGGACGTGTTTTGTGGGAGCAACCCCTTCCTCACCGCTACTTTATTATTGAGGAAGGTGTGGCACCCCCAAAACGCGTCCATTGATCTCCCGTGATGGCAGATAGCACGTTGGCACACTGTGTGCATCCTCCAAATTAGGCTTTTCGAAACATTGCTAAAAGATTATAAACATTGTACCACACAAAAAAAAAGTGATTTTGTGGGGTTTTAAATTCGCCCCAAAACATCAATGATGTTATTATTTTTTTTTATCACATCATTTATTTTTTTTTGGATGTTTTCCAATTGTAAATTACACCCCATGATCTCCCTGATCAGGATCTGGGCACTTTCAGATGTGAAAGGATCTCGATCCCTAACATCACGATCACCTAAAAAGAGAGAAAACAAACAAAAACAGGTATCAAAAATCTGCGGACATCCATATCTTACCTGAGCCTGTGGTCGCAGACACTCACCTGTTGTGGTGCCAATTTCCACCACATCTTCTTCCTCCTCCTGCTCCGCTTGTGTTTGGGGTATTTCACCTTCTTCCATAGGTGGGGGGTCTCTGGTCTCCTCGGATGAGGGGTGTCCTCCGAGTCTTTTCTCCCCTATGTAAAACAAAAATGGTATAATTAGCACACAGATATTTGATGGCAGAACTATAAATAGGAAACATTGCTTGGAAGTGGGGTACAATTGTCAATTTTAGCAGAGTTCCAAGATGTCGTTTTTTTATTGGCCTTTGTCAAGCTGCAATAATTTACCTGTTTAGTACAAGCTTCACAGATGGAGACCCCCCTATAGTATACACTGGAGCACCTGTGTGCCCCCCCTAATAAAAATGGTGTTCTTGTGTCCTACACTAGTGCTCCAGTGTCCAGATGTGAAAACAGCTGCTCAGTGTCCTCTCCTTACACAGAATCTAGTTTGCATTTCATTCTAGTAACAAACCCATCTACACAACCAAATATTTTGCATCCAAGTAGGCCTTAAAAAATGTAGGAAAATGCATATGGCCTAAACAATGGTGTTTTAGAGGGGGAAAAAAATGTTGGATACGAACAAATAATGAGCACATGAACATTAAAATTGACATTTGAAACTGTACAATTAAGAAAAGCATATGGAGCAGCACGAACGTAAGAAAGACAAAAAGAATAGGAACACACCACAACTACTTACTTTTTTGCAGCACTCTCCGGATCTTTCTGTACTGCTCTGGCTCTCGTAATTTGAGGTCCGACCACCGCTTCCTGAGCTGATCTTTCGATCGTCGTACCCCGAAATTCCTGTGCAGACTTTTGACCACTTTCGCAATGATCTTGGCCTTTCTGATATTGGGGTTGGGGTAAGGTCCATACTTTCCATCATAGTCGGCCCTCTTCAGGATGTCCACCATCTCCAACATCTCCCCAAAGGACATATTTGTGGCCTTAAATCTTCTCCTTCTGGATCGGGACGTTTCTGTCTCCGGGCTTTCCTCCGCCTCCTCCTCGCTGCTATAATTAGCACGCACCTGCTGTGACTCCGCCATGTGCACCCACTGCGCCAAACGAAAAGGGGCGGGGAATAGACTAGAAAGAACGTCAGGGGTGGGCGGAGTTACACGCATGCGCAGTGTATATAAAGCGTAACACACGTGCGTATTACGTACGATCTGTGAGCGGAGGAAGGAGCATTGGACGCGCCGATCGTAAGAACGAAGGTAAGAGACAAAC
The DNA here is from genome assembly GCF_042186555.1 of Aquarana catesbeiana. Taxonomy (NCBI): domain Eukaryota; kingdom Metazoa; phylum Chordata; class Amphibia; order Anura; family Ranidae; genus Aquarana; species Aquarana catesbeiana. Next base: position 537,765,016 of record NC_133324.1, on the reverse strand, counting down.
TTGTGCATATACTGCTTCTAGTTCGAGGCTTATATTGTAACAAGATTAGGAGAGTTTTGTCTGACATTAGGCTTTGTCTTGTGTTGTGTCTTGCAGTGAACATGGATATCTTAGTTAAAGATAATGACTTCATGTCACTATTCATTGATATGTTAAGGGAGCTGCCAAGTCTGTGGGAGATTAACCACCCACATTACAAGGACCAAACAAAGAGGAAGGCAGCACTGGATCAATTGTGTGAAATTGTGAAGCAGGTGATCCCCACGGCAGACATCACCTATTTGAAGATCTTAATTGGTGGCCTGAGGAGTACATATGTAAGGGAGCGCCAGAAAGTCCTGGATTCACAGAGATCCGGAGCAGCAGATGACATCTATGTCCCCAGGATGTGGTATTATGACAGGCTGCATTTTCTGGCAGGCCAGACTGAATCCAGGCCATCCCTCTCCAGTCTTCCTTCCACGCTTCCTTCCCCCCCCCGGCTGAGGCTTCTGACGCCCAACCTGGGCCTTCCAGGCAACATGTGGAGGAGCCCAGATTGAGCCAGGTATAGCATTCCTCTAAATATTTCTGCTTGTCCAATCAATTATGTTAACTAGATGTTAGTTGGGAGTACTAATTTAGGATTGTGATTGATGAAGCAAAAACTAAAACCATGTCCCCTTTTCATACACAGGGAAGTTGCAGCCAGGAGGTGGCCGGGCCGAGCCGGCTGCCTGATATGCCGGTCCCTCCACTCCCCCTGGAAAGAGAAAATGGCAGGAGGAGTAGTGCCCTAGAGGAGGCTGCCAGAGGACTCTTTTGGAGGGCTACAGAGGTCCTTGGAGCACCACACACCATGGAGGTGGACATTGCTGCCACCATTGCCTATAAAATGCAGAGGATGGAGGAGGGACAACAAGTCATGTGTGAGTCGCTCATATTGGAGGCTCTTAACAAAGGTATGAAGGGCCAAATTACATCTTGGACACACCTTTGCCAACTCACAGATGGTCCTCCTCCTCCTCCTGCAGGTCCTCCTCCTCCTCCTCCTTCTCCTCCAGGTCCTCCCAGTCCTCCTCCTCCAGGTCCTACTCCTCCTCCTGCCACATCACCAACAGCACAGCCACAGCCCGGAATGAAGCGTGGAAGGAAGACCAGAAAGTGAGGACCCTGGATCCAGTCTGGTCGGCCAAAAGATGCAGCCTCTTGTGGTACCACAGCCTGGGGACACAGATGTCATCTGCTGCTTTCCAGATCTCTGCGAATTCTGGACCAGACTGCCCTCCCTTACATATGGACTCCTCAGGCCACCAATTTTGATGTTCAAGAATTGTTGTCTGCCCTGGGGGTCCCAGGCTTAGCTAATTTCTCCTGTTGATCCAGTGTTGCCTCCCTCTTTGTTTGGTTCTGAGTAGGGATGAGCCGAACACCCCCCGGTTCGGTTCGCACCAGAACCCGCGAACGGACCGAAAGTTCGCACGAACGTTAGAACCCCATTGACGTCTATGGGACTCGAACTTTCGAAATCAAAAGTGCTCATTTTAAAGGCTAATTTGCATGGTATTGTCCTAAAAAGGGTTTGGGGACCCGGGTCCTACCCCAGGGGACATGTATCAATGCAAAAAAAACTTTTAAAAACGGCCGTTTTTTCGGGAGCAGTGATTTTAATGATGCTTAAAGTAAAAAAAAAAAAGTGAAATATTCCTTTAAATATCGTACCTGGGGGGTGTCTATAGTATGCCTGTAAAGTGACGCGTGTTTCCCATGTTTAGAACAGTCCCTGCACCAAATGTCATTTTTAAAGGAAAAAATCTCATTTAAAACTGCTTGCGGGTTTAATGTCATGTCGGGTCATGGCAATATGGATGAAAATCAGTGAGACAAACGGCATGGGTACCCCCCAGTCCATTACCAGGCCCATTGGGTCTTGTATGGATATTAAGGGGAACCCCGCACCCAAATTAAAATAAGGAAAGGTGTGGGGCCACCAGGCCCTATATACTCTGAACAGCAGTATACAGGCGGTGCAAACAAGACAGGGACTGTAGGTTTGTTGTTAAGTAGAATCTCTTTGTAATTTTGAACATTTTTAACGTGTTTAGCTCCAGCCAAAAAATCTTTTCTAAGCTTTTTGGAAAACATAGGGAAGGGTTATCACCCCTGTGACATTTGTTTTGCTGTCTTTCCTCCTCTTCAGAAGATTTCACCTCACTTTTTTGTCCCAATGAAAAATGTTTTTTGAAAATTTGGGTTTTTTTGTGGAACAAGGATTGGAAAGCATCAGTGGAAAGGAGAAATTGTTTTCCCATATTAACTCTTACAGGAGAGAATTTCCCTTCCTAGGGGTAGATTTCATCTCACTTCCTGTTGTCTCCTTCCGTTTGCAAGTAGGAGTCGTTTGTAAGTTAGATGTTTGAAAGTAGGGTCCTGCCCTATATACTCAGCAGAAATTTGGGCCTTAGGTGTTGCTGTGGCCACAACACTGTAAGCCCTCACAGGGCCCTGCTGTGAAATATTAGATCAAGAATTGTAATTACATGCCCCTGTTGAACAGGAGCTGAAAAATTAGGCCTTAGGCACTGGTGCTGGTGCCACAACACTGCAACCCCTCACAGACACTCTAGTTGGAACGCAGGAACGAGCCCTGCTGCAAAGTATTGCTTCAAAAATTGTAATTACACGCCCCTGTTAGACAGGGGCAGAAAAATTGGGCCTTAGGCACTGGTGCTGGTGCCACAACACTGCAACCCCTCACAGACACTCTAGTTGGAACGCAGGAACGAGCCCTGCTGCAAAGTATTGCATCAAAAATTGTAATTACACGCCCCTGTTAGACAGGGGCAGAAAAATTGGGCCTTAGGCACTGGTGCTGGTGCCACAACACTGCAACCCCTCACAGACACTCTAGTTGGAACGCAGGAACGAGCCCTTCTGCAAAGTATTGCATCAAAAATTGTAATTACACGCCCCTGTTAGACAGGGGCAGAAAAATTGGGCCTTAGGCACTGGTGCTGGTGCCACAACACTGCAACCCCTCACAGACACTCTAGTTGGAATGCAGGAACGAGCCCTGCTGCAAAGTATTACATCAAAAATTGTAATTACACGCCCCTGTTAAACAGGGGCTGAAAAATTGTGCCTTAGGCACTGGTGGTGGCGCCCAGAACCAAAAATGTTCTTACAAGCTATCAGCGTGATGATTGAGGAGGAAGAGGATAATTACTCAGGGATAGTCACTCAGCATCAGCATAGGCAGTCTTTGAAGGGATCTGAGATTTCAAAAAAAATTATTCGGTTACATCAGCATCAGGTGCTTGGTAGCTGGTGGTGATCCAAGACTCATTCATTTTTATGAAGGTCAGCCGATCGACCGAGTCGGTGGACAGACGCACCCTGTGATCGGTTACCACGCCTCCAGCAGCACTGAATGTGCGTTCCGAAAGAACGCTGGATGCAGGACAGGCCAGTAGCTCAATTGCATACTGTGCAAGCTCTGGCCAGTGATCCATCCTCAAGACCCAGTAACCCAGAGGATTTTCGGTGGGAAAGGTGTCCAAGTCTGATCTTGCCCCTAGGTATTCCTGCACCATGTAAAACAGACGCTGGCGATGGTTGCTGGAACCGATCATACCTTGGGGCTGCGGACCAAAAAATTGTCTGAACGCATCGGTCAGACGGCCACCTTCTCCACCGCTCCTTCTTTGACTGACCGAAGCCTCAGCAACACGTTGTCCAGAAACAGGAGTTTGTAACCTCCCAGTCTCTGGGAACGCGTTGCACAGACCTTTCTGCAAGGCCTCCCGAAGATGTTTCATCCTCTGCTCCCTCTGCGATGGCAAGATAAGGTCCGCAACCTTACCCTTGTAACGTGGATCAAGGAGGGTTGCCAGCCAGTATTGGTCCTTCTCCTTGATACCACGAATACGAGGATCCTTACGCAGGCTTTGCAGGATCAGGGAGGCCATGCAGCGTAGGTTTGCTGAGGCATTCGGTCCGGAGTCCTCTGGGTCACTAAGAACGACATGGTCCGCAGCCACCTCCTCCCAGCCACGTACAAGTCCATGTGTTTCTTGGGACTGATCCCTTAAAGACTGCTGCTGATGCTGAGTGTCAGGCTCCACCTCCATACTGACACAATCTTCCTCCTCCTCCTCTTCCATCTCGTCCTCTTCCTGTGTGATCGTCGGGCACGCAGGAACACTGTCTGGATAAAGGGGGCCTTGAGAGCTAAGGAAGTCCTCCTCTTCCTGCCTCTGTTCTGCCTCAAGTGCCCTGTCCATTATTCCACGCAGCGTGTGCTCCAACAGGTGGACAAGGGGGACAGTGTCACTGATGCATGCACTGTCACTGCTCACCATCCTCGTGGCCTCCTCGAATGGTGACAGGACAGTGCATGCATCCCTGATCATGTCCCACTGGCGTGGGGAAAAAAAACCAAGCTCCCCTGACCCTGTCCTGGTGCCATAGTCGCACAGGTATTCATTGATGGCCCTCTGCTGCGTGTGCAGCCGCTGCAGCATGGCCAACGTTGAGTTCCACCTGGTGGGCATGTCACAGATTAGGCGGTTCTTGGGCAGGTTAAACTCCTTTTGGAGGTCCGTCAGCCGAGCACTGGCATTATATGACCGGCGGAAATGCACACAGACTTTCCTGGCCTGCCTCAGGACATCCTGTAAGCCCGGGTACCTGCCCAAGAACCGCTGCACCACCAAGTTAAGGACGTGAGCCAAACAGGGCACATGGGTCATTTGTCCCTGTCGGAGGGCAGAGAGGAGGTTGGTGCCATTGTCGCAAACCACCATTCCTGCCTTAAGTTGGCGTGGCGTCAACCACCTCTGAACCTGCCCCTGCAGAGCTGACAGAACCTCTGCCCCAGTGTGGCTCCTGTCCCCCAAGCACACCAGCTCAAGCACCGCATGGCAACTTTTGGCCTGCGTACTTGCGTAGCCCCTTGAACGCCTACGGAGCACCGCTGGTTCCGAGGAAGAGGCCATGGAGGAAGAAGAAGAGGAGGGGGTGGAGGAGAGAGGTGTGTCACAATCAGCATTTTGGAGGCGTGGTGGCGGAACAACCTCCAACACTACTGCACCTTGTCCTGCATCCTTCCCAGCTGCCAGCAGAGTCACCCAATGCGCCGTGAAACTTAGGTAACGTCCCTGTCCATGCCTGCTGGACCATGAGTCAGCGGTAATATGCACCTTACCGCTGACCGCCCTGTCCAGCGAGGCATGGACATTGCCTTCCACATGCCGGTAGAGAGCCGGAATCGCCTTCCGTGAGAAAAAGTGGCATTTGGGTACCTGCCACTGAGGAACCGCACATTCCACAAACTCACGGAAGGGGGCAGAGTCTACCAACTGAAAAGGCAGCAGTTGAAGTGCTAGCAATTTTGCCAAGCTAGCATTCAACCGCTGGGCATGTGGATGGCTGGGAGCAAACTTCTTTCGGCGGTGCAGCAGCTGGGGCAGGGAAATTTGCCTGGTACAATCTGACGTCGGTGTACCAAAAGCAGATTGCCCACAAGTACTTGGCTGTGACACACCTAATTCTACACCTTCATTCCTCTCACTGCAGGTCTCAGAGAGGACTGAAGGTCTAGTGGGGTTGGAAATCTCAGCTGATGAGGAGCAAGGAGAGATCCTCTTTGTTCTTTGGTGTGGGTCTTTTAGATACGCTTGCCAACGAACTGCATGGCAGGTCAACATATGTCTGGTCAAGCATGTGGTACCCAAGCGGGAGATGTTTTGGCCACGCGAGATACGCTTGAGACATATGTTGCAAATAGCAGCGGTGCGATCTGATGCACTCGTCTCAAAAAAGGCCCACACCAAAGAACTTTTTGAATAACGCGCAGAGACTGCAGCGCCCTGCACATGTGGAGCTTTGGGGTGTGATGCAGTCAATGTGCTGCCCTTAGGCTGGCCCCTGGAGGGCATCCTGCCTCGTTGGTGATGTGCCGCCGCCTCCTCCTCCTCCTCCTCCTCCCCTCTCCTATCAGGCACCCACGTTGAGTCAGTGACCTCATCATCCCCTCCCTCCTCATCACTGGAGCAAACCTGGCAGTATGCTGCAGCAGGGGGAGCATGACTGCCAGATTGCTGTCCTTCTTGGGCACCCCCTCTGTCCGTGCTCATGTTACTGCCTTCATCGAGCTCAGTATCGTCATCAGAGCCTTCCAAACGCTGGGCATCCTCCTGGAGCATGTACCCAACACTGTGGTCAAACAGTTCGAGGGAATCCTCATGAGGACATGGTGGAGCTAGGGAAGGAGTCACTGATGACATTGAGCTGAGGGAAGAGGCCGCTGCTTTGCCAGACAAAGCACCCTGGGCATGGGTGAGAGAGGATGAGGAGGATGAGGACGGCTTGGTCATCCACTCGACCAAGTCTTCCGCATGTTGCGGCTCAACACGGCCAGCTGCCGAAAAAAAGGCCAAGCGTGTCCCATGGCCACGTGCTGATGAGGATGCACCGTCTCCACGACCATCACTAGACACAGAGCCTGCTTGCCCTCTCTTATTGGCTTGTGACTGTCTGCCTCTCCTTCTTGGCCTTCCAGACATACTAATGGCCTGTAGCTGCACTAAGCTGGGATAGAACACCTGTAATTTTCTTCAGGTAGCTTTATATACTGTAACCAGACAAGCCTGCCTGTCAGTAGGAAGATAACAGGAACGGAGCTAGCTGAACACTGTGAGCAGGACGCACTGTACTAAATGTAAATAGTCTAGCTACCTGACCGTGGTACTAATAGGATCAAATAGAACACCTGTAATTTTCTTCAGGTAGCTTTATATACTGTAACCAGACAAGCCTGCCTGTCAGTAGGAAGATAACAGGAACGGATCTAGCTGTACACTGTGAGCAGGACGCACTGTACTAAATGTAAATAGTCTAGCTGCCTGACCGTGGTACTAATAGGATCAAATAGAACACCTGTAATTTTCTTCAGGTAGCTTTATATACTGTAACCAGACAAGCCTGCCTGTCAGTAGGAAGATAACAGGAACGGATCTAGCTGAACACTGTGAGCAGGACGCACTGCACTAAATGTAAATAGTCTAGAAGATAACAGGAACGGATCTAGCTGAACACTGTGAGCAGGACGCACTGCACTAAATGTAAATAGTCTAGAAGATAACAGGAACGGATCTAGCTGAACACTGTGAGCAGGACGCACTGCACTAAATGTAAATAGTCTAGAAGATAACAGGAACGGATCTAGCTGAACACTGTGAGCAGGACGCACTGCACTAAATGTAAATAGTCTAGAAGATAACAGGAACGGATCTAGCTGAACACTGTGAGCAGGACGCACTGCACTAAATGTAAATAGCAGGAACGGATCTAGCTGAACACTGTGAGCAGGACGCACTGCACTAAATGTAAATAGTCTAGAAGATAACAGGAACGGATCTAGCTGAACACTGTGAGCAGGACGCACTGCACTAAATGTAAATAGCAGGAACGGCTCTAGCTGAACACTGTGAGCAGGACGCACTGCACTAAATGTAAATAGCAGGAACGGATCTAGCTGAACACTCTGAGCAGGACGCACTGCACTAAATGTAAATAACAGGAACGGATCTAGCTGAACACTGTGAGCAGGACGCACTGCACTAAATGTAAATAGTCTAGAAGATAACAGGAACGGATCTAGCTGAACACTGTGAGCAGGACGCACTGCACTAAATGTAAATAGCAGGAACGGATCTAGCTGAACACTGTGAGCAGGACGCACTGCACTAAATGTAAATAGCAGGAACGGATCTAGCTGAACACTGTGAGCAAGACGCACTGCACTAAATGTAAATAGCAGGAACGGATCTAGCTGAACACTGTGAGCAGGACGCACTGCACTAAATGTAAATAACAGGAACGGATCTAGCTGAACACTGTGAGCAGGACGCACTGCACTAAATGTAAATAGCAGGAACGGATCTAGCTGAACACTGTGAGCAGGACGCACTGCACTAAATGTAAATAGCAGGAACGGATCTAGCTGAACACTGTGAGCAGGACGCACTGCACTAAATGTAAATTGCAGGAACGGATCTAGCTGAACACTGTGAGCAGGACGCACTGCACTAAATGTAAATAGTCTAGAAGATAACAGGAACGGATCTAGCTGAACACTGTGAGCAGGACGCACTGCACTAAATGTAAATAGCAGGAACGGATCTAGCTGAACACTGTGAGCAGGACGCACTGCATTAAATGTAAATAGTCTAGATAGAAGATAAAAGGAACGGATCTAGCTAAACTGAATACAGTGCATATATATATATATGCAACACCTGGGATGCATATATATACACAATACACTGTAAGTGCAGCTAACTGACTGACTGTTCTGCCTAATCTATCTAACTCAAATCAAATGACACTGTCTCTCTCTCTCTCTATCTCTCAGCACACCGGAACACACACTACACAGGGCCGCCGTGCAGGCGGCCTTATATAGTGTGGGGTGTGTACTAAATCCCCTGAGCCATAATTGGCCAAAGCCACCCTGGCTTTGGCCAATTACAGCTCTCTCTACTGACGGCGCTGTGATTGGCCAAGCATGCGGGTCATAGTGCATGCTTGGCCAATCATCAGCCAGCAATGCACTGCGATGCCGCAGTGAATTATGGGCCGTGACGCGCCACACGAATTTAGCGCGAACGGCCCATATCGTTCGCAATTCGGCGAACGGGCGAACAGCCGATGTTCGAGTCGAACATGGGTTCGACTCGAACAGGAAGCTCATCCCTAGTTCTGAGCCCTTAATAAAGGAATTTTTGTTTGAATTATACTTGCCTATGTGTGTTTAACTTCAAAAAGGACAGTTTGTTTGTGAGGATTCAGGTACATTTCAAAAATACATTGTGAAATTAACAAGGGACACCAACAACAAACAATCTCCTTGAGATTAAATAATAAAAGATAGCAATGGTGTTGTGGTAACTTGACACACAAAACACACACAAAAATAGTCTGGAGTAAAACTAAAAACAACATTAAACAAAGATCAGCCTTGGAAAAAATACAAATATAAACCAAAAATGGCTTAGAATCCAAAAAAATAAATAAATAAATAAATAAAAAACATTCTGTCAGATGTGACAAATAACAATATATTCAGGGAATCCCAAAAAACAAACAAAAAACAAAGTTTGTGAGAAGTGTGTGTGAATATGAGCAGCAAAACTACTTAATTCTTGTCACATTATAAAGAAGAAGAGAGTGCGCTGTATTAAACCATTTTTTACATAGCAGCGTGACGAAAGTGTTGTATCCATTGCGAACGCTAAGTTTACCAGACCAAGCTGTTCCGTGTCGGAATTTCTTCTGAGCATGCGTGGCATTTTGTGCGTCGGAACAGGCCACACACGGTCGGAATTGACGCGATCGGATTTTGTTGTCGGAAAATTTTATCTCCTGCTCTCCAACTTTGTGTGTCGGAAAATCCAATGGAAAATGTCCGATGGAGCCCACACACGGTCGGAATTTCCGACAACACGCTCCGATCGGACATTTTCCATCGGAAAATCCGACCGTGTGTACAAGGCATAACAGGAGAGAATTTCCCTTCCTAGGGGTAGATTTCATCTCACTTCCTGTTGTCTCCTTCCGTTTGCAAGTAGGAGTCGTTTGTAAGTTAGATGTTTGAAAGTAGGGGCCTGCCCTATATACTCAGCAGAAATTTGGGCCTTAGGTGTTGTTGTGGCCACAACACTGTAAGCCCTCACAGGGCCCTGCTGTGAAATATTAGATCAAGAATTGTAATTACATGCTTCTGTTGAACAGGGGCAGAAAAATCCCCTCTTCTGATGCATGCACTGTCACTGCTCACCATCCTCGTGGCCTCCTCAAATGGTGACAGGACAGTGCATGCATCCCTGATCATGGCCCTCTGGCGTGGGAAAAAAAAACAAGCTCCCCTGACCCTGTCCTGGTGCCATAGTCACACAGGTACTCATTGATGGCCCTCTGCTGCGTGTGCAGCCGCTGCAGCATGGCCAACGTTGAGTTCCACCTGGTGGGCATGTCACAGATTAGGCGGTTCTTGGGCAAGTTAAACGCCTTTTGGAGATCCGTCAGCCGAGCACTGGCATTATATGACTGGCGGAAATGCACACAGACTTTCCTGGCCTGCCTCAGGACATCCTGTAAGCCCGGGTACCTGCCCAAGAACCGCTGCACCACCAAGTTAAGGACATGAGCCAAACAGGGCACATGGGTCATTTGTCCCTGTCGGAGGGCAGAGAGGGGGTTGGTGCCATTGTCGCAAACCACCATTCCTGCCTTAAGTTGGCATGGCGTCAACCACCTCTGAACCTGCCCCTGCAGAGCTGACAGAACCTCTGCCCCAGTGTGGCTCCTGTCCCCCAAGCACACCAGCTCAAGCACCGCATGGCATCTTTTGGCCTGCGTACTTGTGTAGCCCCTTGAACGCCTACGGAGCACCGCTGGTTCCGAGGACAAAGCACAGGAAGAGGCCATGGAGGAAGAAGAAGAGGAAGGGGTGGAGGAGAGAGGTGTGTCACAATCATTAGTAGTGGCATTTTGGAGGCGTGGTGGCGGAACAACCTCCAACACTACTGCACCTTGTCCCACATCCTTCCCAGCTGCCAGCAGAGTCACCCAATGCGCCGTGAAACTTAGGTAACGTCCCTGTCCATGCCTGCTGGACCATGAGTCAGCGGTAATATGCACCTTACCACTGACCGCCCTGTCCAGCGAGGCATGGACATTGCCTTCCACATGCCGGTAGAGAGCCGGAATCGCCTTCCGTGAGAAAAAGTGGCGTTTGGGTACCTGCCACTGAGGAACCACACATTCCACAAACTCACGGAAGGGGGCAGAGTCTACCAACTGAAAAGGCAGCAGTTGAAGTGCTAGCAATTGCTAGCAATTTTGCCAAGCTAGCATTCAACCGCTGGGCATGTGGATGGCTGGGAGCAAACTTCTTTCGGCGGTGCAGCAGCTGGGGCAGGGAAATTTGCCTGGTACAATCTGACATCGATGTACCGAAAGCAGATTGCCCACAAGTACTTGGCTGTGACACACCTAATTCTACACCTTCATTCCTCTTAGTGCAGGTCTCAGAGAGGACTGAAGGTATAGTGGGGTTGGAGATCTCAGCTGATGAGGAGCAAGGAGAGGTCCTCTTTGTTCCTTGGTGTGGGTCTTTTAGATACGCTTGCCAACGAACTGCATGGCAGGTCAACATATGTCTGGTCAAGCATGTGGTACCCAAGCGGGAGATGTTTTGGCCATGCGAGATACGCTTGAGGCATATGTTGCAAATAGCAGCGGTGCGATCTGATGCACTCGTCTCAAAAAAGGCACACACCAAAGAACTTTTGGAATAACGCGCATGTGGAGCTTTGGGGTGTGATGCAGTCAGTGTGCTGCCCTTAGGCTGGCCCCTGGAGGGCATCCTGCCTCATTGGTAATGTGCCGCCTCCTCCTCCTCCTCCTCCTCCTCTCTCCTATCAGGCACCCACATTGAGTCAGTGACCTCATCATCCCCTCCCTCCTCATCACTGGAGCAAACCTGGCAGGGGGAACATGACTGCCAGATTGCTGTCCTTCTTGGGCACCCCCTCTGTCTGTGCTCACGTTACTGCCTTCATCGAGCTCAGTATCATCATCAGAGCCTTCCAAACGCTGGGCATCCTCCTGGAGCATGTACCCAACACTGTGGTCAAACAGTTCGAGGGACTCCTCAGGAAGACATGGTGGGGCTAGGGAAGGAGTCACTGATGACATTGAGCCGAGGGAAGAGGCCGCTGCTTTGCCAGACAAAGTACCCTGAGCATGGGTGAGAGAGGATGAGGAGGATGAGGACGGCTTGGTCATCCACTCGACCAAGTCTTCCGCATGTTGCGGCTCAACACGGCCAGCTGCCGAAAAAAAGGCCAAGCGTGTCCCACGGCCACGTGCTGATGAGGATGCACCGTCTCCACGACCAGCACTAGACACAGAGCCTGCTTGCCCTCTTTTATTGGCTTGTGACTGTCTGCCTCTCCTTCTTGGCCTTCCAGACATACTAATGGCCTGTAGCTGCACTAAGCTGGGATATATATATTATATATATATATATATATGTACTGATACTGCAGCTAGCAAAATCAACTGCCTGCCTGTAGTATGAGAACACCACCAACCTTCTACAGGTAGCTTTAGCTGAACACTGTGCAGAGCTCGCAAAAAAAATAACTTGTAGGTTTAGCTGAACACTGTGAGGAGGACGCACCACACTAACTTGTAGTTTTAGCTGAACACTGTGAGCAAGACGCACTACACTAACTTGTAGTTTTAGATGAACACTGTGCAGAGGTCTCACTACACTAACTTGTAGTTTTAGCTGAACACTGTGAGCAGGATGCACTACACTAACTTGTAGCTTTAGATGAACACTGTGCAGAGGTCTCACTAAACTAACTTGTAGTTTTAGCTGAACACTGTGAGCAGGACGCACTACACTAACTTGTAGCTTTAGATGAACACTGTGCAGAGGTCTCACTACACTAACTTGTAGTTTTAGCTGAACACTGTGAGCAGTACGCACTACACTAACTTGTAGCTTTAGCTGAACACTGTGCAGAGGTCTCACTACACTAACTTGTAGTTTTAGCTGAACACTGTGAGCAGGACACACTACACTAACTTGTAGCTTTAGATGAACACTGTGCAGAGCTCGCAAAAAAATAACTTGTAGGTTTAGCTGAACACTGTGAGGAGGACGCACCACACTAACTTGTAGTTTTAGCTGAACACTGTGAGCAGGACGCACTACACAAACTTGTAGCTTTAGATGAACACTGTGCAGAGGTCTCACTACACTAACTTGTAGTCTTAGCTGCACTGTGAGCAGGACGCACTACACTAACTTGTAGCTTTAGATGAACACTGTGCAGAGGTCTCACTACACTAACTTGTAGTTTTAGCTGAACACTGTGCAGAGCTCGCAAAAAAATAACTTGTAGTTTTAGCTGAACACTGTGAGCTGGACGCACTACACTAACTGTAAATAGTCTAGCTGCCTGACTGTGGTACTAATAGGATCAAAAGAACACCAGCAATTTTCTTCAGGTAGCTGTAAATACTGTAACAAGACAAGCCTGCCTGTCAGTAGGAAGATAACAGGAACGGATCTAGCTAAACTGAATACAGTGTATATATATATATATATATATATATATATATATATATATGCAACTCCTGGGATGCATATATATACACAATACACTGTAAGTGCAGCTAACTCACTGATTGTCCTGCCTAATGTAGCTAACTCAAATGAAATGACACTGTCTCTCTGTCTATCTATGTATCTCAACGCCGGAACACACACTACACAGGGCTGCCGTGCAGGCGGCCTTATATAGTGCGTGGCGTGTTCTAAACCTCCTGAGCCATAATTGGCCAAAGTCACCCTGGCTTTGGCCAATTACAGCTCTCTCTACCGATGACGCTGTGATTGGCCAAACATGCAGGTCATAGTGCATGCTTGGCCAATCATCAGCTAGCAATGCACTGCGATGCCGCAGTGAATTATGGGCCGTGACGCGCTACACGAATTTGGCGCGAACGGCCCATAACGTTCGGAATTCGGCAAACGACCGAACAACATGGGTTCGACTCGAACACGAAGCTCATCCCTAACTGTCAGGTGTTCTAGGAGCATAAATTATACATTTAATTTATTGACTACCCCTTATATTTTTGAAGACCTCGGAGCACCAGGACAATGGAAACGCCCACAAAATTGCCCCATTTTGTAAAGCAAACACCTATATATTCTATGAGGCATCATGAGTCTTTTGAACATGTGATTTTTTTTCCACAAGTTATTTGGAAAACGTGGAAATCAAACTAAAAAGCATTTTTTATTTTTTTTTTTTTACACAAAATTGTCCATGTAAGAGCTATTTCTAACACATAGCAAAAATGACACCCCAAAATACATTCTTCTAATCCTCCAGAGTATGGTGATACCACATGTGTGAGACTTTAACACATCCTGGCCCAACATGCAGGGAGCACCGTCAGGTATTCTAGGGGTACAAATTTCAAATCTAATTTGACTACCTATTACACTTTTATGAGGCTCTGTAGTGGCACTGATGGGCATTGTAGTGGCAAAATCTAATTGGTACTGCATTCCTTTTGAAGGAACAGCCCTATCTGGCAGCAAACTTAAGGCTGAAATCTCTAAGGTGACGGGAGACAAGTCAGGTTTGATCCCGCAAGACATAAAGCCCAGGCAGAGACGCCAACCAGAAAGAAGAGAGTCTGTAAGCAGGTTAAGGCAGGTAAAATCCTTTAGACCAGGCAAGGACTTCAGAAGGGCAGACATCAGGTGCTCAGTTGGAAGTCAAAACAAGCTCCTATTCAGCAGCAGAGGGCCTTTTGAGGGTTTCTCCACCCAGACGGGCCCAGTCGGTGCCAGGTTGTGCCAATTTGCGCAGGTCTGGGTGGAGCAGGTCAAGGACCCCTGGGTCATGAAAGTGGTTTTGGAAGGTCATCGTTGGCAGTTTTTTGTTTTTTTTTTTAGACTCCCTGTTGTACCCCACTTTACTCACACAAAGAAAGTAAAAATAGTCTTGATTACATCCAGTCACTATGTCAGGGCTGGGCTCAGCCCTTCCTTCTCAAAGCTGGCTGCTCAGCTGTCGGCTAATTGCCAGCTCCTTTCTCTCCACAGTGACTCACCTGTTGATGATATCCTGCTCATCAGTCCTGCCTACTTAAGCCGTCCAGTCCAGATGATCTCTGCCTTCGCCTTGGTCACATCTCTAGAGATGCTCTTCTGTATTTCTGTTAAAGCTCCAGATCCTGCTTGCTTTTCTACTACGCTCATCTCTGGCTCTCTGACTTTTTGGCTTGTCTATCTTTTCCGGTTCCTGAACTTTGGCCATGTTTTGACTACCTTTACTCCGTTTACCTTTTTTATTATTATTAAACAAGTGTGATTTAACTGTACTTCTGTCTCAGTCTGTTCATGGTTTCTGACAGTAGGCGAAGGCCATGAATTCAGAAGATGCAGTCAATCCACATGATGGTAATATTTTTTCCAGATTGGATGAGCAGGATCACCATATGGATCAGTTTGCCATGGCGTTACAAATGCTCCTAAGTCGCACGGCTCATCTGGAATCTCCCACTGTGGCTGCTCCGGTACAACCTGTGTTGCAGACCATCCCTGCTGCTGCTCCAGTCTCTGTGCAGGCACCCGTCTCGAGTATTACCTCTATAAGATAAGCGATTTGGGGGCGATCCTGTTCAATGCAGAGGGTTTCTCAACCAGGTTGAGATATACTTTGAGATGCTGCCCCAGGCATTTCCCACAGACAGAAGCAAAGTAGGATTCGTGATATCTTTGCTTTCTGAGAGAGCCTTGGTCTAGCTGTGTGAAGTTGGCACCCCATGTTTGTAAAACCTGAATAAAAATATACCATTCATTTGTGCCGCATTTGTGCTGATTTGTGCCAAAAAAATGAGTGTTTGTGCCGGTTCGGTTTCTGATATTAAATATTCAATTCAATGCAAGCCCCGCCCACTTTGCACCCCATGTTGCTGAATTTTAAAAACAAAGGTGCCATTCGTTTGTCCTGCTTTTGTGCTGGTTTGTGCTGCAAAAATAAACGTTTGTGTCGCTTTGGTTTCCGAGATATTTCGCTTTATATTTGCTGAAACCCCGCCCACTTTGCACCCCATGTTGCTGAATTTTAAAAACAAACACGCCATTTGTTTGTGCTGCGTTTGTGCTGGTTTGTACCGCAAAAAATAAACGTTCATGCTGCTTTGGTTTCGGAGATATTGAGTGGTATATGTTGTCAAACCACACTGACTTTACACCTCGTTATTAAATCTTACATACAACTAGATTTATATGTTCGCGGTTTGTGCAGATTTGGTGGATATTGTACATGATGTTTTACTTCACATGCGTAGTTTTGCCACCCCCACAGGGATCCCCTTCTGATTCTCTAGATCTGACTGGAAGAACAGATGGAGGAGGAAATCTGGGGAGGTCAGGGCTGGCTATGGCTCTAATGAGGCAGAGCCAGCTGTCAATCGGGCAGCAGGGTGGATCTTGGCAATATTGTCGGGATCTGTCCTGGCTGCAGCGCGGCTCTGTGGTGTCAGGATATAGTGGGCAATAGCCCGCCACATGCACATGAGTTTTTTTTTGTCACAGGAGAACATACTATATGTCATCTTGTGAACAAAAAGAGAAAACTAAGGCCAAAAATGGTTGGGCCATAGTTCTCTTTTAACAAAAGTTTAAACCAGGTGTTAACCAGTGGTGTAGTGGGTAGCACTCTCGCCTAGCAGTAAAAAGGGTCACTGGTTCGACTCCCAGCCACAACACTACCTGCCTGGAGTTTGCATGTTCTCCCTGTGCCTGCGTTGGTTTCCTCTGGGTACTCCGGTTTCCTCCCACACTCCAAAGACATGCTGGTAGGTTAATTGGCTTCTGTCTAAATAGGCCCTAGTATATGAATGTGAGTTAAGGACCTTAGATTGTAAGCTCTTCGAGGGTAGGGACCGATGTGAATGTACAATGTATATGTAAAGCGCTGCGTAAATTGACAGCTTTAAAATAATAATAATAACCAAGCAAAACAGCACTCTAGCAAATTCTCTTATATAAGTCACTTCTTTTTTTAATTGCTTTTTTTTTAAAACCATCTATGTCAGTAAACATTCTTTTCCTGACAGACTCCATGGCAGACTACGTGTGGGTTAACCCCGCCTCCTCTCCAATGCTATAGGACCCCACTCCCATAAATTTGAGCTCACCACTGGAAACTGTGTTCTGTAATTAACCAACTCATGACCAAAGGGTGGGAACACCGTCTGCCATGGAGTCCATCAGGAAAGGAAAATTTCGGTAAGTATTTGTCAATAAATTTTCAGTTTTCCTGACAGACTTCATGGCAGACTAGGTTTGGGAAATAACTAGCCAAACCACATGGGTGGGTATGCTGATAAAAAGAAGTTTAATTCTCCCCGTCAACCGACTGGATTCTTAAACCAAAGATCGAAGAGGATAGAGAAGCAGGTTCTATGCAATAGTGTGACCTAAAGGTATTAATGGAGGCCCATGAGGCCGCCTTATAGATGACATCAGGAGCCACATGCCGGGCTGCTGCCCATGAAGCAGCCATACCCCTGGTAGAGTGTGCCGTCACCGCCTCTGAAGGAGCCAGGTCCTTAGCCCTATAAGTCTGCTAGATAGACTGGATGATCCAGGTCGCAATCGTTCTGGACGAAGCCCGTTTCCCCTTGTTGTTGCCGGAAGGTAGAGCAAAGAGGAAGTCAGAGCGTCTAAAGGAGGAAGTAACTCATAGGTATTCCTTCAGCATTTCGCCTACATCCAGAACTGAAAAGGCAGCAGTTGAAGTGCTAGCAATTTAGCCAAGCTAGCATTCAACCGCTGGGCATGTGGATGGCTGGGAGCGAACTTCTTTCGGCGGTGCAGCAGCTGAGGCAGGGAAATTTGCAATCTGACGTAGGTGTACCGATAGTAGATTGCCCCCAAGTACTCGGCTGTGACACACCTAATTCTACACCTTCATTTCTCTCAGTGCAGGTCTCAGAGAGGACTGAAGGTATAGTGGGGTTGGAGATCCCAGCTGATGAGGAGCAAGGAGAGGTCCTCTTTATTCTTTGGTGTGGGTCTTTTAGGTACGCTTGCCAACGAACTGCATGGCAGGTGAACATATGTCTGGTCAAGAATGTGGTGCCCAAGCAGGAGATGTTTTGACCACGCGAGGTACGCTTGAGACATATGTTACAAATAGCAGCGGTGGGATCTGATGCACTCGTCTCAAAAAAGGCCCGCACCAAAGAACTTTTGGAATAACGCGCAGAGACAGCAGCGCCCTGCACATGCGGAGCTCTGCGGTGTGATGCAGTCGGTGTGCTGCCCTTAAGCTGGCCCCTGGAGGGCATCCTGCCTCGTTGGTGATGCGCCTCCTCCTCCCTCCTCCCTCCCTTCTCTCTCCTTCCTCCCTCCCTCCTCCCCTCCCTCCCTCCCTCCCTCCCTCCTCCTCCTCCTCTCTTCTCTCTCCTCTCAGGCACCCACGTGGAGTCAGTGACCTCATCATCCCCTCCCTCCTCATCACTGGAGCAAAGCTGGCAGTATGCTGCAGCTGGGGGAACATGACTGCCAGATTTCTGTCCTTCTTGGGCACCCCCTCTCTCTGGGCTCACGTTACTGCCTTCCTCTAGATGGGTACCATCATCGGAGCCTTCAAAACGCTGGGCATCCTCCTGGAGCATGTACCCAACACTGTGGTCAAACAGTTCGGGGGACTCCTCAGGAGGACATGGTGGGGCTAGGGAAGGAGTGACTGATGCCATTGAGCCGAGGGAAGAGGCCGCGTTGGCAGCTGCTTTGCCAGAAAAAGTACCCTGAGCCTGGGTGAGAGAGGATGAGGAGGATGAGGACGCCTTGGTCATCCACTCTACCAAGTCTTTCCCATGTTGCGGCTTAACACGGCCAGCTGCCGAAAAAAAGGACAAGCGTGTCCTACGGCCACGTGCTGATGAGGATGCACCGTCTCCATGACCAGCACTGTTGCCTCTAGACACAGAGCGTGCTTGCACTCTTTTATTGGCTTGTGACTGTCTGTCTCTCCTTGGTCTTCCAGACATACTAATGGCCTGCAGTGAAATGTAGCTGCACAAAGCAGTACACTATATATATACTGATACTGCAGCTAGCAGTATCAACTGCCTGCCTGTAGTATTATTAGTATGAGAACACCACCAATTTTATTCAGGTAGCTTTAGGTGCACACTATGCAGAGGACACAGTACACTAGCTGTAAATACTGTAGCTGCCTGCCTGTGGTATTAAAATAGAATCAGAAGAACCCCACCAATTTTATTCAGGTAGCTTTAGGTGCACACTGTGCAGAGAATGCAGTACACTAACTGTAAATACTGTAGCTGAATGCCTGTGGTATTAATAGGATCAGAAGAACACCACTAATTTTCTTCAGGTAGCTTTAGGTGCACACTGTGCAGAGGACGCACTACACTAACTGTAAATACTGTAGCTGCCTGCCTGTGGTATTAATAGGATCAAAAGAACACCACTAATTCTCTTTAGGTAGCTTTAGGTGCACACTGTGCAGGGGACGCACTACACTAAGTTGTAAATACTGCAGCTGCCTGCGGTACTGTACTAATAGGATCAGAAGAACACCACTAATTTTCTTCAGGTAGCTTTAGGTGCACACTGTGCAGAGAACGCTCTACACTAACTTGTAAATACTGCAGCTGCCTGCGGTACTGTACTAATAGGATCAGAAGAACACCACTAATTTTCTTCAGGTAGCTTTAGGTGCACACTGTGCAGAGGACGCACTACACTAACTGTAAATACTGTAGCCAATAGGACTAATAAGATCAGAAGAATACTAGCAATTTTCTTCAGGTAGCTGTAAATACTGTAAAAACACCTGTCTGCCTGTCAGTAGTAGGAAGAGAAAACACCTAGGATGTGTGTATATATATATATATACACACACACACACACACACACACACACACACACACACACACACACACAATACACTGTAAGTGCAGCTAACTGACTAGCCTGCCTACTCTAACTTAAATCAAATGACACTGTCTCTCTGTCTATCTCTCTCTCAATGCCGGAACACACTACACAGGGCCGCCGTGCAGGCGGCCTTATATAGTGTGGGGTGTGTACTAAACCCCACACAACCCTGGCTTTGGCCAATTACGGCTTACTGTACAGACGGCGCTGTGATTGGCCAAGCATGCGGGTCATAGTGCATGCTTGGCCAATCATCAGCCAGCAATGCACTGCGATGCCACAGTGAATTATGGTTTACTAGCGCCAGAGCCAGCTGTGCCCGCCCCCTCCCCAGATTTCCTTCTCCGTCTGTTCTTCCAGTCAGCACTAGAGAATTGAAAGGGGGGGGGATCCCTGTAGGGGTGGCATGTGAAGTAAAACCATCATGTACAATATCCACCAAATCTGCACAAACTGCGAACAAATAAATCTAGTTGTATGTAAGATTTAATAACGAGGTCAGTGTGGTTTGACAACATATACCACTCAATATCTCTGAAACCAAAGTGGCACAAACCTTTATTTTTGCAGCACAAACCAGCACAAACACGGCACAAACTAATGGCGCATTTGTTTTTAATATTCAGCTACATGGGTGCAAAGTGGGCGGGATTTCAGAAACTATAACGCACAATATCTCCGCAACCAAAGCAGCACAAACCTTTATTTTTGCTGCACAAACCAGCACAAACGTGGCACAAACGAATGGTGCATTTGTTTTTAAAATTCAGCAACATGGGGTGCAAAGTGGGCGGGATTTCAGCAAATATAACGCACAATATCTCCGAAACCAAAGCGGCACAAACGTTTATTTTTGCAGCACAAATGCGGCACAAACGAATGGCCCGTTTGTTTTTAATATTCAGCAACATGGGGTGTAAAGTGGGCGGGGCTTGCATTACATTGAATGTTTAATATCTCAGAAACCGAACCAGCACAAACGCTAATTTTTGTGGCACAAATCAGCATAAACAAATGGTATATTTTTATTTAGATTTTACAAACATGGGGTGCCAACTTCACACAGCTGCTTGGCCTGGGCAAACTCTCTATGGGAGACTCAAAAACATGTTGTCTTGAGTTACCCTGAGTTTGTGGCGTCTTTTAAAAGGGTATTTGATGTTCCCGCATGCTCCACTTTTGCTGCCAAGGGCCTCACAGGGTACAAGAACTGTTGCCAATTACGCCAATGAATTCCATACTCTGGCAGCACAGGTTGCATGGAACAATAAGGCCCTCGTGGCTGCTTTTTCTCATGGTCTCTCAGATACCATCAAGGATGAGATAGCAGCCCGAGGTATACCCACTGAGCTGGAGAAGTTTGCCATCTTTATTGTCTCCACACTCAGAGAGACTCCCTTTTGAGGAGCGCTTGTGGAAGCCTCCTGTACATTTGTCTCTGAACTTTGCAGTCCCACCCTTGCCTCCCTCACCTCCCATGCCTCCTGGTACCGAGTCGGTCTGTGAAGATGAACCCATGCACTTGGGCTTCATGCGTCCCTCTGTGGATGAGAGAACCCTTAGGAGGAGGGAGAGATTGTGCCTTTGTGGCCAGGCAGGTCACTTTTTGAAGTCTTGTCCTACCGTCCAGGAAACGCCCGAACCTTGAAGTCCTGTCACGGATAGACCTTAGGTGGCATTGTTTCATACCAGTTAACCAGAAGGATAAGCACCTGGTTTTGGTTACCCTTTCTTGGGCTGAGTCGTCCACTGAGATATCGGCTCTAATCGACTCTGGGGCTGCAGGCTTGTTCATTGATGCTGCCTTTGTATCGAAGCACTCAATTCCGCTGCAGCTGCGTGACACTCCACTTGCCATTGAGGCTCTTAAAAGGAGACCTCTACAGCCTGCCCATGTGACTCATGAAACTGTTCCGTTGTCCTTGGCCGTAGGGTTATTCCCTCACCTAAGGTTCTGGTAATTGGTTATCCTTGGTTACAGAGGCACAACCCTTCTTTTGATTGGCTCCATGCTAAGGTTCTCTCCTGGTCACCACAATGCAGTAAGACATGCTTCCAGATGGTAGCCAAGGTCCTGTACACCTCTTCACTCTCCTCCCTGCCAGAGGACTACCGCGATTTTATCGATGTCTTTGACAAAGGTCAAGCCAGTACTTTGCCTCCACATCGGTCGTATGATTGCGCAATTGACCTTCAACCTGGTGCCATACCCCTCGTGGTCGGGTTTACCCTTTGTCAGGCTTGGAGGATAAGGCCATGAAGCAGTATGTTGCAGACGCACTTTCTCGAGGTTTCGTCCGCAAATCCTCGTCTCCTGCTGGTGCTGGTTTCTTCTTTGTGAAGAAGAGGAGTGGTGCACCGAGACCTTGTATTCATTATAGGGGTCTCAGTCGTTTCATGATTAAGAATGCCTATCCGATTCCATTGATTACGGAGTTATTTGACTGCCTAGTTGACCGCTATGCATCTTTGTGGCTACTTTTCCAAGAAATTGTCACCTGCGGAGTGTAATTACGAGAATGGTGACAGAGAGCTGTTAGCGATCATTTTAGCCCTGAAAGAATGGAGACATCTCCTCGAAGGTACCACTGTGCCGGTTCTCATTCTTACTGACCATAAGAATCCCACATTCTTGTCTGAGGCTAAACGTTAAAGGGCGCGATGAGCTCTTTTCTTGTCTAGTTTCAATTATATTGTCTCATTCTTACCCGGTACTAAGAATGTAAGGGCTGACGCTTTGTCACAACAATTTTCCTCCACTTCCAAGATGGAGTCGGTTCCGGTTCCTGTGATTCCTCCTGATCGTATTCTGGCTACGGTTTGCACCAGTCTCACTTCTCCTTTGGGTGACAAAATTCTTGCTGCTCAGGTCCATGCTCCTCCTGAGAAACCTTGTGACTGCTGCTTTGTCCCAGAGAGTCTCCGTACTGCCGTGCTCCAGACTTGCCATTCTCCCAAGGCTGCTGGTCACCCTGGGAAGAATCAACTCTTTTGGGCCATTTCCCAACAATTCTGGTGGCCTAGTCTACGTGCTGATGTAACCGCCTTCGTAGCTGCCTGTTCCATGTGTGCTCAGAGTAAGACTCCACGACACCTTCCAGTGGGCCTCCTACAACCCATACTCAATGGAGCGAGGCCCTGGATCCACCTGTCTATGGGTTTCATTGTGGAGTTACCCAACTCCCAGGGCAACACAGTTATCCTTATGGTGGTTGACCGGTTCTCGAAAATGTCCCATTGTATTCCACTTAAGAAGTTGCCCACATCTAAGGAACTGGCTTTGATTTTTGTGTGGGAGATCTTTTGCTTATATGGGCTACCCAAGGTGATTGTCTCGGACAAGGGTAGTCAGTTTGTGTCCCAGTTCTGGTGAGCCTTTTGTTGGGAATTCAGCTTGCTTTCTCCTCTGCGTATCACCTGCAGTCTAATGGGGCCGCAGAACGAGCCAATCAGTCCTTGGAGCAATTCCTACGTTGCTATATTTCTGACCATCATAACAACTGGCCAGACCTCTTACCGTGGGCAGAGTTTGCCCACAATAGTGCCTTGAATTCTGCTTCCCAATTGTCCCCGTTTATGGCGAACTATGGTTTCCAACCTTCCATGTTGCTTGACTTATTTGTTCCACAGAGTATTCCTGTGTTAGAGGAGCATCTTTGTGGTCTTTGTTCCACTTGGGCACAAGTCCGGGAGGATTTGTGACATGCTAATGACAGGTACAGGCGGGGGCGTGGCCAGCACCTGGGATGTGAGGACGTGCTCAGCCTGAGCTCCGTCTGCACCGCACACATCCTGCCCAGATCCTGCTATCCAGGCCAGCATCCGAGGGTCTCATATACCCCCACAGCACCCAGAGAGCACTGTGACCATCCGGGGATGGTTAAATACGGCCCACCGATGGAGGAGGCCCCGGGAATCGAGCCGCCGTTACTGCCATGCAGGCCGCAGCAAAATGGCGCCGATCAACATGAGGGGATCACACAGCGACAAGCAGCCTCCACATCCACACCCTGGAAGCAGCTCAAGGGGAAGGGTGAGTCAGAGAGATCCCCCCCTACCTTAAGCCCAGAAGATCCTCTCTTGTTCTCCCCTGCGGAGGGACATGATCCTCAATCCCCCAGAACAGATAGGGATGATGCAGGCCCTGCAGAGCCATCACTAGCCCAGATTATGGCAGCCATCCAGCACAGCCATGCATCTCTCACCACACAAATGGACACTATCAACACAGAATTATCCTTTTTGGATATCCACAATATCCGCCATAGAGTGACCAATGCTGAGCAACGTATTAGTGTCATGGAGGATGAAACACGTCCCTTGCAGAGCTCTATGAGGGAGCTGCGGCAGGCTCATGAGTACACTACAGATAAGATCACTGATATGGAAGACCGCTTAAGAAGAAACAACCTGCGCTTTTTGGGGTTCCCAGAGGGTGCTGAGGGCAAAACACCAGAAACATTCATGGAAAGATGGCTGTTGAATGAGTTTGGGGCCAACACCTTTTCACCGATGTTCGCCATAGAAAGGGCGCACAGAATCCCCATGCGCCCTCTGCCACCTGGGTCCCCACCACGCGCCATGATTATAAAGCTGCTACACTTCCGAGACAGGGAGGCTATTCTCCAAGTGGCTAGAGAGAGGGGCAAAGTTTCCTTTAATGGCAATGGCATCACCATTTTCCCTGACTTCTCCGTAGCTACGCAGAAGCAGAGAGGCACTTTCCTGGCAATTAAACGCAGGTTACGGGAGCTTCACCTTCCATATGGCATGTTATATCCTGCACATTTGCGAATCATCTACCAGGGCAAGGCCTACTTTTTTACGGATCCCAAGGAGGCATCGCAATGGGTAGACACCTTAGGACATCCGAATCGCAGAAACCAGGATAGGAGATCTCCTCCCCGGTAGTGCCTCACCCTGCATGAAGCCCACCAAGCCACCTTCACTATACCCCATTGCCGGTAGATGGGGGAAGCATGGAAATGAGGAAACCTGGAGGGGCCTTGTTTTTGTCTTGTTCATTTTGCCCCCTCTACTTCATCTATCCCCACCCACACGCGGATGATATGGGACTTTGTATCCTGCATCCCCAGAAATAGAAGATACACACCCATCTACATACAGCCTATACGGGACTTTACATCCTGAATCTTTCTGAAGTAGAAGACACCCCTACTATCCTTGGATGCCAATCAGCAGCTTATCATCCCCTCGGATTCTTTTTCCTTTTTTCTTTTACTATTATTATTATTTTCTGTCACCATGATTTTTTTTTTTAGGCCAAGAGATACCACACATTCTTTAATCTGTGCGCACAAATGCGGATGGAGACCCAGAGTTGTGGACCTTTACGCGTCTCCTGAGACTAGTTGGTTAGGGGTCTGAGCCATGGCCCTCCTGCCAAATAGGTCTGGTTATGGGAACAAAGCTCTCATATGTTGGGGGATGAGAGCCGGGAGGGTTAGGGAGGGAAAATTTGTTGGGGAATCTTTTAAGGGGTTTTGCTTTAAAGCCATGGTTAGCTACAAACGACACTGGTGTTCAATTGTGTATGCATACTTTAATAACGCTTTTTTGGTCCTACAGTTTTTGCAATCCAAAATTGAGATTCATGGATTGTTGAGTAAAATATCAGAGATGTTTATGTTTTGGTCCATTTCTCGGGGCTCGCTGGACCTCGTCCGGGGCTGGGTTCTGGCGGGCGGCGAGAAATGGGCTCAAATAGTCATGACTTGCTTATACACATGTCTAAACTCCGTATAGTTTCATGGAATGTTAGGGGGCTCAACCCCAAGGTCAAAAGGTCATTGATGTTTGAATATTTGGCAAGACACAGTCCACACGTGATCCTCCTCCAGGAAACCCACCTTCAGAGGTCAAGAGTAATGGCTCTAAAGAGAGCAAAAATTGCCTATGCTATACACTCTACCTACTCCACGTATGCCAGAGGCATGTCTATACTTATAGCAAAATGAGCACCTATCACCATAAAACATATTAAAACCGACCCTAACGGGTGTTTTGTTATTGTGGTACTTGAATTATGGGGTAAGCCTTATACGGTTACAAGCCTATATGTCCCACCACCCTTTACTAAATTGTTTTTCGAACGGGTAATGAGTTCCCTCTTGGCAATAGCAGAAGGCCCTCTGCTGATACCAGGGGATTTTAACACAGTACTCGATAATTCCATAGACAGGTTCAAGTGTTCTACATTGCCCCCCACACCCCTATGCTCTTTCTTGACCCACTTTGACCTGGTGGAGACCTGGAGGTGGAAGCACGCGGACGGGAGGGAGTACTCATGTCAGTCTGAAACGCATGGTACTCTGTCCCGGATTGATTTGTGTTTGGTTTCATCTGAGTTATTGAATAGGGTGGTTGAGGCCAAATATCTCCCTAGGGTGGTGTCTGACCACTCCCCTTTAATGGTGGACCTTGCCCTGGGCCCCCCCACCTCATACCGCATGTGGCGACTGAGCCCACTGTGGCTAGCAGATCAAATGGTGGTAGATCAAAGCACAGCGGAAATGAAAGCATATTGGTTGCGTAACCGTCAAAATGTCTCTGTCCCATTGACCTGGGATGCCTTTAAGGCCACCACGCGTGGCATTTTTGCAGCGGCGATTGGGCAGGCCCGCAAGGCATCCCAGTCCAAATTAAAGGACACGGAGAAGGATCTCAGGGCAGCCGAGGCTGCTTATTCCACAACCCCTACACCAGCAACACATAATACCTGGAAACATAGATCTAGAGACCTGGATCTAGTCCTTTTAGAGCGCACTCAGAAGAAATTGCTGTATCAAAACCAGCGAATCTTCGAGTTTGGAGACAAAAATAGCCGATTACTAGCGTATTTGTCTAGGCCTGATTATCAACCGTGCAGTATTCCAAGAATTAAGAATATAGTAGGTACAGTGGTGGAACAGAGTGGGGAGGTAGTAGATGCTTTTGTGAAATTCTATTCTTCGTTATATGCTACCAAAGCTCACTATACTATTGTAGAACTAGATGATTACTTGGCTGGCATTTCGCTACCAAGGCTCCAAGAAGAACAGGCCTCACTCCTTGACGATCCTCTGACAGAGGAGGAGATTGGAGAAGCCATACAGTCCTTTGCCAGAAACAAAACACCGGGACTGGATGGCTTCCCCATAGAATGGTATATACAATTCAAGGAACTTTTGATACCCCATTTACTAAAAGTTTATAATTTTGCCATAAAAACAGGGCAGTTACCACCCTCTATGTCAGAGGCACTGATTGTCCTCATCCCCAAACCTCATAAAGACCATCTACTGTGTGAGTCATATAGACCAATATCATTGATTAACTCAGACGTCAAGATTTTAGCCAAGGTGCTCGCCCGGAGATTGAACTCAGTTATTACCACCATTATTGGGGCGGATCAGACTGGATTCATTCCAGGACGATCAACGTCCATAAATTTACGAAGACTGTTCACAAATTTGCAAGCCACCCATGATGTTGTGGGGACCAGAGCTGGCCTTAGATGCGCACAAGGCATTTGACTCAGTCGAGTGGCCGTATTTGCTGGAAGTCCTGGCAAAATTTGGGTTTGGAAATACCTTCATCAAGTGGGTTCAACTGTTATATTCAAAACCTACCGCTAGGCTGCAGATAAATACATCAGTAACCGATCCATTCCTGATCAAAAGGGGTACTAGGCAGGGCTTCCCCCTGTCGCCGTTGCTATTTGCAGATGCGATAGAACCTCTGGCGGCACTGATAAGATCCAGTGGGGAAATAAAGGGACTGACGATTGGGGGCCTAGAAGAGAAAGTATCTTTATACGCTGATGATATGTTAATATACTTGGCGGACCCCCAATCGTCACTCCCAACCCTGCTGGAAATTATTCGACAGTTTGGCCTCTTCTCAGGGTTTCAAGTTAATTGGGACAAATCCCTTATGTTTAAGATAGATCAGGAGGCGGTGTTTACACTCCCTCCCTCTTGCCCGCTATAGATAGTTGACTCTTTCAGATACTTGGGGGTCATGATCCAACATCCTCTTTCCTCCTATGTTAAATATAATCTAGACCCACTTATTGGCAGAATGAAGACCACACTAAAGACATGGACCAATCTCCCCTTAACGATATTAGGTAGGATAAACATCTTTAAAATGATTTTCCTCCCACGTTTCCTATATCTCCTGTGCAACTCACCGGTATATGTTACCAAAATTAAATTTAAAGAGATTGATTCGATCCTTATCGCCTTCATTTGGAAGGGGGGAACAGTGAGAATTGCAAAAAATACTCTTCAACTGCCGGTGTTAGAGGGAGGACTGGCATTACCATCCCTCCAGACATACTACATATAGTTACATAGTTACATAGTAGGTGAGGTTGAAAAAAGACACAAGTCCATCAAGTCCAACCTATGTGTGTGATTATGTGTCAGTATTGCATTGTATATCCCTGTATGTTGTGGTCATTCAGGTGCTTATCTAATAGTTTCTTGAAGCTATCAATGCTCCCCGCTGAGACCACCGCCTGTGGAAGGGAATTCCACATCCTTGCCGCTCTTACAGTAAAGAACCCTCTACGTAGTTTAAGATTAAACCTCTTTTCTTCTAATTTTAATGAGTGGCCACGAGTCTTGGTAAACTCTCTTCTGCGAAAAAGTTTTATCCCTATTGAGGGGTCACCAGTCCGGTATTTGTAAATTGAAATCATATCCCCTCTCAAGCGTCTCCTCTCCAGAGAGAATAAGTTCAGTGCTCGCAACCTTTCCTCATAACTAAGATCCTCCAGACCCTTTATTAGCTTTGTTGCCCTTCTTTGAACTCGCTCCATTTCCAGTACATCCTTCCTGAGGACTGGTGCCCAGAGCTGGACCGCATACTCTAGGTGCGGCCGGACCAGAGTCTTGTAGAGCGGGAGAATTATCGTTTTATCTCTGGAGTTGATCCCCCTTTTAATGCATGCCAATATTCTGTTCTGTACTACATTGCCGCACAACTGGTTCATGCGCATTGGTGGTTTTTCCCTGAGGCCAACAATGCGGCTACGACCCTAGAAGCAGCCATACTCACCTCTTACGAATCCCTACAATATCTGGTCCACTAAACTAAAATGCTGCCAGATACTGAGCATCCTATCTACTCCCCAAATACTCCATTATGGGGGAACCCAAATCTACAGGAATTCGCCCGTAGGACAGATGGGGAATACTGGTCGAAAAAAGGGGTAAAAACCATAATGCATTTGTTCTCAAACAATACGTTTCGGTCATTTGAGGAATTTCGCCAGGACTACCAGCTGCCACGCACAGCCTACTTTCTTTACTTGCAAATACGCCACACGGCAACCACCCAGTTTGGGCTGCGTAATATAACTGTTCACTTATCTCCGCTAGAGCACCTACTAATAGATCCTTCTCATGACAAACTGATCTCCACATACTATAAAACCCTATTGCACACCACAACGCACAGACTCAATAACACATTTAATAAGTGGAAAACTGATATCCCCGAGCTGACGGAGTACATACTCCCCTTCCATGTCCCCTCTGTCATCTCTTCCAGGGACAGGGTCATACAGACCAAACTATTATATAGAGCATATTTTACGCCATCCTTATTATTCAAACTCAGGAGACTTCCATCGGCAGTGTGCTCTAGATGCAGCATTGTGGATGCCACCTTTTTCCATCTGATGTGGGAGTGCACTGAGATCAGGCGGTTCTGGTCAGGAGTCACTGCTTTTGTCAGTTCCTTGACTCAATTGCCTAATATCTGCAACCCCCTGAGATGTTTACTAGGATATGTGGACGATGAGAGTATATCCAAAAATAAGCAAACATTCCTAAGAATTGTACTGTTTTATGCCAAAAAATCGATCACTATCCATTGGAAATCACAATCCCCACCTACGATAGCATTCTGGTTAAACATTGTTAATCAAGCTATACCGCTATACAAACTAACATATGAAGCCAGAGGATGCCCAAAAAAATTTCACAAAATATGGGGTCTGTGGACTAGTTCTGAAATTACTATTACATCTACCGTATAATGATTATAAAGAAATTCCAGTTAATGATATAAAGTTTAATAGAAACTGAACAGATATATGCAACTATACAATATGAAAACATGTGTGCCAAATGTATACTAGTGTCTTACACTCTGTATTGGATTGAGCGATGTTCGCTCAGAATATGTGTATTTATGTTTGTTTGTCTGTTTTGTACCAAAAAACCAAATAAAAATTTACCTTTTAAAAAAAAAAAATGACAGGTACAGACTTCATGCTGATCGCAGACACCTGCCTGCGCCTTCCTACCAGGTTGGGGACAGGGTCTGGCTGTCATCTCGCAACCTCTGACTTCGTGTTCCCTCTCTGAAGTTCGCACCTCGGTTTATTGGGCCTTTCCGTATTCTTCACAGGATTAACCCAGTGGCTTACGGATTAGACCTTCCTTCTAGTATGTGTATCTCGAATGTATTTCATGTCTCCTTATTAAAACCTTTGGTCTGCAACTGCTTTACCACCTCAGTGCCTTGTCATCACCCTGTTCAGGTTGAGAACCATGAGGAGTATGAAGTACAGTCCATTGTTGACTCCCGTAGGTTCCGTGGGTGCATACAGTACCTGGTACATTGGAAAGGGTACGGTCCGGAGGAACACTCTTGTGTCTCATCCTCGGACGTACATGCCCCTGTCCTCCTCCATGATCCCTTCCTTCTCAAAGCTGGCTGCTCAGCTGTCGGCTAATTGCCAGCTCCTATTTCTCCACAGTGACTCACCTGTTGATGATATCCTGCTCGTCAGTCCTGCCTACTTAAGCCGTCCAGTCCAGATGATCTCTGCCTTCACCTTGATCACATCTCTAGAGACGCTCTCCTGTTTTCCTGTTAAAGACTTGCTTGGCTGACATTCCTTCTGGCTCCAGATCCTGCTTGCTGTTCTACTACGCTCATCTCTGGCTCCCTGATGTTTTGGCTTGTCTGACTATCCATTCCGGTTTCTGAACTCTGGCTATGTTTTGACTACGTTTACTCTGTTTACCTCTTTTTAATATTATTAAACAAGTGTGATTTAACTGTACTTCTGTCTCAGTCTGAATCATGGTTTCTGACACACTGTTTTACGAAAAGGGGCCATAGAGCTAGTCCCTACTCAAGAGAGGTATGAAGGTTTCTATTCTCCATTTTTCTTGATAAAGAAAAAAGCAGGAGACTTAAGACCAGTGGTAGACTTACAGGTTCTGAACAGGAATATCCAGGTGCAAAGTTTCCAAATGTAAACTTTACAGTCAGTCACACAAGTCAATCAAAGGGAACGGATGTTATCCTTGGACTTGAAGGATGCCTACCTGCATGTCCCGGTCCTTTAAGATTTCAACAGGTATCTTTGGTTTGCGGTCATGGAATACCACTTTCAGTTAGTCTGTTTACCCTTTGGCCTATCAACGTTCCCAAGGACATTCTCCAAGGTCTACTCTCTGTCATCGTCATTTTACGCAGGCATGGCCTGCAAGTGTTTCATTATTTAGATAACACCCTGCTAGCAGCTCGAAGTTGCTGGCAGAGCATCGAGAGATTCTAGCCAAAACCCTACTAAGGTTCCAGTGTATAAATCAATTGGCAGAAAAGCCAGCCAGTGTCCACTCAGAGGATGATGTTTCTGGGGGCAATCTTAGATACCTGCAGCAACACAGTGGAGCTTCCTCCAGTGAAAGCATCGGGCCTCATCTCCCAGCGAAGGAAGGTAGCAACTCTCTCGTTTTTCATAGCTTCCCACTGTCTCAAACTACTAGAAACACTATCAGCCACCATATTCATGGTGAAGTGGGCCCTTTGGCAAATGAGAACCATCCAGGTAGGATTCCTGAAACAGTGGAAGAGTCACTCCACACAACAAAGGATCAGGCTGTCCCCAGCGATGAAGCAATCATTAGGTTGGTGGATGACGCCATTGAACTTGTCAAATTGCCACCTACCGAATCCAGGTCCACTAATGGTAATCACATATGATGCATTGGCAGTAGGCTGGGAAGAACATCTCAATGGGTTTCTAGCCCAGGGTCAATGGAAAAACAGGAGAGCGGTCTTCAATGCAATCAAGCTGAAATCAGCTTTTCAGGCTTTGAAAGCATTCCTGGATCAGATCAAGGGAG
The DNA here is from genome assembly GCF_042186555.1 of Aquarana catesbeiana. NCBI lineage: Eukaryota > Metazoa > Chordata > Amphibia > Anura > Ranidae > Aquarana > Aquarana catesbeiana. The sequence goes on along the minus strand of NC_133324.1, from coordinate 537,733,297 downwards.
CCAATGTGCATCTCTAAGGTGGTACACAGGGCCCAACACTCCTAGCGGAAGTCTCACGCTCACCGATGCGAGTGCCCGGCGGTCTCGATCACCGCTGGGCTCCCGCGATCGCTCGAGGCACACCGAGAACCGGGATCTGTGGGTGCAGATGCTTTCAGGAATTGAATAATCAATTGACGTGTAAGCCATTTTATTCCCGATAATGCTGAAAGTGAATCAATAAAAAATTATTTTTTGTTTTTTTTAATATAGAGCCTGCAAAGTAGTGCATCTGTACCGTGTAAAGAACCTGCTGCAGCAAAACTGACATATATAAAGAAAAAAAAAAATGACATTTAATTTGATTTTCCCTGCAAGTTTTCTTTATGTTGTAAAAAATGGCTTGGGGAGCCAGTCTGCATGATGAGGCCACAATTTAGTGCACTTGAAACAAGATAACAAGATTAGAGATTTTTTGGAATAAATTCTGGTCTTTTTGGCAGACTTAGGATGAAAATAACAGATTTTTGCACCACTATGAGCAAGCCCTATGTGAAGAAGCCAAGATTAACTATTTGTTAAAGTCACTGGCCTCATCATCATCCCCTCCATCCTCAATCACTGGAGCCAACTTGGCAATACGCTGCGCCTGGGGGAACATGACTGCAAATTTGTTGTTTATCAGTGTGTTCTCCCCTCTCTAAGCTCATGTTACTCCCTTCCTCAACCTCAGAATCAAGTAATGCCTGTGCATCATCAAGAAGCAAGTGGCTGACGCTGTGTTCAAATAATTCAGTTGACTCCTCCATGCCTGATGCTGGGGCTATGGCAGGAGTAGCTGTGGACAAGGAGGCAGAATAAGCTTTTCTGACAGCTGCGGTGGACTGCGCCAGTGGTGTATTTAGGTTTTGTGCTGCCCTAGGCCTGACTAAACTTGTGCACCCCCTAATTTAAATACAGCCCACCCTTTCCTGTCAATGCCATGGCCCTTCCTGTTTAAGACCCGCCCTGTCATCTCTAAACCACACCCTTTCCTCTTTAGGCCCCATCTTTTCTTCTTAGAGCTCCACCTCTTTCTTTCTGTACATTAACCACCTCCCACCCGGCCACTGCACATTAATGGCCGGGTGGTAATTTCCTTGTCCTGAGTGGACGTTCAGGAACGTTCCTCAGAGCGAGTGCTCGCAGCACGGCTACAAGGCGCACTGCGGCTTGATACTGTGATCATTATGATCACAGAATCCAGCTGAGCAGAGATTGGGATATGGGCGCTGTAATCGGCCCTCCCGATCACGTGACGGCTGTGTCCAATCAGAGCCGTCACAATGTAAACAGAGACGCATGTCTCTGTGAAAGTTCTCCCCGTCGAGCTCAGTGCAGGGGAGGGGGGAGAGGGGGAATCTGCAGATCTGTGACAGCTCTCTGTGTGAGGATGATTTTACAAAGAGAGCTGTTACAGATCACCCCGCAAACAGTGCACCAAGCACCACTGTCACCCCTGTCCCCAGACACATGTCTGTGTCCCCATAAAACATCTGTCTGCCCCCCATCACTGCCAACACCAAATAAACACTGATTTGGGTAATTTTTACCAAAGAAATGTAGCAGCATCATTTTTGGTCAAAATTTATCAAAAGAAATTACTTATTTGCAAAATTGTATAACAGAAACTAAGAAAAATGCTTTTTTTCTTGAAAATTTTCAGTCTTTTTTTATTTGTAGCGTAAAAAATAAAACCCCAGCGGTGATTAAATACCACCAAAGAAAAGCTCTATTTGTGTGAAAAAAGTGATAAAAATGTAATTTTGGGTACAGTGTAGCATGACCGTGCAATTCTCATTCAAAGTGTGACAGCGCTGAAAGCTAAAAATTGGTCTGGGAAGGAAGGGGGGGGGGTGAAAGTGCCCAGTAGAAGTGGTTAAAAGTGGGTACCAAGTGCAGCCTCGTCAGTGCCCATCAATGCAGCCTCATCAGTGCCCATCAAAGCAGCCCCATCAGTGCCCATCAAAGCAGCCCCATCAGTGCCCATCAATGCAGCCCCATCAGTGCCCATCAATGCAGCCCCATCAGTGCCCATCAGCGCAGTGTCATTAGTGCCATCAATGCAGCCTCACCAACATTACCAGTGCCCATCAGCGCAGCCTTGTCAGTGCCCATCAGTGCAGCCTGATCAGTGGCCATCAATGCAGACTTGCCAGTGCCCATCAGCACAGCCTCATCAGTGCCCAATAAGGGTCTCCAATTGCATTCTAATAATACCAAATTATGTGCGCAGACTGCAGTTCCTATTTAAGCACCCATTCACATTGGGCCCATTTGGCATGCGATTTGACATGTGAAATCGCATGCCAAATCGGCAGCTTTGCCAGCAATGGCACTGTCTGAATTGGTGAGATGCCGACTTTGCGGCACCGCACCGATTCCCAAAAGTAGTTTCTGTACTACTTTTGCCGATTTCAGGTGCGGCTTCAATAGACATTTGTGTGGCTTCATTCACAGATGTCTATTGAAGCCGCACTTTGCCCTGGTTCACATTGATGCTACTTTGAAATCACACTATTTCACTTGAAGTAGCGCGATTTCAAAGTAGCAAGGTCAGTGCGATTTCATAGACATTTCTGTGTCTTCATTCACAGATGTCTATCAAGTAGCACCTGAAATCGCACTGACCTTGCTACTTTGAAATCGCGCTACTTCAAGTGAAATAGTGTGATTTCAAAGTAGCATTAATGTGAACCGGGGCTTAGAGATACAAGTAGCTATGAAAAGGTTAACCACATATACAAGCAGACACTAAGGTGTTAAATGCCATTGATTCCAGAAGCAGCAGCCTGCAGATATTGAGCTGTAAAGAGTTAACCATAAATGTAAGCAGCAGTGTACATGTGTCCATTGAAACAGTAGTAAAGCACAGCAAGGACACAGAGGGTTAATTATCAGAGAGTCTCGATTTCAGATAACAGGGAGATGATAGGAGAAACTAAGTCAGAGCACAGATAAGCCCTGTGTGAGGTTTTCAAGGAGAGACAGTGAAGAGGATTGGGATTTTACTTTCACCCTCCAGGATATACAGACTGTAGCTGAGTCTGCCCACTGAAGACAATCCGAGCGGCCCTGGAATCACAACACCTGAGACGCTGACAAGTTCTCTCTCTCCTATCTGTGCAGAGGGGAAGGAGAGGGGGAGGGGGGAACTGTGAGCACACGCTGTGCTCCATGTGAGAGATGCTGCTGCAGCCAGGAACCTCCGGCAATGAATAGACTGACTCGGGAGGCAGAGGGGGGGCTTTTTTCGTGCGGGGGGCGGCGCCGCCCTAGGCCTGGGCCTTGTTGGCCTAGGCCAAAATACAGCACTGGACTGCGCTCTAATTTTAGCTTGGGTGATTAGCAGGATAAGGATGGTTTAGTAAGCCAGTCCACCAATTCCTCTGCATGCTGTGGCTGGACAGAAACCCAGCGTCTAGTGATGTCTATGCATTCCAGACTACAGGCTGTAATTGACTGCAAAGGATTTGAAACCAAGTATTAAAAAGTGAAAGTTTGATGGATGATTGTTAATCTGCCCCATTACTTTTGTCCCTTAAAAAGTGGGAGGCACATACAAACTGTTGTAATTCCTACACCGTTCACCTGATTTGGATGTAAATACCATCAAATTAAAGCTGAAAGTCTGCAGTTAAAGTACATCTTGTTGTTTCATTTCAAATCGATTGTGGTGGTGTATAGAGCCAAAAAAAAGGATTAGAATTGTGTCAATGTCCCAATATTTATGGATCTGACTGTATATATATTATACAAATATACAGTCAGGAAAGTATTCAGACCCCCTTAAATTTTTCACTCTTTGTTATGTTGCAGCCATTTGCTAAAATCATTTAAGTTCATTTTTTTCCTCATTAATGTACACACAGCACCCCATATTGACAGAAAAACACAGAATTGTTGACATTTTTGCAGATTTATTTAAAAAGAAAAACTGAAATATCACATGGTCCTAAGTATTTACACCCTTTGCTCAGTATTTAGTAGAAGCACCCTTTTGATCTAATACAGACATGAGGCTTTTTGGGAAGGATGCAACGTGTTTTTCACACCTGGATTTGGGGATCATCTGCCATTCCTCCTTGCACATCCTCTTCAGTTCTGTCAGGTTGAATGGTAAACGTTGGTGGACAGCCATTTTTAGGTCTCTCCAGAGACGCTCAATTGGGTTTAAGTCAGGGCTCTGGCTGGGCCATTCAAGAACAGTCATGGAGTTGTTGTGAAGCCACTCCTTCGTTATTTTAGTTGTGTGCTTAGGGTCATTGTCTTGTTGGAAGGTAAACCTTCGGCCCAGTCTGAGGTCCTGAGCACTCTGGAGAAGGTTTTTGTCCAGGATATCCCTGTACTTGGCCGCATTCATCTTTCCCTCGATTGCAACCCTGATTGTCCCTGCAGCTGAAAAACACCCCCACAGCATGATGCTGCCACCACCATGATTCACTGTTGGGACTGTATTGGACAGGTGATGAGCAGTGCCTGGTTTTCTCCACACATACCGCTTAGAATTAAGGCCAAAAAGTTCTATCTTGGTCTCATCAGACCAGAGAATCTTATTTCTCACCATCTTGGAGTCCTTCAGGTGTTTTTTTAGCAAACTCTATGCGGGCTTTCATGTGTCTTGCACTGAGCAGAGGCTTCCGTTGAGCCACTCTTCCATAAAGCCCCGAATGGTGGAAAGCTGCAATGATGGTTGACTTTCTACCAACTTTCTCCCATCTCCCGACTGCATCTCTGGAGCTCAGCCACAGTGATCTTTGGGTTCTTCTTTACGTCTTTCACCAAGGCTCTTCTCCCCTGATCGCTCAGTTTGGCCGGACGGCCAGCTCTAGGAAGGGTCCTGGTCGTCCCAAACGTCTTCCATTTAAGGATTATGGAGGCCACTGTGCTCTTAGGAACCTTAAGTGCAGCAGACATTTTTTTGAAACCTTGGCCAGATCTGTGCCTTGCCACAATTCTGTCTCTGAGCTCTTCAGGCAGTTCCTTTGACCTCATGATTCTCATTTGCTCTGACATGCACTGTGAGCTGTAAGGTCTTATATAGACAGGTTTGTGGCTTTCCTAATCAAGTCCAATCAGTATAATCAAACACAGCTGGACTCAAATGAAGGTGTAGAACCATCTCAAGGATGATCAGAAGAAATGGACAGCACCTGAGTTAAATATGAGTGTCACAGCAAAGGGTCTGAATTCTTAGGACCATGTGATATTTCAGCTTTTCTTTTTAATAAATCTGCAAAAATGTCAACAATTCTGTGTTTTTCTGTCAATATGGGGTGCTGTGTGTACATTAATGAGGAAAAAAAATGAACTTAAATGATTTTAGCAAATGGCTGCAATATAACAAAGAGTGAAAAATTTAAGGGAGTCTGAATACTTTCCTCTCCCCACTGTATATACACGCACAGTCAGTCTAGTGTGAATATATGTATGTATATGTATGGGGAGATTAGCTCGTGGGGATCACCTTTTCTTGAAATGAAGGTCAGCGTACAGGCAGTTTCTTTAAAATCTAGCGGGTTGCCAGCTTTATTTACAGGTTGTTTGCAAAGTCATAAAAATAAACAAAATAGTAAAACTAATTCTTGCCCTCCGGTGCTAAACTAAACAGTACACTGCTCTCTATACGGTGTGAGGCAAAACATGCGGTAAAGCAAACCTTCGTTTTCAATCCAAACAGGGCTCCTCACTCTCAGATTCCCTTCTGAGTCTCAGGCCAGAGCACTGCTGGGCTCTCTTCCTGGTCATTTAAAGTTCACCTGAGCATGGACTCAAGTGGACCACAAGACCTGGACCGGAACCAAGCCTGCCACAGAGGCTGGAAAAATCTGGGCTGGATTCCGGTTCAGTCTGACAATAGAACAAATGCAAGGTGAAATATACCGATTATTGATGACCTCACCTCGCATACCGTCACATATCCTCCCCCTCTGCTCAAGCCCCTGTGGCCCTGTGGCACGTGGGAGAGGGCATCTGCATTGTTTTGGAGCTTGCCCGGCCTATGCTCTACTGTAAATTTAAAGGCCTGTAAAGCCAGGAACCACCTTGTCACATGGCCATTTTTCTCTCTGTTGTCACACATCCACTTTAAGTCCTCATGCACACGGACGTTTTTACAGCTGCTTTTTTGAGCTTTTTTTGCAGCTTGAAAAGGCCTGTCTATGTTAGTCTATGGCTTCATGCCCACCTAGGCGTTTTTGAGCTGCAAGTGGCATATGCGTTTTTAAGCTGTAAAAAAAACCCAGGACCAGTGGGTTCTGAGAGACGTTTTTCAGCTGTAAAAACGCTCTAACACTGAAAAACGCTCAAAAACGCTCAAAAACATCATTCACCAACATTTTTTAACATTTTTGATCCATTGAAAAAAAAAAAAAAAAAAATTTGAAAAAAAAAAAAAAAACGCTAAAAAACGCTAACGCGGAAAAACGCTCAAAAACGCCCAAAAATGCTAAAAAACGCTATTGCAAAAACGCTGAAAAAAGCTGAAAAAAGTTTTAAAAAATCACTGCAAAGATACTGGCGTTTTCATAACGTTATTTTAACAGCCTGTGTGCATGAGGGCTAAGGGAGCACGGTCAGTGTCCAGCTTAAATTACCTCCCCAACAAGTAATACTTCAGGGAGTCTAAGGCCCATTTAATAGCAAAACACTCCTTTTCAACAATGGCATAGTTTTTTCCATGCTTGTTCAGTTTCTGGCTCAGGTATAAAACCAGGTGTTCCTCACCATCTCTGTTCTGGAATAGTACAGCCCCTAGTCCCACCTCAGAGGCGTCCGTCTGAACCACAAACTCCTTTGTGAAGTCCAGGGTCACTAGCACCGGTAGTTAAACAAAGGGCCTGCTTTAATTTCTGGAATGTCTCCTTGGCTTCAGGATTCCATTTAACCATGACCAACCCTCTACCCTTCGTCAGGTCTGTCAGAGGGGAGGCAATGGTGGCAAAGTTGGGTATAAATCGTCTGTAATACCCCGTAATGCCCAGGAAGGCCCAAATTTGTTTTTTGTTTACCGGTTGGGGCCATTTTTGAATTGCATCAACCTTATTGGTCTAAGGCTTGACCAGTCCCCGGCCAATAACGTACCCAAGGTATTTGGCCTCCTCCAGGCCTATGGCACACTTTTTTGGGTTGGTTGTGAGACCTGCTTTCCTAAGGGAATCTACCACTGCTTGTACTCGGGGCAGATGTGATTCCCAATCTGGGCTGTGGATAACCACATCGTCCAAATAGGCAGCTGCATACGGGCGATGTGGTCTCAAAGTTTTGTCCATCATTCGCTGGAATGATGCAGGGGCTCCATGCAGACCAAAAGGCATCCGCTTGTACTGAAACAAGCCCTCAGAAGTGGAAAAGGCAGTCTTCTCCTTGGCCAATTCAGTTAGTGGTATTTGCCGATAGCCTTTCATTAGGTCTAGGGTTGTTATGTAGAGAACCTGTCCCAACCTGTCCACGAGTTCGTTGACCCGAGGCATCGGGTATGTATCGAACTTAGACACACTGTTGAGTTTCCTAAAGTCGTTACAAAACCTGATAGTGCCATCAGGTTTTGGGACCAGCACTATGGCACTCGACCACTCACTGTAGGACTCTTCTATCACGTCCAACTCTAACATATATGAGATTTCCTTCACAACTGCCTCTCATCTGGCCTCTGGGATTCTATATGGCTTTACATTTACGCAAACCTTGGGTTCTGTCACTATGTCATGCTGGATCACGTTGGTCAGTCCAGGTAAGGGGGAGAAAAAGTCTCTATTTTTGTACACAAACGCCCTAACGTCACTTTGTTGTGCCATGGACAGGGAATCCGTTATGGGGACGTCAGGTGTCACCGCTACACGGTCTGTAAGAGGCAGGGATGCGGCCAGTAAAGTCTCTCTGTCCTTCCAGGGCTTTAAGAGATTCACATGATAAATTTGGTGTGATTTCCTTTTCCCTGGCTGGTAGACTTTGTATTTTACCTCCCCCACCCTTTCGACAATCTCAAAGGGACCCTGCCACTTGGCTAGGAACACAGTGGGCACCAGTACCAACACTCTGTCCCTGGGGCTGAAAGTACGGACCTTGGCACCCCGATCATAGACCCTCCTCTGAGCCTCCTGGGCTTGCTCCATATGTTCTTGTACCATTAGCATGACAGCTGCGATTTGATCCTGCATCAAGGAGACATGCTCTATGATGCTTCTATATGGGGTGGCCTCTCCTTCCCACGTTTCTTTGGCGACATCTAGTAGCCCCCTGGGATGTCTACCATACAAGAGCTCAAAGGGGGAATAGCCTGTGGAACCTCACGTATGGCAAACATGAGATAAGGTAGCAAAAAATCCCAGTTTCTCCCATCTTTGTCGACCACCTTTTTCAGCATACTTTTCAAAGTTTTATTAAATCTTTTGACAAGACCATCTGTTTGGGGGGTGGTAGACAGAGGTACAGAGATGGGAGATTTTGTATAATTTACACAGTTCCTTGGTAACCCTGGACATAAATGGGGTGCCCTAATCGTTTAAGACCTCTTTTGGGATCCCCTCTCGACTAAACACCTGGACTACCTCCTTGGCGATAGACTTAGCCGAGTTGTTACGCAAGGGAATGGCCTCAGGATAGCGCGTCGCATAGTCCAGGATTACCAAAATATGCTGGGGACCCCGGGCAGACTTCACTACGGGCCACACCAGGTCCATGCCAATTCTCTCAAACGGGACCTTGATTATTGGTAGAGGAACGAGGGGACTGCGAAAATGTGGCGACGGTGCCGACATTTGGCACTCGGGGCATGATTCACAGTACTCCCTGACATCTGCATACAACCCGGGCCAGAAAAATCTCTGGGCGATTCTCTTCTTGGTCTTTTCGATACCGAGACATCCTCCCATTACATGACCATGGGCCAGGTCTAGCACCACCTTAGGGTTTGGGAACCAGTAGCTGTTCTACCACGTTCACGTCACATGATGCAGTACATGCGACCTGTGCAAACAGAGACATGTGTCTTTTCATATAAGCATAATCGCTTTGCATAGGTTCATCATTTATAGGACAGTTTGCAGCAATATGCTCTAATGCATGGCAACAAAAACACTGTATATGCTCCACCCCCAGTCCCCTTAACGGTCCCAAAGACCTTCCTGGCTTCTTTTGGCCAGTCTCCAGGTCTAGGACCCACAGTCTCATCAGCTGCAACAACAGTCTTATCTAACTTCCCCATGCTCTTGAACCCCAGAACAGTCTTACCAGAACGGCTGGGCCATCTTGTACCCCTGAACACACCGAAGCGGGGCATAGACGGGTTCACCAAGTCCTCAGTAGCAATGTACCTCTCCACTAGGTCCACCAACTGGGTTGCAGTTTTGGGGTCCCCCTGTCCAACCCACTGCCTCAGAGCAGCAGGGAGTGCACGCAGGTACCGGTCCATTACCACACGCTCCACGATCTGAGGGCCTGTCAAGGTCTCCGGCTGCAACCACTTCCTGGTGAGGTGGACCAGGTCAAACATTTGAGAACGGGCGGGCTGGTTGCTGGAGTAGGTCCACTGATGCACGCGCTGGGCCCGGACTGCCATAGTGACACCCAAGCGTGCGAGTATCTCTGTCTTCAGAGTCTCAAAGTCTTGGGCCTTATCTGGTTCCATATCAAAATAAGCCTTTTGAGGTTCTCCCATCAGAAATGGGGCCAGCAGACCCGCCCACTGTTCTTTTGACCATCCTTCGCGGACAGCAAGTCTCTCAAAAGTTGCAAGGTATGCCTCGACATCATCGACAGGTGTCATTTTCTGTAGGTGGTAGGAGGCACGTACCATCTTTAGTTACACTGGCACAGGAGGTGCAGACCCCTTTTTCAGTTCCACTAGAGCCTCTGCTAACTGCCGGTTCAACTCCTGCTGGGCGGCCTGTTGTGCTGTATTGGCCTCTGCAACTTGGTGGTGCATCTCTTGCTGGGCCACCTGTTGTGCTGCAGTGGCCTCTGCGACTTGGCGGTTGGTTTCCCGCTGAGCTGCATTGGCCTGTATCAAGGCCTTTATCATTTCCTCCATCTTCAGAAATTGCCCGCTGAATTCACCACGTGTGGGGAGATTAGCTTGTGGGGATCACCTTTTCTTGAAATGAAGGTCAGCGTACAGGCAGTTTCTTTAAAATCTAGCGGGTTGCCAGCTTTATTTACAGGTGGTTTGCAAAGTCATAAAAATAAACAAAACAGTAAAACAAATCCTTGCCGTCCGGCGCTAAACTAAACAGTACACTGCTCTCTATACGGTGTGGGGCTGGTCCCCGTCACCCACAAAACATGAGGTAAAGCAAGCCTTCGTTTTCAATCCAAACAGGGCTCCTCTCTCTCAGATTCCCTTCTGAGTCTCAGTCCAGAGCACTGCTGTGCTCTCTTCCTGGTCATTTAAAGTCCACCTGAGCATGGACTCAAGTGGACCACAAGACCCAGACCGGAACCAAGCCTGACACAGAGGCTGAAAAAATCCAGGCCGGATTCCGGTTCAGTCTCTGACAATAGAACAAATGCGAGGTGAAATATACAGATTATCGATGACCTCACCTCGCATACCGTCACAATATATATATACTCTGCATTTAGCATAGACTATATGTTCAGTGTTTACTCTATATTCAGTCAGTGCAGGCAGTGGTATTAATAAAAAAAAAAAAAAATATATATATATATATATATATATATATATATATATATATATATATATATATATATATATATAATATACACACAGTCCAGTTTTATATAAAATATATATATACTCTGCATCCAGTGTAGCCTATATCTACAGCGCATTCTGTGGTGTACTGTTTCTAATACACTTCAGGCGGTGTATTAATATAAATATATATATATATATATATATATATATATATATATATATATATATATATATATACTTCTGGTGGTGTACACAGTATACAGTACAGTGCAGCCGTTGTACAGTTGCTAATACAGTGCAGGCGGTGTACACAGTATCTAATACAGTGTGTACAGTTTCTACTACACTTCTGGTGGTGTACACAATACAGTGCAGCCGTTGTACACTTTCTAATACACTTCAGGCAGTGTACACAGTATCTAATACAGTGTAGTGTGGTGTTGCAAAACAAAAAATACATCATGTCTGGAAGGCCACCAAGGAAAGGCAGATGCTCACAGGCCACGAAAAGAGGGCAAGCAGTCTCTGTGTCTACAGTCAACAGTGGTGGTCGTGGACATGGTGCATCCTCTGCAGGTGGTCGTGGGGCATGCTTGTCCTTTTTTTCTGCTGCTATTGAGCCAAAACAAGCAGAAGAGTTGGTGGAGTGGATAACAAAGCCGTTCTTATCCTCTTCATCCTCTGTCACCCAGGCTCAGTAGTTTTCCTTTCCACGCAGCTGCCAAAGCAGCCTATTCCACCGATTCCTTATCAACAGTCAATCCTTCCGTAGCCCCACCATCATGCATGGAGGAGTCCACCACAGTGTCGGTTATATGCTGCTGGAGGATGCACAGCAATTTGAAGGCTCCGATTATGGTTCACAGGTTGGGAAGGGGAGTAACGCGAGCCTAGAGAGGGGGTGCCACAGAAGGACAAGAAACTGGCAGTCTTGTTCCCCCAGCTGTAGCATACTGCCAAGTTTGCTTCAGTGATGGGTAGGCAGGGGATGATGAGGTCACTGACTGTACTTGGGTGCCTGAGAGAAGAAAGGAGGAAAGTGAGGAAGAGGCACAACTCCAATGAGGCAGGATGTCATCTAGGGGGCAGCTTAAGGGCAGCCACCCTATTGCATCACAGCGCAGAGCTCCGCAGGTGGAGGGCGCTGCTGACTCCCCGCTGACTTTTAAATATTCCTTGGTGTAGGCCTTTTTCGACACGTGTGCAGCAGATCGCACCGTTGCTGTTTGCAACCTATGTCTGAAGTGGATCAAGCATGGCCAGAACAGCAGAAGATTGGGCACCACATGCTTGACCAGACATATGACGACCTCCCATGCAGTCCGTTGGCAACAGCACTTAAAAGACCCACATCAAAGAAAAAGGCGGTCTTCTCCTTGCTCCTCATCTGGGATCTCCAACCCTACTATAACTCCAGTCCTCTCAAAAACCTGCACCGAGAGGAAAGGAGGTGTGGCAATAGGTGTCCCAAGTACTTGCAGCCAATCTGCTAGCAGTACACCACCAATTGATTTTAGCAGGCAAATTTCCCTACCCCAGTTGCTGAACCGTAAAAAGAAATAAGGTCCCAGCCAAAAACCCACATGCTCAGCGTCTAAATGCTAGCGTGGCCAAATTACTAGCACTGCAACTGCTGCCTTTTCAGCTTGTAGACTCTTCCCTCTTTTGTGAATTTGGGGCATGTACTGTACCTCAGTGGCAGGTTCTAAAGCGTCATTTTTTTCATGGAAGGCCATTTCTTGCTCTCTACCAGCATGTGAAATGTAATGTTTTGGCCTTGTTGCACAGGGCGGTCAGCAGTAAGGTTCATATTACCACTGATTCATGGTCCAGCAGGCATGGGCAGGGACGTTAACGTTCCTGGGTAATTCTGGTGGCAGCTGGGAAGGATGCAGGGCAGGGTTCAGTCTTGTTGGAGCTTGTTCTGCCACCACGCCTCCAAAATGATAGTGGTGATTCTGCCACAGCTCTCTCCTCCACCCCCTCCTCTTCTTCTTCCTCTATGGCCTCTTCTGCAGATTTGTCCTCTGAACCAGCGGTGCTCTGTAAGCATTCAAGGGGCTATGCAGTCAGGCTAAAAGATGCCATGCAGCGCTTGAGTTGGTCTGCCTAGGGGACAGGAGCCAGACTGGGGCAGAGATTCTGTCAGTTCTGCAGGGGCAGGCTCAGAGGTGGTTGACGCCATGCCAGCTTTAGCCAGGAATGGTTGTATGCGACAATGGCACCAACCTTCTCTCCGCCCTCCAACAGGGACACTTGACCCATGTTCCATGTTGGGCACACGTCCTGAATTTGGTGGTGCGGCAGTTCTTGAGCAGGTACCCAGGCTTACAAGATCTCCTGAGGCAGGCCAGAAAAGTCTGTGGTCATTTCCACCGGTCATGCAATGCCAGTGCTCGGCTGGCTGACTTTCAAAGGGAATGCAACCTGCCCACCAACCGTCTCATTTGTGACATGCCCAACTGGTGGAACTCAACGTTGGCAATGCTGCAGCGGCTGCACACACAGCAGAGGGCCATCAATGAGTACCTGTGCGAGTATGGCACCAGGACAGGGTCAGGGGAGCTTGGCTTCTTTTCGCCACACCAGTGGCTACTGATAAAGGATGCATGTACTGTCCTGTCACCATTTGAGGAGGCCACAAGGATGGTGAGCAATGATAATGCATGCATCAGTGTCCCTCTAGTCTTTCTGCTGGAGCACACACTTTGTGTAATCATGGACAGGACACTTGAGGCAGAACAGCGGTGGGAAGAGGAGGACTATCTTTCCTCTCAAGGCCCCCTTTATCCAGATTGCATTCCTGTGGGCCCACCAAACACACAGGAAGAAGAGGAGGAGGAGGATTGTGTCAGCATGGATGTAGAGGATAACACTCAGCAGCAGTCTTCAAGGGATGGTTTTCAATCCCCAGAAACCCAAGAAGTTGTACGTGGCTGGGAGGAGGTAGTTACGGATAATGTGATCCTTAGTGACCCAGAGGACTCGGAATTAAATGCCTCTGCAAACTTACGCTGCATGGCCTTCCTGATTCTGCAAAGCCTGCGAAAGGACCCTAGGATTTGTGGTATCAAGGAGAGGGATCATTACTGGCTGGCAACCCTTCTTGATCCACGTTACAAGGGTAAGGTTCCAGAACTCATCCTGCCTTCGCAGAGGGAGCAGAGGAAAAAACATCTTCAGGAGGCCTTGAAGAAAGGTTTGTGCAACGCATTTCCAGACCCTGGGAGGTTACCATTTCCAGGTGCTGGGCAATGTGTTGCTGAAGCTTTGTTCAGTCAGAGGAAGAGCGGTGAGAAGGTGGCCGGCTGACCAATGCCTTTAAGCAATTTTTCAATCCTCAGCGCCAAGGTCTGATCGGTTCAAGAAACCATTGCCAGCTTCTGCATTATATGGTGCAGGAATATCTAGGGGCAAGAGCAGACTTGGAGACCTTTCCAACAGAGCATCCACTGGGTTACTGGGTCTTGAGGATGGACCACTGGCCAGAACTTGCTCAATATGCAATTGAGCTACTGGCCTGTCCTGCATCCAGCGTTCTTTCTGAATGCACATTCAGTGCTGCTAGAAGGTTTGTCACGGATCAAAGAGTGCGCCTGTCCACAGACTTCGTTGATAGGCTCACATTCATAAAAATGAATCAGTCTTGGATCAGCAGATATCAAGCACCTGATGCTGATGTAACTGATTGAATTTGGTATAGATCTGGGATGCTCTAAAGACTGCCTATTCTGACTATCCTATTCCTCCTCAATCTTGATGATGCTAGCTTCCAACAATATTTTTGGTTTAGGGCACCACCACCCAAGGCCCAAATTTTCTGCCCTTGTTTAACAGGGGCATGTAATTACAATTTTTGATATAATGTTTCAATGCAGGGCGTGTTCCTGCGCCCAACAAGAGTAACTGTGAGGGCTAATGCCGCGTACACACGATGGCACATTCCGACAACAAAATCTATTGTTTTTTCGGACGGATGTTGGCTCAAACTTGTCTTGCATACACACTAGGGTTGTCCCGATACCACTTTTTCAGGACCGAGTACAAGTACCGATACTTTTTTTCAAGTACTCGCCGATACCGAATACCGATACTTTTTTTTATGTCACGTGACAGTGTTTTTTTTTATTTTTTTTTTAACAGTGCTTTTTTTTTTCTTTTTTTTTGGGGGGGGGGGTGAACGGTGTATGTGTGTGTGTGTGTGTTTTGTTTTTTGTTTTTTTTTTAAATTTACAATTTTTATTTTTTACAATAATTTTTTTTTATTCTTTTTTGCAATATGTGTTTTTTTTGTTTTTGTTTTTTTTTAATCAGCCCTGTTGGGGGGCTTTGGTGAGATATCAGGGGTCTTAACAGACCTCTGATATCTCCCCCTTGAGACAGAGAAAGAGACAGAGGATAGAGATTCCCCAGTCCCTTTCTCTGCAGCCTCAGCTGCACTGAGAATGATTGGAGAGAAGACAGCGGCTCCTCTCCATTCATAAACTGACACATAGTAATCACAAGAGATTACAATGTTTCAGTTATGTGAATGGACAGAGTCAGCTGACTCTGTCTATTCACAAAGGAAGGAGGAGGAGGATGGCGGAACAGAGGGGGAGAACGGAGGGGGACAGAGAAGGAGGGGGGAACGGAGGGGACAGCGGAGAGGCACCGGGAAGGAAAGAGGAACGGAGGGGGACAGCGGAGAGGCACAGAGGAGGAAAGAGGAACGGAGGGGGACAGCGGAGGGGGACAGAAAAGGAGAGAAGAACAGAGGGGGACAAAAAAGGAGAGAAGAATGGAGGGGGACAGCGGAGAGGCACAGAGGAAAGGAGGGGGCATGGAGGATAATGCAGTGACAGTTAGCGGTGAGCGATCACCGCTGTGTCACTAAAGCAGCTGAAAGCCGCTGGGGGAGAAGCTTGTATCTCCCCCATGCGCCGATCACAGCTGACTTTTAGGTATCGGGGAAGCATCGGGAGCATTTGCCCGAGTACAAGTACTTGGGCAAATGCTCGGTATCGGTGCCGATACCGATACTAGTATCGGTATCGGGACAACCCTAATACACACGGTCACACAAAGTTGGACGGAAATTCCGAACGTCAAGAACGCGGTGACGTACAACACGTATGATGGCACTAGAAAAGAGAAGTTCAATACCAAGTGCGCCACCCTTTGGGCTCCTTCTGCTAATCTCGTGTTAGTAGAAGTTTGGTGAGGGACGATTCGCGCTTTTCAGACTCGTGCTTTTCATATTGTTATTACTGCTCTTCAGTTTGTGCTTGTGGGTTCATATCTGTTCTTCAGTGCAAGTAGTCAGTTCGCATTTGTTTTTCAGTGCGTATTATTACTATTATTATAGTACGTATTTGATTATCAGTGCGTTCTTGTCTGCTCGTTTCTGAATTTCAGCTCGCTCTTCTCAGGCCTTTCTGTTTTTCAGTGTGTTCTGTTAGTTCGTTCTGACCAGCCGACTGTTTTGAAGCCATGTTGCGGTTACGTACTCGTCGTAGAGTTTGTGCTATGCAGTGTCTTGGTGTTGGGGTTCTTGCTTTGACCCAAGCCCAGTCCATGAACAGGGTGGGGAGGAGTTCATGGACCAAGAATTGGTTGCTCCAGCGTGACCAATTCTCTGATATGCCTTTGTTGAGGGAGATCCATGAGAATAATACTGATGATTTCAGGAATTATCTCCGGATGACGGACCCTGTTTTCACCGTTTGATGGCTTTGCTGTCCCCTTATATTAGCAGGCAGGACACCTGCATGCGACAAGTCATCACTATCGAGCAGAGGCTGGTCGCTACATTGCAGTACTTTGCAAACAGGGAGAAGTCTCCAGGACATCAGGTTCTCGACAGGTATCTCCCCCCAGGCTCTGGAGATCATTATTCCAGAGACCTGTTCTGCTATCATTCAGGTTCTGCAGAAGGACTATATTAGGGTAAGTTTTCTCCTTTAACATCACATTCTATGTATTTCATGTTTGCTAATGTTTTGTATTTCCTTCATCATTCTCTAATTACCCTGATTGTAATATGCTGTGAATGTCTCCTTTGTCCTCATGCATGCTGGAAGCTTTTAAACTTCCTTTTTTGTCCTTCATGCATATTTGCCTTCACTAACCTCTCCAGCATGCTATCCTGGGCCCATACACACCTAGCCTAGTCACTTAACAATGTATTTTGTTAACTCCATTGTAATGCTTTACCCTAAACACCCTCTAAAATGTGTACAAATGTTATTTGTGTGCTTAAATTCATGCAGAGTGCCAGAGGCTTTTTTTGGGGGGTCCCAAAATCATTTGGAACCCTCCCTCCCCCCAACCGCTAAGTCAACCCATACCAATCCTCTGCTGACTTTGCCCAACCCATACACACTATACCTACCTCTTTTGTGGTCATATTTATGGATGAATTCCTCAAAGCATGCAGGTGAAAGGTCCTGCCTGAATACTTTCAAATGGTACTGTTTAAAGTTTTGTTCTCCTATTATCTTGATAGGTAATTGCAGAATGTAAAAATGTGCTTCAATTTGTACAGTGTGTATTCAAATTTTTGTATTATGACACTTCTTACCTGTCCAGTGGGCTGCCAATAGTGTAAAATAAGGAGGGGCTGGCCAAAGAAACACACATTATTTATTCATTCAGCTCTCAATGAAGTGGAGAGGGTTACCTGTCCAAAACATCTCCCCCCCCCTAAAATTTTTACAATGGGCCTTCAGAGGGGGTGAGGAATCTGATAAGTGGACCTTATATTTTTGTCTTTAAGTACTCCTTAAAATAAATGTTATACTGATGTTGGCCAAGAATGTTTGTGTCTAATCTGCTTGAAATGTTATGTGCAAAAGTACTAATTTTTTTTTCTTGTTTGACTCCACAGTTTCCTTCAACGCCACAGGAATGGCAGACTGTGGCATCCCACTTTGGCCAGCGGTGGGACTTTCCCAACTGCGGAGGGGCAATAGATGGGAAACCCTTCCACATAGTCCCACCCCCCAACTCGGGGTCATACTGTTATAATTACAAGGGGTTTAATAGTATTGTGTTGTTGGCGGTGGTGTCAGCTATTTACGAGTTCCTGTATGTGGACGTGGGGAAAAATGGCCAGATGTCGAAGGGTGGAGTCATCCTCCACACAGAGTTTTACTGACAACTCCAGAATGTCAGCTTGGGCTTGCCACCTCCAGAAGAGAATGTGGAAGGACTCCCGTTCGTCTTCTTCGCGGATGAAGCATTTGCGCTGGGGGAACATCTTATGCGGCCCTTCCCCCAGAGGACCCTCACCCCGGACCAGAGGGTTTTTAATTACCGGCTGACCAGAGCCAGAAGAGTGGTGGAGAACGCTTTCGGGATAATGGCCAGCCGGTTCCGCCTATTTCTGACGCCAATCCACATGGCAGAATATAAACTCAACCATATTGTGCTTGCCTGCTGCATTATGCACAATTTCCTTTTTTCTGTTGGGACTGAGGCCAGCTTTTCTGATCCTTCAACCCTGACGGCACTTAAAGCTGGCCGTCCTGACTTGCCCCCCAAAGCGCCCGCGAAGTGAGACAAAAATATCTGGAGTACTTTGCGGGTAGGGGGAACATTGATATGCCACACAATCAAGAAACATTTTAAAAATAAATTTATTTTGGATAAACAGAAATAATTTTTCCTTGTATTTACTGCTTGTGTTTCTTTCTTTAGTGATTTTTTGGTAGTCACAAAAATGGCATGATTGTGGCAAATTAAAAAGCACTGTGGGAGTTATTTACTAAAGGAAAATCCACTTTGCACTCCAATGCACTGCAAAAGTGCAATTGAAACTGCAATGAAAGTGCACTTGTAGTGCAAAGTGGATTTGCCTTTAGTAAAAAAACCCCATTGTCACTGTAAACACCAACTTACTACAAAAAAACTGCTTTTGAGCATTGAAATAAGAAGCCACACATTGTTGAGTAGAAAACATTTTACTCAAAAGCACATTCACATTTTTTGAACAAACCAACATCTTTGTTGTATAACATTTTTTTGGTCACATTAGAAATAGCCTTTTTTTGATTCAACAGGCATGTTTCCAAACGAACATACACAACTCAGGAACTTACAAAGTTCAACTTTGACAAAGTGAAGGCAATATCAGACATTAGTATGTCCAAACCGTGTTGATATTGCCTTCATCAGATGGGATGATGTCACCCCTGTAAAAACCACATTTTGAAGATACACACAAATTGGGATTCAAAATGGGGATTTCCCTCCTGATCCCATGCCTAATGTCAACATGTGGTAACTCCCATCAAGGGGGATCAATGGACGTGTTTTGGGGGTACAACCCCTTCCTCTCACCTACTTCAGTTGCGAGGAAGGTGTTGCACCCACAAAACACATACTTTGATATCCCATGATGGCAGATAGCACATGTTGACACACCTGTGTGCATCTTCAAAATTTGGCTTTTAAAATACCTTAAAACTTGTTTTTAAAAGCAATAATACACAATAAAACGGTACAATTTTGGTGTTTTATATTCTGCCTAAAACATCAATGATGTTCTTCATTTTTTGTTGAACATCATTGATGTTTTCCTTTATCTTCTCTAAATCACGATTGCACCTAATTATCTCCCCGATGACGATCTGGGCACTTTCACTTGTGAAATGAGATTCTTCTTCCACAACATCCACATCACCTAAAAATAAATAAAAAAAACACACCATGTATTATAAATATGCAGGCATACATCTATTACCTGAATCTGTGGTCTCAGACACTCACCTGTTGTGGTCACTATTTTGGCCACTTCATAAACCTCTCCCTCCTCATCCTCTGCTTGTGGTTTTGGGATTTCCCCTTCTTTCGGAGGTGGGGGGTCCCTGGTGACCTCTGATGTCCCAAGTATTTTCTCTCCTATGTGAATGAAAAAAAAAAATATACTTAGCACACGGATATTTAAAGGCAGAAATAGGAATATGAAACATTGCTTGGAAGTGTTGTACAATTGTCTGTTTTGGCAGAGTTCCAAGCTGAAGAATTTTTTATTTCCTTTCTAAAGCTGGAATACTTACCTTTTTTGTACAATTTTCACACATGGAGACACCCCTAGTATCCACTGGAGCACCTGTGTGGGACACCCTTAAAAGGCTGTTCTGGTGTCCCACACTAGTGCTCCTGCATCCAGATGTGTAAACAGCTGCTGAGTGTCCTCTCCTTACACTGAATCAAGTTTCCATTTCATTCTAGTTACAAACCCACGTAGACAACAAACTTCTTTTAATACAAATAGGCCTTAACAAATGTTGTTAACCTGTATCTGCCAAAAACATCTTATAAGTGGGCGAACGAACGGTGTTTCCTTTCCGATGTTTCGATTACTGTGTCCATGAACATGAAAGTTGCCATTTTAAAATGTACAACAGTAATGAAAAGCACATGGAGCAGTATGCATGTAATAATAATAATAGGAACACATGACAACTACTTACGTTTTTGAAGAACTCTCTTGATCCTTCTGTATTGATCCTGCTCCCTCAATTTCAGGTCTGACCAGCGTTTTTTTCTCAATTGATCCTTGGATCGTCGTACCCCAAAATTCCTGTGCAGACTTTTAATAACTTGTCCACCATCTCCACCATCTCTTCAAAGGACATATTTGAGGCCTTAAATCTCCTCCGGGATCGGGACGTTCGTGGCTCTGGGCTTTCGTTGTTGCTGCTCTCCTCTGCATGCACCTGCTGTGTCTCCGCCATGTTCTCTACCCACTGAACCGAAAGAGAAGGGGTGGGGAATAGACTAGATAGAATGTTAGGGGTGGGCGGAGTTTCACACTTGTGCAGTGTATATACGGTGGACGGTGTATCGGAAGCGACAATCGTTATAACGAAGGTACAATTTGAACTTGGTGCATCAGTGCTGCTTCTAGATTGAGGCCTATATTGGGTCAAGATTAAAAGGGTTTAACCTGACATTAGGGTCTGTCTTGTGTTGTGGGCCTTGCAGAGAAAATGGATGAGTTCAAAGACCACAGCTTTTTACCAATATTCATAGACAAGTACAGGGAGCTGCCCTATCTGTGGCAGGTCAAACACCCGCATTATAATAACAAAATAAAGAGGCAGGCAGCGCTGGAGAAACTGCTGGAGTTGGTGAAGCTGCAGGTCCCCACGGCAGACATCACCTATTTAAAAAAAAAACTGGTGGCCTGAGGAGCAAATATAATCGTGAGCGTACTAACGTCCAGAAATCCATGAGAACAGGAGCTTCAGCGGATGACATTTATGTACCCAGGCTGTGGTATTATGACAGACTTCATTTTCTGGCAGACCAGACTGAAGTCAGGGAATCCCTCTCAACCCCACCTTCCAGGCATCCTTACACCCCAGCTGAGGCTTTCAATGTCCACCCTGGGCCTTCCAGCCAGGAAGAAGTGGAGGAGCCCAGCTTGAGCCATGTATAGCATTGTTCAACATATTTCTTGTCGTAAAATAAATTATGTTAACTAGATGTTATTATTGATCACTAATTGCTGATTTAATAAAGTGTTTTATATATCAATAGACAGTAGTGGCCAAAAATGTAAGGGACAAGAATGAAAAATGCTGGGGTCAGAATGATAGTCTTTTCTATTTATTAACATTCAATTTGCAACAGTCATGAGCTGAAAATTGTGACTGATGAACAATAAACTAAAACTATGTCCCTTTTTTATACACAGAAAAGCCTCAGCCAGGAGGAGGCTGTAGAATGTGGCAGCCAGGAGGTGGCGGGGGAATGTGGCAGCCAGGAGGTGGTGGGGGTAAGTGGCAGCCAGGAGGTGGTCATGCCCAGTAGGAGCCTCACAGAATCTCAGGTCCCTCCCCTCTGTCTTCAAACCAAAAGGGCCAGGAAGGGAAGTAACGTGGAGGAGGCAGCGCTCAGGCTGATTAGGGAGGCCCTCAAAGCAAACCCCACTCTGCAAGAGACCTTTACATGCATGTCTGCATACAAAATGCAGTAAATGGAGGAGGGCCAATGCCTCTTGTGTGAGGAAGTTATGGTCATCACCCAAAATAAGGGGTTGAGGGGCCAACTCACACCCAAAGCACACCTGTGTGAGTTGGACCATCCTCCTCCTGCCACACCTCCAACTCCACAGCCTGGAAGGAAGCGTGTAAGGAAGACAAAAAAGTGATGGCCTGGGTTCAGTCTGGTCTGGCAAAAGATGCAGGCTGTTGTATGACCACAGCCTGGGGACATACATGTCATCTGTTGCTATTCCTGATCTCTTGCAGTCCTGGACCGGATTGTGCTCACTATTATATAGACTCCTCAGGCCACCAATTTTGGCTGGCAAATAGTTGATGTGTGCCCTGGGGTACAAAGGCTTCGCTAATTTCAGCAGTTTCTCCAGCGTTGCTTTCCTCTTTATTTTGTTATGACCCCCTAATAAATGGATATTTTTTTTCAGAAATACTTGCCTATGTGTTTTACTTCAAAAAGGACAGTTTGTTTGTGAGTAGGCAGGTACATTTCAAAAATACAACGTCAAATTAACAAGGGACACCAACCAACCTCCTTGAGATTAAAAAATACAAGATAATAATGGTGTTGTGGTAACTTGACACACAAAACAAGAAAAAATATTAGGGCGATCACTATAAAAAATAAATAAATAAAATAGTAGATCTTGATTGAAAAACAAAAAATAAAAAAACAATAAATTATAAACATTATTATGGAGATCTGACGAAAAAAAAAAAATAATATGATTCATGAGATCACTAAAAATAATAAAGAAATCAGGTTGTCGGAACTCTATGTGAATATGAGCAGCAAAACAACTTCATTATTCTAGCATTATAAAGAAGAAAAGAATATGCTGCATTAAATTATTTAAAAAATTGCAGTGTGACGAATGTGCTATCTCCATTACGAATGCTAGTTTTAGCAGACCGAGCGCTTCCACCTAGTAATTTATTCTGAGCATGCGGGGCACTTTGTGCATCGGAATTGTGTAAACACGATCGGAATTTACGAGAACGGATTTTGTTGTCGTAAAATTATGAACCAGCGCTCAAATTTTGTGTGAGGGAAATTCTGATGGAACATGTCCGATGGAGCCTACGCTCAGTCGGAATTTCCGACAAAAAGCTCCCATAGAACATTTTCCATTGGAAAATCTGACTGTGTGTACGGGGCATAACAGTATTCTAGCGCCACCAAAACCAAAGGCCCAATTTTTCTGCCCCTGTTTAACAGGGGCATGTAATAACAATTTTTGATCTAATATTTCACAGCAGGGCCCATTCCTGCACCCAACAAGAGTATCTGTGAGGGGTTACAGTGTTGTGGCACCACTACCACCCAAGCCCCAATTTTTCTACCCCTTGATTAACAGAGGCATGTAATTGCAATTTTTTGTATAATATTTTATAGTAGGGCCTGTTCCTGCCCCCAACAAGAGTAACTGTGAGGGCTTACAGTATTCTGGTACCACCAACACCTAAGGCCCAGTTTTTCTGCAGAGTATATAGGGCAGGCCGTATAGTATATATACTGCTGTTCAGAATTTATAGTGCCTGGGGGACCTCCACGCCATTTTTTAAAACATTTTGATGCGGGGTTCCCCTTCATATCCACACAAGACCTGAAGGGCCTGGTATTGATTTTGGGGGGGACATCCACGCCATCTTTTTTTTTGGTATTTTTATCTATATTGCCAGGATCCGACAATACATTTACAGCCGCGAGCAGTTTTAAATGACATTTTTTCCTTTAGAAATGTCATTTTGCTGTGGCACTGTTATAAACATGGGAAAGATGTGCTACTTTACAGGCACACTAAGGACACCCCCCAGACACGATATTTAAAGAAATATTTATTTTTTATTGTAAAAAAAATTACATAGGGGTTCCCCTCAAAATCCCTACCAGACCTTTCAGGTCTGGTAGGGATTTTAAGGAGAACCCCGCACCAAAATTTTGAAAAAAATGGCGTGGGGGTCCCCCCAAAAATCCATACCAGACCCTTATCCGAGCATGCAACCTGGCAGGAAAAGGGGGGGACGAGAAAGCCATGGGGAAGTCCCTGTGCGTCAGAGGGGGGTGGGGTCACCTAGGAATGTCACTGTGTGGACCCACCCTCAGTTTATATAAGAACTGTCAAAGCAAAGATGCATCATACGGCGGGTGCCTCCCATGGAGGTAGGTCAGTCGCGGCTTTGTTTTTCTTTTTCTTTTTCGGTCCGTCGGTGGAGTGAGAGAAGAAGATGAATGGACCTTCTGGGACATTTTTATTTTTTTATTTTTTAATAAAGGACTTGTCCCCAATCTGTTTCATGTCTTTTTTAACATTTTGACACTTTTTTTGTGCAAATGTACAAATGTACCCCGTTACCATTTCACACAGGGGGGAGGCTAGGATTTGGGGGTCCCCTTGTTAAAGGGGGCTTCCAGATTCCGATAAGCCCCCCGCCCGCAGACCCCCACAACCACCGGGCAAGGGTTGTGGGGATGAGGCCCTTGTCCCCATCAAAATGGGGACAAGGTGATTTGGGGGGCTACCCAAAAGCATCCTCCCCATGTTGAGAGCATGTGGCCTGGTACGGTTCAGGAGGGGGGGCGCTCTCTCGTCCCCCCCCCTTTTCCTGCAGCCTGCCAGGTTGCATGCTCGGATAAAGGGCTGGTATGGATTTTGAGGGGGACCCCTACGCCATTTTTTTTTTAAATTGGCGCGGGGTTCCCCTTAATATCCATACCAGACCTGAAGGGCCTGGTATGGAATTTGGAGGAACCCCACACAATTTTTTTTTTTAATTTTGGTTCGGGGTTCCCCTTAATATTCATACCAGACCCAAAGGACCTGGTAATGGACTGGGGGGATCCCATGCCATTTTTTTCAATGACTTTTATCTGTATTGCCAAGACCCGACAATTCACTATAGCTGCTATTACTTTTAAATGACTTTATTTCTTTAGAAATGTAATTTTGTGCAGGGACTGTTCTAAACAGGGGAAAAATGCGTCACTTTACAGGCATACTATAGACACCCCCCAGGTATGAAATTTAAAGGAATATTTCACTTTTATTGTTTCACTTTAAGCATTATTAAATTAACTGCTCCCGAAAAAACGGCCGTTTTTAAAACTTTTTTTTGCATTGATACATGTCCCCTGGGGCAGGACCCAGGTCCCCAAACACTTTTTATGAAAATAACTTGCATAGTAACCCTTAAAATTAGCACTTTTGATTTTTCACGTTCGTGTCCCATAGACTTTAATGGTATTCGCGTGTTCAAACAAATGTTTTGCCTGTTCGTATGTTCCGCTGCGAACCAAACCAGGGGATGTTCGGCTCATCCCTAATGATAACTATGACACACCTTAGTGTTGTGGATTGCTGTATTCGTGGCTGTACTATGTCATCTATACACAAGATGGCAGTATGGAGGGAATTTCCGTTTTGGTTTGAGGTGTTTTGTATGCCATATTTACGTCGGCCACATGATGGTAGCAGTCTCATGTTTTGTTTCTTGTATTCCTATTTTGTTGTATTTAATCTGGTTTGCTGGCTCGTGGTGGGACAGGGTGGTGTTTGTGTGTCCTGTCGCCCCTCTTCCCCTCTTCCTTCTGCTGTCTAAAGTGGGGTGGATGGGATTGTGGTGGTGGATAGGCGTTGGATGGCCTCGGCCGTGCATGTTATCCTTACTGTGCATGCAATGATCCAGTGGTGCATGCGCGAACCAGCAGCGCATGCACCAGCTCAGCTGTGCCATCTCTATCGCATTATTATGCTGGAGGCAGGCATTATAGTGGCGGCGTTTTGGCGTGAATTCCACCCTATTTATACAGGATGTTGTCAGTATCTCTGCCTGTGGGTCAATATATGAAGGTACTTTGGTGAGCAGCAGCCTTTTTTAGCCTGGATTCTGTGGTATTTGGAACATACTGTAAGTCTAGTGGAGCTTGCTTCATAAGACATTTGAAGGTATGGTGGTTATTAAACTTTATTTTAGCTTCCCCACAATGGCATATGTGAGGTTTGTCCTCAAGGTCACTTATGCGGCTCCCAGCTGCCGTAGTTCTCTCTGATTTTTTTTGTAAGTCTTGCCGCAGACGGGAGACCTCCTCAGTTGGGCCACCCAGTCTATTCTTCAACGTGTTCACAGACGCAGTGCAATTAATTACTGCCCGCAATATTTGGCCAAATGTGGGCTGTTCGTCTCCCTCTGTTAGCTCCTCTGAATCTGCCTTGTGAGCACTATCTGGGATAGAGATGTCTTCAGCCTCAGGCTCTGGCTCCTGCACTGGGTCAGCAGCACTCGCCTTCTCACCCATGCAGCACTATCCCTGCACCTCTGACATATTTAGTATTACAGGATATCCTCTAGGTTGTCTCTCCCTGCAGGGTGTGATGATGACCTACCCGCTCTGGTGCCTGCATCCTTGCACTTCTCTGTGCCTCTTGATGTCCTCTGAGGCAAGGCTGCAGCTGCGCCATTTTGAATTTCCCCTGCCGTCGCTTCTTCCTTGTTTTTGCGGGTCATTTTGAACCGAACCCAGGAGTGTGTAGTACCACTGGATTTCAGAGGGTCTGCTGAATCAGGCTTGTGCCGCTAAACTGCTGGAGAAGCAAGAGCAGGTGCTGCTCATGTGCCCAGTCCAGCCACGCCCCAAGAATACATTTTTAACAAATGCTTTGTACTTTGTAACATGCTTGCCTTGGAAACTACAGCATGGCACTGCATGCTATTCTAAAGTCTATGATCTACCATAGTGGTTCCCAACCTTATTTCAAGTAACCCAAACATGTTTTAAGACTTTCCCATAGATAAAGTAGATGTCATGAATACCAAACCATTGTCATTGAAATAAAGCACCTATGCAAAGTGAAGGAAACACAAACGGTACCTT
Source organism: Aquarana catesbeiana (assembly GCF_042186555.1). Lineage (NCBI taxonomy): Eukaryota > Metazoa > Chordata > Amphibia > Anura > Ranidae > Aquarana > Aquarana catesbeiana. The sequence continues at coordinate 537,706,758 of NC_133324.1, read as the reverse complement.
TGACCCCCAGCCCTATATAATTTTAAATATGATGTAGGTTAAAAAGCAAGGGTCCTAACACAGAATCTTTGAATATGCTACCAACAACTTTAGACCTAGGGTTAAACTCAAGATTCAATCCAAACACACATATATATATATATATATATATATATATATATATATATATATATATATATATATATATATATATAATGACAACTTCATTCTATCAATGATTGTTAGGGAAGTGGTGGGTGCCCACACCTGCCATGTCCTATGAAACCATTGATTTCACCCAGATTTATTTATTGGCCAGAAATCACTGGGCATTTAACAAAGGAGTGAAGATAATGCTGACATCACTGAGAAAATTTGGCCCCATTGTCAATGGCATCATCTTGGACACCCTTCCCCTTTGTTACATTTACCAGTGGGCTTGGGAGATCTTATTTAAATCAGGTAGGTGACATGATCTTAAAGTGGTTATAAAGGCATATTGTTTTTTACCTTAATGCTTTCCCTGCATTAAGGTAAAAAAAACGTTCCTATAACGCTTCTTCTTCCCCACCTATCCCTAAACACTTACCCTACACTACTTCTGATCCAGAGCTGTCCCCACTGGCAGCCCTGTACACTTCTCTTTCTGCTCACAGACTTTATGAGGGCAGTAGGAGTCGTAGGCTCCTGCCGCTGTCAGTCAAATCCTGTGAGGAGGGAGCAGGGCCAAGCTGAGCTGTGTGTGTCTATGGACAGACACATAGCTCGGTTCAGGAGTGCACCCGTACATGCTATGGAACCAGGCTTGCTATGGGGGAACTCAGAAGAAAGGAGGAGCAGAGAGCGCCAGCAGGGGACAACCAAAAAAGAGGTAAGGGACCGCTCTGTGTAATGCTATTGCACAGAGCAGGTAAGTATAAACCTCTATTTTATTTTAATAAAGAAAAAAAAAGTGAATTTAATATCACTTTAAAGGGTGTTTCCAGATTCTGAAAAGCCCCCCTACTCACAGACCCCCACGACCCTTGGATAGCTATCTGGTGGTGGGGGGGGTTGCACATTTTTGTTTTTTGCATGGGGTTCCACCTAAAATTCATACCAGGTCTGGTATATGTTTTCTGTTATCCCCCATCATCTAGGATAAGGGTCTTGTACAGATGAAGGGAAGCAAAGGAGAGCTCTCATTTACCAGCAACATAAGCTTTTTACAGTGCTGCGAAAAAGTATTTGCCCCCTCCTGATTTTTTTTTTATGTTTTGCATATTTGTCACACATTAAATAGTTACATAGTTGGTGAGGTTGAATAAAGACAATAATCCATCCAGTTCAACCTGTGTGGGTGCGTGTCAGGGGTGGGCTCAGCCCTTCCTTCTCAAATAGGGAGAAGGGGCTGTAGGCATAAAGCCTGGGGATTTTAAAGGTGTCGATAACAAAGATTATAACAATCAATTCAAATTGTGTTGGAAATAAAAAAAGGAATTTTTTATTACAATTTAGATTAAAAAAAGCCTATCAATAGGCCATACATTATACAACATTGTCCAAACAGTTTTTTCATAAAGTGCAAATAACAATTTATGATACAAATACCACATATAGTCTCGACATGTTTCGCTCAGTGGAGCTTCTTCGGGAGATCGTGTGGTATTATTTTTTAAAAAACTGAAATTAATATAAAGAGAAAAGACATCAGTACAAAATAACATATAAACGCATATTTGTAGTGGAAATAAATCTTGCAGATCAATATATCAATTTTTTTTTTTTTATACCAGTTAAATGTAAACCAATATAAATAATGACCTTTATAAATTTAAATGCCATACTGATATATTGATCTGCAAGATTTATTTCTACTACAAATATGCGTTTATATGTTATTTTGTACTGATGTCTTTTCTCTTTATATTAATTTCAGTTTTTTAAAAAATAATACCACACGATCTCCCGAAGAAGCTCCACTGAGCGAAACATGTCGAGACTATATGTGGTATTTGTATCATAAATTGTTATTTGCACTTTATGAAAAAACTGTTTGGACAATGTTGTATAATGTATGGCCTATTGATAGGCTCTTTTTAATCTAAATTGTAATAAAAAATTCCTTTTTTTATTTCCAACACAATTTGAATTGTTATAATCTTTGTTATCGACACCTTTAAAATCCCCAGGCTTTATGCCTACAGCCCCTTCTCCCTATTTCTACTATATATGGGATGTGGTGTCTTATTTGTTGGTCCTTCTTGTTTCCTTCTTTCATCATACCCTTCCTTCTCAAAGCTGGCCGCTCAGCTGTCGGCTATTTGCCAGCTCCTCTGTCTCCACAGTGACACACCTGTTGATGATATCCTGCTCGTCAGTCCTGCCTACTTAAGCCATCCAGTCCAGATGATCTCTGCCTTCGCCTTGGTCACATCTCTAGAGACGCTCTCCTTTGTTCCTGTTAAAGACTTGCTTGGCTGACATTCCTTCTGGCTCCAGATCCTGCTTGCTGTTCTACTACGCTCATCTCTAGCTCCCTGACGTTTGGGTTGTCTAACTATCCATTCTGGTTCCTGAACTCTGGCTATGTTTTGACTACGTTTACTCTGCTTACCTTTTTTTATTATTATTAACCACTTCAATACCCACGTATTGTCAAATGACGGCCACAGATGGGATCTCCCATCCTGGGTGGCCATCATATGACGTCCTGGGCTTCCCAGCCGTCTCGGGACCCGGTGCGTGTGCCTGGCGGCCGCGATGTCCGCCGGGCACCCGCGATTGCCCGTTAACCGAGCAGGACCGTGGATCTGTGTGTGTAAACACACAGATCCACGTCCTGACAGGTGAGAGGAGACCGATCTGTGTTCCCAGTACAGAGGAACACCGATCGGTCTCCTCCCCTTGTGAGTCCCCACCCCCTACAGTTAGAATCACTCCCCTTGGAAACACATTTAACCCCTCGTGTCCCCCTAGTGGTTAACCCCTTCCCTGCCTGTCACATTTATACAGTAATCCATGCAATTTTATAGCATTGATCGCTGTATAAATGTGAATGGTCCCAAAAATGTGTCAAAAGTGTCCGATGTGTCCACCATAATGTCGCAGTCATGAAAAAAATCACAGATAGCCGCCATTACTAGTAAAAAAAAAAAAAAAAAATAAAATCTTTTAAAAAATGCCATAAATCTATCCCATATTTTGTAGATTCTATAACGTTTGCGCAAACCAATCAGTATACGCTTATTGCGATTTTTTTACCAAACATATGTAGAAGAATATATATCGGCCTAAACTGAGGAAAAAATTTGTTTTTTTAAAAAAATTGGGATATTTATTATAGCAAAAAGTATAAAATATTGTGTTTTTTTCAAAATTGTCGCTCTTCTTTTGTTTATAGCGCAAAAAATAAAAACCGCAGAGGTGATCAAATACCACCAAAAGAAAGCTCTATCTGTGGGGAAAAAAGGACGCCAATTTTGTTTGGGTACAGCATCGCACGACCGCGCAATTGTCGTTTAAAGTGCGACAGCACTGAAAACTAAAAATTGGTCTGGGAAGGAAGGGGGTGAAAATGCCCTGTATTATACCGGTTAAACAAGTGTGATTTAACTGTACTTCTGTTTCAGTCTGATTCATGGTTTCTGTCTGTAGGCAAAGGCCATGAATTCAGAAGATGCAGTCAATCCACTTGTTGGCAATATTTTTTCCAGTTTGGAAGAGCAGGATCACTGCATGGATCAGTTTGCCATGGCGTTACAAACGCTCCTGAGTCGCACGGCTCACCTGGAATCTCCCACTGTGGCTGCTCTGGTACAACCTGTGTTGCAGGCCATCCCTGCTGCTGCTCCAGTCTCTGTGCAGGCACCCGTCTCGAGTATTATCTCTATAAGAGTTATGTCTGGTTCCGCTCTGCTTCCCCAGTGATTTGGGGGCGATCCAATCCAATGCAGAGGTTTTCTCAACCACTTTGAGATATACTTTGAGATGCTGCCCCAGGCATTTCCCACGGACAGAAGCAAAATAGATTTTGTGATATCTTTGCTTTCTGAGAGAGCCTTGACCTGAGCAAACCCTTTATGGTTTATTTACGAGCTTGTTGAGCGTACTATCTGGTAAGCATGTATTTTTAATGGTGGAGGATCACTGCGAGGGGTGTTTTTCCCACTTTCCACTTTTATACACTGATCCCTATGAAGAGCTATTCGGGGACTCTTCCCATCTCCTTAGAAGATTTTCTTTTCCGGTCCTGGGACTTTGTTGCTTATGTATTTATTTTTCACTATTTTGTGCTTTTGGCATTTTTTTGATTCATATGCACTTGTATTGATTGTTAATAATTGGTCTTGTTGTGTCATATAATTTTTGTATGATTCCATATATACTTTCACATTCAATTTGGTGTCCTTTCACATATACCCTATCACACATCATGACGATATGCATTCTTGTGGCTACTTTTCCAAGAAATTGTCACCTGCGGAGTGCATTTACGAGATTGGTGACAGAGAGCTGTTAGCAATCATTTTAGCCCTGAAAGAATGGTCCTTGAAGGCACCACTGTGCCGGTTCTCGTTCTTACTGACCATAAGAATCTCACGTTCTTGTCTGAGGCTAAATGCCTCTCTCCCAGAAGGGTGCAATGGGCTCTTTTCTTGTTTAGTTTCAATTACATTGTTTCATTCTTACCCGGTACTAAGAATGTAAGGGCTGACGCTTTGTCACCACAATTTTCCTCCACTTCCAAGATGGAGTCATTTCCGGTTCCTGTGATTCCTCCTGATCGTATTCTGGCTACGGTTCGCACCAGTCTCACTTCTCCTTTGGGTGACAAAATTCTTGCTGCTCAGGTCCATGCTCCCCCTGAGAAACCTTGTGACTGCTGCTTTGTCCCAGAGAGTTTCCATACTGCCGTGCTCCAGACTTACCATTCTCCCAAGGCTGCTGGCCACCCTGGGAAGAATCAACTCTTTTGGGCCTCTTCCCAACAATTCTGGTGGCCTAGTCTACGTGCTGATGTAACCGCCTTTGTAGCTGCCTGCTCCGTTTGTGCTCAGAGTAAGACTCCCCGACACCCATACCCAATGGAGAGAGGCCCTGGACCCACCTGTCTATGGGTTTCATTGTGGAGTTACCCAACTCCCAGGGCAATGCAGTTATCCTTATGGTGGCTGACCAGTTCTCGAAAATGTCCCATTGTATTCCACTTAAGAAGTTACCCACTTCTAAGGAACTGGCGATTTGGTGATTAAATACCAACAAAACAAAGCTCTGTCTATCTAAAAAAAAATATTAAAAATTTCATATGGGTACAGTGTAGCATGACCACGCAAATGTCATTCAAAGAGTGACCGCACTAAAAGCTGAAAATTGGCCTGGGCAGGAAGAGGGTTTAAAGGGGTTGTAAACCCTCACGGTTTTTCACCTTAATGCATTCTATGAACACTCGTGGATAAATTCTGGGATACAGTGTAACATATTTTTCCACAATTTTACACATAGTCTTAAAGGGACATTGCAACACTTTATTTTTGCTTACATGTGTTATTTACTGTACACATTGTATTATTGTATTTGAATAAGAGTGTTGTTGCAAATTATTAATTTCATACTAATTATACAGCGTGTAAAATAATTGTTTTGTGTAGGCATTTGTTTATTCATAAGGATTGTGTACACTCTCAGGGGTAGGCAACCATAAAGAGGTGGAGATCTACCTGAACAACATGGGAGAAGTCAAAGATCACCGGGCACAGTGTCGCCCAGTGTCTCCTCCTCACACCTGATTTAAACCTCTAGTTGCTGTACTACCGTGTTGCGATTGCGTGCATTGCATGGCAATCAAGGGTTTAAATCAGGTGGTGAGGAGACAACATAGCTCTTCTTCACCACCTGTCAAACACACTTGGATCACTTTTCAGAGGAGCTGCCGTGCCTGCTGCACTTGTGAATGAGCCTTAAGCCCCTGTTCACATTGGTACGATTTGACATGCTAAAAGGTAGAGATTGGGGGCAATAAAACCAAAAAAGCCAGCACTACAGAGGAGGCATCGGCTTATGCGACTCTTGCTCCCTACTACAGCTCCAACTTTACAAGTAGTCCCTCTACATTGCACTCTATTTGATGCTCTGGAATGGCGGGTCTGCAAGCCCAGACCGCCATCTATCAGTCACCTGTCCACGATCTACTGGCTGCTGACCCCAGATCTACACAAACGCACTGTCAGAAACCATGAATCAGACTGAGACAGAAGTACAGTTAAATCACACTTGTTTAACAATAATAAAAAAGGTAAACAGAGTAAACGTAGTCAAAGCATAGCCAGAGTTCAGGAACCGGAATGGATAGTCAGACAAGCCAAAACATCAGGGAGCCAGAGATGAGTGTAGTAAAACAGCAAGCAGGATCTGGAGCCAGAAGGAATGCCAGCCAAGCAAATCTTTAAGGAACACAGGAGAGCGTCTCTAGAGATGTGATCAAGGATAAGGCAGAGATCAGCTGGACTGGATGGCTTAAGTAGGCAGGACTGACGAGCAGGATATCATCAACAGGTGAGTCACTGTAGAGAGATAGGAGCTGGCAATTAGCTGACAGCTGAGCGGCCAGTTTAGAAAAGGAAGGGCAGAGCCCAGCCCTGACAGTACCCCCTCCTTAATGACCCCATCCCTCAGTGGACCACCAGGCTTGAGGGTAAAACATCTATGGAAATCATGGAGGAGGACAGGGGCATGTACGTCTGAGGATAAGACCCAAGAGCGTTCCTCTGGACCGTACCCTTTCCAATGTACCAGGAACTGTATGAGCCCACGGAACCTACGGGAGACAACAATGGACTGTACTTCATACTCCTCATGGTTCCCAACATGTACAGGGTGAGGACGAGGCACCGAGGTGGTAAAGCGGTTGCAGACCAAAGGTTTTAATAAGGAGACATGAAATACATTCAAAATATGCATAATAGAAGGAAGGTCTAATGCGTAAGCCACTGGGTTAATCCTGCAAAGAATAAGGAAAGGCCCAATAAACCGAGGTGCGAATTTCAGAGAGGGAACACAAAGTCGGAGGTTGCGAGATGACAGCCAGACCCTGTCCCCAACCTGGTTGGAAGGCGCAGGCAGGCGTCTGTGGTCAGCATGGAGTCTGTACAAAATTACAACAGTAGGGTGGTTTGTAGCCCAATGCTTGAATGTCTGCCACCCTTCTTCCTGAAGTCATAGTTGTAAGAAATATCACCTTCAAGGTTACCTTCCATAAGGTTGAGGATTGGCTTACCAGGAAAGTAGACTGAGATAATAAGTCTAGAACAACCTGCAAGTCCCGTGGAGGAACATATGACCGTTCCAGAGGATGAATTCTAGTGTAGGCCCACAGGAACTGATGAACTAGGTGACGTGAGGGCCACCCAACTTCACTTTGGAAAGAAAACATTTGCACTTGGTGTTGGTTAAAGTTGCCATCAAATCCAGATCCGGAAATCCCCATTGATTGCATATCCAATGAAAGACTGATTGATCCAGGGATAGCTCATTGCTGTCCAGTCTTGTTACTCAGGTTATCTGCTAGGAAATTCTGAGGGGCTGGAATATAAACTGCTGAGAGGTGTGACAGGTTCCAACTCATAAATGGGTGACACTTTTGCCAGAAGTGAACAGCTCCAAGTTTCGCCCTGGCAACACACATAGGCGACTGCTGATTTGTTGTGCATGTGAGGGATCACACTAGTTCCCTGAATGTGGCTCCGAAATGTCTTTAGGGCTCGAAAGGCTGCTTTTAGCTTGGTCACATTGAAAACCTTGCGCTGGCTGTGGTCCCATCGGCCCTGAGTAAACAAGCCATTGCATTAAGCACCCCATTTGTACCGTATACAGAGGCATCCGATGTGACCACTAACGGTGGATCCGGAATTAGATGATGGCAATTGAGGAGATTCGACTGTTCCCTCCACCATGTGAGGGACTGCTTTTTGCTAGGGTTAGTCTTATCCTTTGATAAATAGAACGTCCATTGCCTGAGGAAGACTATCTGGAAAGCTTTCATCCAACAGTGAGCCCACTGGACCATCAGGATCATGGTGCATGGTGTCACCAGAAGCCTGAGGCATCGAGATGCTGCGAGGTAGGATAACCGTGACACCCACTCCAACCTGGAAATGAGAGCTGATGCCTTCCCTGGAGGAAGTTCCATTGTATTCTTGTTGGTGTCCAGGATTGCTCCTAGGAACAGCAATCTCTGGTTGGGGTCCAAATTTTTGCAGTGTCTGGACTAAGATTTCTCGATGGTTCAATAAGATCTGAGAATTCCAAGCCACCAAAAGGATATAGTCTAAGTAATGAAAGACTTGTAGGCCTTGCTTGCGCAAGATGACAATCACTGGGAGCAGAACTTTTGAAAACATTCTTGGTGAAGTGGAAAGGCCAAACGGCAAACATACAAACTGGAAGTGCTGGCCCAATACTACAAAATAAAGTTACTTGTGGAGCTAAGGATGTACAGGAACATTTAGGTATATGTCCTTCAGGTCGGGGGATAGCATCCAGTCATCCAGAGTGATAGCCAGGCCCCCCCCCCCAATTAATATGTAAATAAACCAGTTAGATTTGGAGCTGAGCAGACAGAAAGGTAGTGTATACAGGAAGTTGGTGGGACGGTCTGCCAGAAGCTGGAGCATTTTGGAGACGTTTTGAGTTGGACTGAGCAAAGAACCATAAAGGTCATTACATCTTAAACTCTAAGTTGGGTAACTTGTTTAGTTTACTTATTCCTTATATTTGTAGGCATATTTTTGTAAGCTAAGCTTCTTTGGTTTTACCGCAAGAACCTTAATAGATAAACGCAAAGCAAAACAGCTGTTAAGTAGGAGATAACTTTGGTTTGGCTAACTGAGCCACTGTAGCACTGAAATCTCTAAACCTGCTTGAGTACTGCTTTCTCTCGGGGTAACGGCGCTGTCTTGATCTCAGGATCTTGCAGGAGCATCCCTCATTTGCCACCTGTAACCTTGGGAATTGCAGATTCTAACTTGTTACCGAACAGTGCCATCCCATCAAATGGAATACGACACCAGTTTGACTTTGAAGAGGCGTCCGCCATTCAGGGTTTAAGCCATAAGGCCCTCCTTGCCATTACTGAGAAAAGCACGACTCTCACAGAGCCATGAAGGGAATCAACGGCTGCTTCGCCCCCAAAATCACCAGCGTATTTAATGTCAGTCAGTGACTTCAGTATTGAGAGAACTTCAGCACCGGCCCGTAGATCTGTTTCTGCCTTCTTGGCCCATGTCCTAATGGCTCTAGCCATTGAGGTAAGTGCTAAGACTGGTTTACAGGCACTACTAGCAGATGTGTAGACTTTCCTCATATCAGCATTCATCCTCCTATCGAGGGCATCCTTGAAAGACATGGCATCATCCATTGGCAGGGTTACCTGTCTGGCCAGTCTAATGACTGCTGCATCCACTAGAGGAGGTGTTTCTAGCGAGCGCACTTTCTCTTTCTTAAATAGGTACATTTTGCTGAATCTATTAGAAAGTGATGCGTTTCTGTCCACCTTTTTCCATTCCTCATGGATGAGATCCCTCACCTCCTCTATTAGAGGGAAGGAGAGTATTGATTTCCTCAGTTGTAGATAATATTTCCTAGTTTTAGGTGGCTGCACCATCTCCTCCCGATTGAGTGCTTCTCTGACCACTCTCACCAGTGGTTGTACTAGGGCAAAGTCAAACCTGAGTAACAAATCATCTTCCACTGGAGATGCTTCTTCTGAAATGGATTCTGGTGATGGCTCCCTTGTGGACTCCCTGACGGTTTGTCTAATCAAAGAGGCTATGTCAGCCCTCTCTGCCTCCCTGTCTGTTGCTGCTTCCAGCAGACATGTCCAACACAGCATCTTCCCTGGAAGTGCAGTCTGACCGCATCCCAGACATAAGTAATCTCTGTGAGAGTCTTCCTGCCATGAGGACTCTGTGCTGGCCTTCCTGGCGGGCTTTAGAGTGAGCAGCTGACCTCTCAAGGCTTGAGCCTGGGCCAGGTCAGTGAGGGACCTCCTTGCTTCTGGAGGAGTGTTGCTGCTGATGAGGGCTGAAAAGATTGCAACCCATTAGACATGCGCTCTTTTTTTGAAAAAATAATATATACGTATATAAGGGAAGCTTACGGGCCGGTGCTGAAGTCCCCTCAATACTGAAGTCACTGACTGACATTAAACACACTGGTGATTTTGTGGGCGAAGCAGCCGTTGATTCCCTTCATGGCTCTGTGAGAGTCATGCTATTCTCAGTAATGCCAAGGAGAGCCTTATGGCTTAAACGCCTCTTCAAAGTCAAACTGGTGTCATATTCCATTTCATGGGATGGCACTGTTCGGTAACAAACTGTACCTACCTGACCCTCACATTAAGTTATGTGGCTGGTCTCTGTGAGAGCTCATCACTGATTCTAAGGGAAGCTATAAACAACAACCACTCAGCCACAGCAAAGAGCAAGGAAATGACTGCAAATTAAAGCAGACTGTTCCTACCTGTACCTTAGTAGAATCCTCTGTGGCGCGGACAGGCTTTCCACTACAGGAGGGAAGGATAATTAATGCTGTTGCAAGAAACAAATTGTTGGACACAAAGTGCATCAGGGACAGTAACTCACCTGGCACCCTGTGCCTCCACACTTCCTGTCTGCCCACTGTGTCCACCCGCCAGCTGCAGATAAAGGCTGGAGGAGCTGAAACCCCCCCAGCACTGACATGCCCTTGGTAATTGTCTGAGCCGCCGAGCTCCAGTCCGCCGATTCCAGCAAACCAGAAGTATCCCAGCCACCATCTTGTTCACCCCGCAGACAGGAAGTTCTCCGGGAGCCATCTTAGAGAGGGTCTGGCCGCCGGAAGTAGGCAATATGCCATCTTAAGAAAAGGGCAGCCGCCCAAACAAGCCACAACACAGACTGAAATACCAAAATTATGCATGTTTTAATCTGATAAATATACCAGCAGTGAGAAGGGCAACAAAGTGACACAAACCACAGGGTACCACGCGGGAGCCCCACGGGCATGCACTAACCTGAAGCTTGAAGCTGATGCCCCCCCTGAGACCAGTCGCCTGCACCCCCAATACCTGAAATATAGGGGGGAGGCCTTCCCCAAAAAGATGCTTTACAACCTGTACAGAAGGTAGCATTATCACAAGAGGGGCTGAACCTGTGCGGCTTGGCCAGATGAATCCGGAAAGGTGAGGCTAAAAATCCTAAAAAAAAATACAATAGCATAACTGGCTAAGCAGTGAGAAAAAAAAGGAGAAAGGATGCTACCTGTTGGGAGGTGACTCATTTATATAGTATAACCGGTCTGGAACTGGGCGGGGGCTACCTATGCATATATGCTGTCATGCTTGTGTCAGGAAAGGTATATGTTCTAAAATAGGGGAATGGCGCTGTTCACAAACTATAAAATCAAAAACCAACAAACCAAAATAACACCAAGAAAAATGAATGATGAATAATAATGTGTGTATGTGGACAAAAAAAAAATGTGAAGTGTGCACCGAAGTCCACAGCAAGTGCAATATTCTACATAAAACCCTACAAGCTATTCCACAACATACACAGCATAGGGTGTGGGTGTGCAGATCACCGGCATTAGTGAAAACATAAATAAAAATAAAAATAAAAAAGCGTGCATGTTGCAAATGTTAATAAAAAATACCATAAAAAATGTGTACATCAACATTTAAAAATACCACTCATGTGCTCAGTACCATGAAAAATGCATGCGAATGAACCAGATATAAATAAACATTAGTACCCCCTCTGACATGAATCGTGAGCACGAGGTGGGTATGTATTAGAAAAAAGATCAAAGAGAATTAATTGGTGATAATAAATAATGAGGTAAAAAAAACACCACATAAAAAATACAATGTAAGTGTATGTGCTGCAAACAATATCGCCCAATGAAAATTGTCCAATAAGTGGCGGAAGTTCCTCTCCACAGATGGTAAGTGTATTCAACAAATGTGTAATCCCCAACGAATATACAATGGTGATGTGTCCATGTCAAACAGGCCCAATCTTGTGCCCTCACTCACCAGAGAGCCCAACCCCTGCAGGGGTAAAGGGCATAGATAGATCCTGTGGCCGAAATCCTGGACGCCCGGAATCCCCCTCTCAGGTTCAGCGAGCTCCTTCCCTCTGAGTCCACAGTGTTCTTTAAGTAAGCATCCACCGGACAAAACCAATATGTATGGAGAAACAAGGAATCCTCATAGTGTAAGTCCGTAAAAACTCAAAAGTTTATTAGCCAAAAAGTATGTGAGTTAAAAATGGGAGCTGACAATACTCCTCTGACAAGCAAATCCAAATACGAATGGTATCCGGGGTAGCGAGGTGGCGGCGTGCGTTCCACCAACCTAACTACCGGAACCGGAAGTGCAGAGTAAAAGAACGTAGAAGCGACGTGTGCGCACCGTATGACCTAGCTTACGCGTTTCGTCATCAAGACATCATCTGAGGCGTGGAAAGGTATGTTTCAGCTCCCATTAGTTCTGATTATTAGCATTTAACCCTTGCAGTCTGTAATTTTCAGAATTTAGCTTTAAATTCCACTGCTCACCTCAAAATAATAAAAAAAAGTCTACATTCCCTTTTTCTTTTTTTACCTTTGCTTTTATTCTCTTTTCACTCCTTATTCTTCTTTTGTCTTGTCCTTTTGATAGATTTTTTTTTTTTTGCTAGAACAGATATGGCCTTGTACTACAGATTTTCTTTTGCTAAAGCAAAGTAGCCTTGGACTACATAATTCCATTTTAGTAGTACCTTCATGGACCCACGCCACTTACTAATGCTTCTGCCAAGCAGCAGCTACTTACTTTTTTATTTATTAAACACAATAAAAAGAAAACTATGATTTGTTGCTTATTGGAGTAATCCATCAAACTGAGTTCTAGGCAGATGAAAAGGTTTAGTGAATAGGTAAAGTTACCACTCTTTCAAAAATTTGTTGAGACAGCAGAAATTATCCTAAAAACAATAATGTTTGTCTGAAGGCAGGACAGAATTACTTTTATTTCTGAGAGAAAAAAAAAATATTTTTGAAGCCTACCTTTGAGCCATTTTGAGTCATGTTTAAAACTTCGTAGGGCTGGACGTTCACCAAGACTTCGATAAAGGACAGCATCTATTGCAAGGAAATCTGTTACTGTAGCTGTAAAGAGCATTTCATCTAGGTAAAGGAAGAAAATATTATATTGGAGATTGAGCATAACGTAAAGTTCTTAGATGTACCTTGCTAGTGCAGTGTGATAGCTTTTCTATTGAAGTAAAAACAAGCAAAGTGTGCTGATCCACAACAACATGAACAGTAGACAAAAAATCCTGTCATTAGAAATCAACTTTAATTTGTATGTTTTGGAATGTTGGGGTTGTTTAGCTTAAGGCTAGTTTCATATCAAGGCAGTTGTGGCTTATGTGGTCTTCCGGCGTGTTTTGCAGTGCATTTTGTGTTTTAGAACACAGAATTTTGATGTGTTTTTGAATGCAGTTTTCATGCTTTTTGCATTTCTGTTTTGCTTCTCTTTAACAACTGTGAATAGCCGGTTGTTATGGAGCAGGTGGCTGCCACGTCTTTAGCAACCGATGTGTCATCAGCTGTCAGTGGGGTTCCGGGGTTCCCCGCTGACAGCTAAATGTAAAAGAAGGAAATGCCGGCAATAAATTTATATATAGATATATATATATATGTATATATATATAAAATTTGTTAAAAACTTTGTGCCCCCCCCCGATGCATACCAGGCCCTTAGGGTCTGGTATGGATTTTGAGGGGAACCTCACTGCAAAATTTAAAATAAAAAAAATGGCGTGGGGGTCCCTCACAAAATCCATACAGGACCCTTATCTGAGCATGCAGCCCGGCAGATCAGGAAAAGGAGGAGATGAGCATCCCCCCTTCCAAGCAATATCAGGCCACATGCCCTCAACATGGGGGGGTGCTTTGGGGACAGGGGCCATTTCCCCACAACCCTGACCAGTGGTTGTGAGGGTTTGCGGCAGGGGGCTTATCAGAATCTGGAAGCTCCCTTTAACAAGGGGGCCCCCAGATCCCAGCCCCCTATGTGAATGAGTATTACATACATATTACCCCCTACTCACCAAAAAAAAATGACAGTAAGCAGTTTTTGACAATTCCTTTATTAAAAAAAATTATAAAATGTCCCCTGAAGTAAATCCATCACCACTGCTCCCACCGCCATCGCCAACCCAAACAGAGGGGCATGCCGGCCTGACTAAGTCATTTAAAAAAAAAAATTGGCGTAGGATTCTCCTCAAAATCCATACTAGATTCAAAGGGCCTGGTATGGGGGGGGCATGGCATTTTTGCAATTTTTTTTTTTACATTCAGCTGATGACTCATCGGTTGTTATGCCCCGTACACAGTCGGATTTTCAGACGGAAAATGTGTGATAGGACCTTTTTGTCGGAAATTCCGACCGTGTGTAGGCTCCATCACACATTCCATCACACATTTTCATTTTCCATTGGATTTTCCGACACACAAAGTTTGAGAGCAGGCTATGAAATTTTCCGACAACAAAATCTGTTGTCGGAATTTCCGATCGTGTGTACATAAATCCAAAGCACAAAGTGCCACGCATGCTCAGAATAAATAAAGAGATGAAAGCTATTGGCTACTGGCCCGTTTATAGTCCCGACGTACGTGTTTTACGCCACCGCGTTCAGAATGATCGGATTTTCCGACAACTTTGTGTGACCGTGTGTATGCAAGACAAGTTTGAGCCAACATCCGTCGGAAAAAATCCTAGGATTTTGTTGTCGGAATGTCCGATCAATGTCCGACCGTGTGTATGGGGCATAAAGCTATTCACAATTTGTTATTCAGAAACCCCCTCCCCCTGCAAAGTGAAAATAGAATTGCATCAAATACACAGGTCCAATGAAGTCTATTACACACAAAATGCAATCTGCTGTGGGAAAAAAGTCCCTGACCCTTTCCAAAAATGCAGCCACTGAAAAACACATAGATGTGAACATATACCATAGGAAACCATGTTAAATGTATTTTCCAGCATTTGTAAGGGCAGGGTCTGCAGTGGGCACACACTGCAGGGCTGCTGTTCTGACAAAATAGGCAACTCAGCAGAATATCGAACCATGTCACTTCCGGTTTAATAAAACCAACAATAATTGCAGTTTTTGGCGAATTCGTGTTTGGACACAACAGCAGCAACCGAATGCAGTCAGGTAAAGGAACATTTGGGTGTTTTCACAGCACAGCGGCTAATGGGGATGAAGTTGTCGCTGCCTTGGAGGTGGCCATTTTGTTGGTTAGTGTTGGAGCGGAGTAACAATCTCTGCTCATAATACCGTGCGCTGGACTGCATTCTGTTGTCGCTCTTGTGTCAAAACACGTATTCCTCAGTGAAGCTACTTCATAGAAATCTGCAATTAATCGCTTGCACAATCTCGCGAACCGTCATAGCTGTACGTCGCCTCCTTTAAGCGGGATAGCAGGCACACGCGCCGCCGGAGCAGTGCTGATGCCCACTGCACTGCGGGGGTGCCGATGCTCGTGGCCGATGAGCGATTGCGGGCACAAGAAGCAGAACAGGGACATGTGTTTGTAAACACACAAATCCCTGTTCTGTTCTGTGAGGATAGACAGATAGTGAGTTCCTAATAGCTATGAATCACGATCTGTCATTTCCTCTAGGTCAATCCCCTCCCCCCACAGTTAGAAACACACACAGGGAACACAACCCCTTGATTGCCCCCTAGTGGTAACCCCTTCCCTGCCAGTGACATTTTTACAGTAATCAGTGCATTTTTATAGCACTGATCGCTGTATAAATGCCAATGGTCCCAAAAATGTGTCTGATGTGTCTGATGTGTCCACCATAATGTCACCGCCATTACTAGTAAAAAATAAATAAACCCGGACCCACCTCTAAGTGCTTTAGGGGATGCGGCCAAGTGGGATCCACCTATCACATATGGTGGACATGCCCCAAGGTCAGGAGATTTTGGATCAGGGTTTACAATTTTATATATACCCTTACCCAGATTATCCTGACGAAATCAGCAAAACACGCACTCCTGGGTGGCAGGATAGCGGAAGCCTCCAGATTCCACAGACGACTTCTTACATTCATATTCATTTCAGCTAAAATAACTATAGCCAGAAATTGGAGGTCCACTGCCCTACCATTTGATCAGCTTAAACAAAAAATGTCGTGGCTTATGTTGAATGAAAGGTTAACAGCAATAGTACAAGATAAGATGAAGTTGTTTCACAAAGTATGGGATCCATGGATTAGATACCTGACAAATGACCCCAGGACGCTCACAAACTAGACCTATTCTCGAGAAATGGGTCTCTGGGCACAGAGCCGCAGTCCCCCCCCCCTCAACTTTTCCTTATCTGCCCTCTCCTCTGCACTTTTTCTCTACTTTGTTTTACCCCCCCTTTTATTAATTTTTAATTATTGGGTTTCAATTTTTGTTTTATTTGTTATGTTGTTTCTCTCATTCACCCTTGGCGGACCATTGTCTGCTTGGGCTATGGAGGGAGATACCTGTGCGTCTGGAGGAACCAGACTCCTCCGATAGTTAGATGGGGAGCTGGTTCTTCCCAGCGGGTGGTTAGGGCCTAGCAGAGGCGGCTCTCTAATTAGGCGAAATAGGCGGTGGCCTCAGGCCTCGCAGTCATAGGGGCCTCGCACAGCTGGCTAGTTTACCTAATTAGAGAGCCGCCCCTTCCAGCAGCAAAGATCTCCACCATCTCACAGTCCCGAGTCTCCTCGCTCTGCTATAGGGAGAGATAACAGGCTGCGAGTGAGACGCTCAGACGTGTGATCGGAGCTCCGGATCACAGACAGGGAGGGAGAGCCACTCAGTAGAGCTCTGACAGATCTCCCCCCTCCCCCTTCTGCCCGCACAGCCAGACAGAAGAGGAGAGAGAGCTTCTGCTCCTCCTCCTCCCGCCCTCTCCTCCTGTGTCTGCCCCGCCCACTCTCCTCGGCAGTGTTCTCTGTTCTGCCTCAGAGAAGGGGATGTGTGGGCGGGAAGATTCAAGCTGGAGCCCAGCAAAGAGAAAAGGACAAGGGGAGTCTGATCCATCCATCCAGTCCCTCCTGCCTCCCAGTGAGTACACTGATGTAGGGGATGCTCTTCCTTCCCTTCCGTCTCCACCCCCTTCTCTTTCTTTCTTTCCTTCTATCTATCTATCTATCTATCTATCTATCTATCTATCTATCTATCTATCTATCTATCTATCTTTCTTTCTTTCTTTCTTTCTTTCTTTCTTTCTTTCTTTCTTTCTTTCTTTCTTTCTTTCCTTCTATCTATCTATCTATCTATCTATCTATCTATCTATCTATCTATCTATCTATCTATCTTTCTTTCCATCTTTCTTTCCTTCCATCTTTCTTTCTTTCTTTCTTTCTTTCTTTCTTTCTTTCTTTCTTTCTTTCTTTCTTTCTTTCTTTCTTTCTTTCTTTCTTTCTTTCTTTCTTTCTTTCTTTCTCTTTCTTTCGTTCTTTCCTTCTATCTATCTATCTATTTTTTCTTTCCATCTTTCTTTCTTTCTTTCTTTCTTTCTTTCTTTCTTTCCTTTCTTTCTTTCTATCTCTTCTTTCTTTCCATCTTTCTTTCCTTCCATCTTTCTTTCTTTCTTTCTTTCTTTCTTTCTTTCTTTCTTTCTTTCTTTCTTTCTTTCTTTCTTTCTTTCTTTCTATCCATCCATCCATCTATCTATCTCTTTCTTTCTTTCCTTCCATCTTTCTTTCTATCTATCTATCCATCCATCCATCCATCCATCCATCTATCTCTTTCTTTCTTTCCTTCCATCTTTCTTTCTTTCTTTCTTTGTTTCTTTCTTTTTTTCTTTCTTTCTTTCTTTCTTTCCTTCCATCTTTCTTTCTTTCTTTCTTTCCTTCCATCTTTCTTTCCATCTTTCTTTCTTTCCATCTTTCTTTCTT